>NC_141377.1:27062497-27421270 GCF_017979445.1 Akebia trifoliata
GAAGCTAGAATCTTAAGGCTGAAGACAATCCTAGGAGTTTTCATAAGCAAGCTGTTAACCTTTGGAGTAAACCATCTTTGATTTATTCAATCTTCCTTCAATCCATCGTCATTAAAGTTTAATCTATAGTAAAAATCCTTGAATTTTTCCCTAAAAATCTATTCGAATACTTCTGAATTTAAAACTCCTATCTTGTTATTGAGGTTTGATGGTTTAAGATGATAGAATTTTAATAAGGTTCAAGTTGACTTGCTTTAGGAAGAAAATCAAAGTTCCTGATTGAGGTTGAAAATAAAGGCATTTAAATACTTTGACGTTACTCAATTGTAAAACCATGGTCAAGGGGGATATGTCATTAGTTTTAAAACACTAGTGGGGGTATGCTTAATATGGAGCAAAACGTGGAGGAGGATGTCTAAATCCCCTTGAAAATACTAACAATCACTTGTACAATATATGGGATCAACTTCAAATCCAATAGAATATTTCTTTTTTGATAAGTATAAATTCATTAATAAAAGGAGAATACATCGATTGGTTGATGTGACCAACCAAAACAAAAGATCAATAAACACACAAGGAATCCTAACGATATACAAACTCCTTGAAGAATACCCCTTTAAAATTGAAATTTAGCTTATAGCAAAAAAATAACAACCCTAAAACATTCAGCACATTATCTCTAGAAGAAGATTCAACTCCTTTTGAATATCCTCTTGTTCCTCTCTAGCCAAAGCCCTAGGTCATTGCAAAAGGGAGTAAGTTTCAAAGGATTTTCTTTCTACCTAAAAAGAAGGTAGAATTTGAACCCACAAACATGGACAAAATCGAATTTGAGTTGACCCAATACACTTTTAATAATTGCAGAAAATGTGACCAAATGAGATAAGAGTAGTCACAATGGATGAACATATGGTCAACCGACTCTCTATTTGATTGATACAATAAATAACAATCGGGGGTCACAAATCCTCTTTTGATAAGGAAGTCAAGGGTTGGGAATCTGTTGTGGAGGCAGCCCAAGTAAAAAAAAACTGACTTTCGAGGATGCTTTTGAACTCCAAGTAAACTTGAAAGGGAATTATGAGGTGGAGATTGTAGTAGAGGTCACAGTAAAGTTAGAATTTTTAATGCGGATCCATTCCATTGCATCATCTTTCGTATTCACCCAATTAACTTGATCAAGCTGAGTTAGAAGTTCTTGTAGGTTCTACATTTCTTAGTCATTTAAATCCTTCCTAAAACCCAAGTCCCACGTGGGTTCGTTTTCTTCAAGGTTCAAGAAAGTAACACATGGTTTCCCTTTTTTTAGTGAGAGGTTGTAAAGACAAAGGAAGCGATAACAAAGGGATGAGTCCCCGCACCACCAATCCTCCCAAAATCTTACCTAACTTTTATGATGCATTTCTAAACACTACACCTATGGGATGATTTGACCTCCATGTTTTCCCAATTATTCCAACTTTCCCCATACTTGGTACTAATTGTCTTCCTCTAAAGGCTATTTGTTTCAACCCCAAGTCTCCACAACCATTTTCCTAACAAACTTATACTAAAAATCCTAAAAGCCATTGATACCTAAAACCCCACTCCTCTTAGTTTCACAAACCACCTTCCATTTCACCAAATGAAGTTTCTTATTACCATTCTTATCGTGCCAAAGAAAATTCCTAACCAACTTTTCCAATATTTCCTCCACACTTTTTGGGATAGAGAATAGGGATAGATGGTAAACTGGAATGCTTGTCAATATACTCTTATTTAAAGTGAGTGTTCTGCCCTTAAATAAATATTAAGAATCTGTTCTTTACAAAAGCCAACTCAAACTCCAGAAACTGGTTTTTGGAAGAAGCAAAAGTCCAAAGCCTGAAAAGACACATCCAGTAGAAGCTTATTCATTACAAAAGTACATAAGTCAAAAATTGATGTTCGTTTGAAAAAATTTTATTACTTGATTCTAGTAAAATGATCAGAATACCCTTAATATTGATAATGCACCTATAATCCACAAAAAAGGAGCATAATACATTAATATATAATTACATATATATATATATAATAAAGTTATATTAACAAATTATAAAAATAATTATTTTTAATTTAAATAAATTTATAAATTTATAAATTTTATAATTCTATCAAAATTTCGACAACATCTCCTCTTAAAAATGAACATATGAAAATTTTCTAATAAAAAAAATATATGCATAATACACAATCCAACATCCACATAAAGATGAAGGGTGTTTTGATAATAAAGTAGTGATTATAAATTACTTTTGGTCTTGGTAGTGAAGATGAAGGGTATTTGGTAAAGATGAAAGATATTTTGGTAATAACCACCTTTTGGAAGATGAAGGGTATTTGGTAATTTCCTTTTATTTTTTAAGGTTAAGTTTGATTGGAAATTTCAGTTAGAATGCTAATGATGATTAATGGGTGCATGGACTTATATTCTTGATATTTGGATGTGTATTTGTGTGCATAATGTAATGAAGTGTGCCCATGAATGGGGTTATTTTTATTTGCTTTGAGTTGGAGCATAAATCTAACAAGATTTTACACCTAGTGACTCAAGCATTTTCATGAATGATGCATGAGCGAATGTTTGCAAAGGTGGGGAAATTATTATGAACTTAGAGGGGAATATTACCTCACATGGAGGGATTACTCTCTATTAGACTTTCCAATGAAGTGCTTACATTTCCAAGAAAAACTTATTATAGACTTAAAGGGGGAGATTACCTCACATGGAGGGATTATTCTCTACCACCCTTACCATTTGAGATGGATTTTACACTATATACTTGCAATAGAAATAAATCTTAAAGAAAATAAATAAGAACATTAGTAGGCAAGTAAAATGTCCTAAACTTATTATGGACTTAAAAGGTGATTACTCTCTATCATCCTTGTTAATGGAAATAAAAAATTAGGCTACATGATCGCAATAAAGAAAAGTTTTAAAAGAAAATAAAAAGATTTAGAGTGAGGGGGTAAAAGAGGGATTGGGGGGGTATGCAATTAAGCAAAAACATAAAATAATGGTACAGTCCACATTGGTCTTCTTCTTCTTCTTGGATTTTCAAGGTTTGGCTTCTAGGGTGTATGAGAATGGATTTTGACAGAGTGTTGGGGGTGTTGAAAGCTTTTGAAAAGAGAATTGGACAAAATTTTGATATGCTAGAATGCTCTTTTCTTTTTCCTTGGAGAGGTTTTCATCTATAGGTTTTTCAGAAACCCCTGGGGATATAAAGGTCCAAATACCACAAGTTTCTCTTAATTGCATTAAAACCTCAAAGAATGTCCTTATTTACCCTTAATAAAAAACTCGTTGGTGGTCTTTTTCTCCCTCTTGAGTCTTGCCAAACATGATAATCAAAGGATAAAAATGAAAAAAACTCATAAGGTTGTAGAGATTTCTTTTTAAGGCCAAATAAGATTTTTCCCTTAAAAGGCAACAAGTTAGATAAAAATTAGGCACAATCACTACGTGAAAATCCCAAATTTGCATTAAAAAATTTGTTGGGCTTGGCCCGTCGAATTTTAAAACTCAAAATCCACGGCCCGTGGACCATGTTTTAAAACCCAAATTATAATCTGCCTCTCTCACTGTTTCTCTCCCTCTCTCACTATTTCTCTGCCTCTTTCTCTCTCATCGATCGATCGCCTCTCACGGTCCCTCTCTTTCATAGTCATCGATTGATCGATCGCCTCTCACGGTCTCTCGCTTTCTCACAGTGGCTCTCTCGATCAATTGACCTTGTTTTTTCATTCGCTCTCTTGATCGATTGACCACTCCATCGATCGATTGACCTTTCTATCTTTCTCTCACAGTCTCTTTTTCGATCGATCTATCTCCCTCGATAGATCTCATCTCCCACTCTATTTGATTGATCGATCTCTTAGATCAGAAACAGGTTTTGATCCATTTGCAAGAAGTGAAAAGAAAATTAGATCAACTGAATTTGATAGAAACAAGTATTGGGAGTTGAAATGAGGATCAGAACGAATATTGGTGTGCAATTCCTGAAATCCCTAATTTTTCTATTGGAATGGAAGTGCGAATTGAAGAATTGAAGATGGAGTTGTTTAGAGATAACGTGAGTATGATCGGATTGTGCGCAATTGGTGGATCAGGGAAGACTTCATTGGCTGCTAAGCTTTGTTGAGACGAACAAGTGAAAAGTATATCTATCTATTCAAAACTCACATTGAACATTTTTTTTAACTTATGGTTATATGATTTTTTTAATAGATTAAAAAATTTAACATTGAATTTTATACACAATTGAATCATGGTGAAAAGAAGAAGATCACTTTATTCACCTTTGATAAAGAACTTTGAATCCACAAAGAAAACAAAGAGAATTATTCTAAGAAAGCTAACATTCTATTGATAGTCTAGATGTTGTAAAATGTATCTCTCATATTGGTATCAACCGAGCTGATATGAAACATTGAATGTTTTTGGTATGTATCAATTGACACCATATTGAAACTTTCATTAACTGAAAAATTCAATCAATATGATATTTTAAACATTGTCGCTCACCATCATTTAAATAGACTTTCAAACTTATAATTTGTCATTCATTTCAGCTTATTATATTTTTTTTGGCCTTGTGATCTTCCCATTAAGTGTAAGACCCACCAATGGACTATGAATTGATGACATGTACAGATCTGATGAATTAGAGAATCCATCATGAATGTAATTTTGTTCATACAATTGACCATGAGGATTTTTATAAATCTTTTTTCCCCCCTCTTTTGGTGTTATGTTTTTCTGTTTTGAAACTCCCAGTGATTGAACATTACACTAGTTTCAGCCTTGTTTGTTCAACTTTGTGAAAAATTTAGTGAATATACCAATCTTTGCTGCCTAACAAGTATGGTAGGGTCTTAGGAGTGAAATTTATGCTAGATAAAATACACTAGTAACCAATATCTTTCCATCAGCCTCGAGGAGCTAATTTATGTAATTGGAAAATTCTGGTCCCTAATGTAAAGCTATGATTTCTCTAATTTAAGTTCAACAATTGGGATTAGAGAGTACAATATAATATAAATTAACCTTGATAATTTCATCATCAATATGATCTACATCATAAAAAAGAAGTTTAGATTATGCTAGTATGTAGAAGAGATTAGAGTAAAATAGGTCACATGTGATCTTTGGAAAAATATTGAAGTTAGCAGAGGCTTTCCTATATGAGTACAAACTTTACTTTCGTCAAGTCTCTATTTTCCAATGTAATTTGTGACAACAGGAAAATTTTGGGAACCTCTTTAATCTATAGTGAATGAGTTGTGTATCCTATGTCCTTTTTCTATTATAATTCCAAGAAAGCATATCCCAATATGTTTAGTATGATATGTATTGTAGTCAGTTTGTGAATTGTTTCCTAGTTGGATTTGGATGAGGGTCTTGGGAATGCTTATGTAAGAAACCAGTTGGGCTTCTTTGGGATTTGTGAGGTTGTTGAATAAAAGTTTATGAGAACTGTAAACAACCATGGGTTGAAGAGGGATTGGGAGAATGGTGAAGGTGGAGAGACCTATTACTTGTTCTTCTATATGCTATTTGATCCTCAATAGAAGCTTTCGATCATCTTCAATCAGCCTTTTGTGGAAGAACCTTGTAAAATTTGCTACACTTTGTTTGTCGTTGTTTCTGGTATGTTCTCATAGTTTTTGTGTTGTCATCACACCCTTAGATCCTTGGGTTTTCCAAAACAAACAGTTGGTGAGCATAAAGCAAAAGCTTGGTTGGCTCTCCTTGGAGCATAACCAACGTTAGAAAATATCACATTTGGAATAGGCATCTCAATGGAACGTGTCTAATTCACTAGTTGCCAGATAGATGCACATTCTTTGCATTGCATGCAACATGAGTATTTCAAGTTTGCAACAGTACTTCAAGTTTACCATGATACAATGACACAAAACTTAGGATATATTATTCCACAACAGTATTCACAATATCAGAAAAAGTAAGTGGTGTTTTTATTGAGGAAACTTGCAAGATCCAAAATAAAATTGGTTTGGCCTCTCTTTGGTATCGAAACTTCTACAAAATGCTTTTTTCCTCTATGTTGTTTTGGGTTTCTAACAAGAAAAAGTACCCCAAATGTTCAGGATTAGTCTTTGATAACGATGAACTAGATAAAAATATATAGTCTTAAATAAACAGGAAATTAATTTGGAATTTTTTTGTGTGATATTTATAGGGTAATTCTTAAATGTAGCCAAATCTCTGCACCAGAGGATGTATGATAAGCTGCACCGCTAACTACTTGACATGATTGGATTACGCCTACATTTTCCAGTCATGCCCAACTACTTTAATGTGCCCATGACAATAATAATCTTCTTGTCATTTTCCCCCGATTCAATTTGCATACCACAGATTAGTATTTCTTCAGACCGGTGAAAGAATTTAAGCTTCCTCAGATCCCCAAGGACCTGAATGTTGCAATTAAAAATGGGAAAGAATTTCAGTAAAATTCATTTTTTTTTTAACTATAAAAATAAATTCATTGCAACCTTCGCTAAAATTTCTAGATTGTCTACAGGATTTGCTTATCAGAGAGTTCTCATTTCATCAACTGAATGCCAACTTGCTTTGGCCAAGAACATTTGCATTTGCAGAATGGTTAGTTCAACACCAATCCTTGTTAGAAGGACGACGCATCATCGAGTTGGGCTGGCATGTTTCATGAATCACGATTACAATATGACTATACTTAATTGTTGTGTGGTTATTCTTAGCTCGTACATATTTTCATTCTTGTTGCATGCAGTTCAGCCTTACTACAATTGCAATTGTGTCATTCACATGTTTATGAGACTATGTGCAAAAGAGACCTGAATCTTAGTACTACAAAGTACAAATCAAATATGAACGATATGCCCAAAATCAGGACATATTGCACACTTAAGAGGAGCTTAGGAGACTCTAGGCCTATCATTTGATGGCCCCATCTATGGGTTCTTATAGTTCGTATCTCGGATGGACGGATGGAGTGATTTAGGGATCTTTGTCAAGCATGTCTTATTTCTGCCTTGCTCCTTCAAACCCATCCTAATTCTCATTTAAATCTACCAATTCTTATTAATCAAGTTTGTCTGCTAATATGTTGCTTGACGTCATTGTTTACATGTAATGTGCAACATTTCTTTACAATTTCATGAATGATTTCTTGGACATTTGTATTAGATAAACTGTATCAATAGGTAGAGTTGAAGTATCCATATTAAAATTTTTCTTGAGAAGTGTTTCTTCTATTTATTCCACGACAGTGGCAGCGGAGCTTTAGCCATCTTTCTGCAAAAATCGTTTGGAGTTGACATCACAACTTCAGACTTCAATGACGAGGAAGTTGAAGATAACATAGCTCATAATTGTAGGGTTAATGGAATATTACCCATGTTGCCACATATCCGACGTGTGTTTTCCTTCCATGGATACCTACAACTTATATATTAATTCATTATGGAAAAAAAGAAATCTGAAGCACCAATTGCATCCCTTTGTGTTGCAGAGGATGAAGGATTGAAATGAGTGCTTTATTTTCCTCTCTTTGTCAAGGGCTTGGTAACTTAATTAACTCACATATTTTGATTTTGTTCAAATTCATGGGGAGACACATTTCCGACTAGTGATCCAGGCTGGGACTTGGTCATTGCTAGTGATATCCTACTATGTAAGGTTTGTTGTTTGATCTAACGTTGCCATTTACATTCGCAAAAGAGTAGTTAAAAACACTCAGCAAGTTAACATAGCCAATTTCCAACACCCAGACTAGATATAGAGTACCAAACCAAGTTCCAATTCCTAACTTTTTTTTATTGTTGGGCTTTTCTATTTGTAGATGTGAAACAATATCCAAACTTGATTAAGATACTGTCCTACTCAAAGCTTACAAGCCAAAGGATAAGAAAGCGAGTCCCAGAAGGTCTTAGGATAATCAGACAGGTATTATGCTAATTAATATTAGAATTTGAGTGAAATATCAAATGAATTAAATTTGATTAGTTGAGATCAATTTATATGCTCTGCAGGAACAGATGTAGGGTTACCATGGCTAGCATTCTTAATGAGTTGGAGACGTAGAATTGGTAAAGAAGATGAAGCACTTTTCTTTAATGGGTGCGAGGACGCCGGTCCTATAGATTTGAATGCCGATCAGCACTTTCTCTCTTCTATAGAGATTATGATGCACTTTACAATTGGGCTTTGGTTCTTCAGGTTTGATTTGAATGGCTTGTTTTATTATTTGGTAGAACTTTTTTTTTAATGATTAACATGTTTTTATATCATGAGCTGGCAAAGTTAAGTAGAGGGTGAAAAATCATTTGCTCTACTACTCACAAGGCACAAATGGCCATGCTTTGTACATCTCTTTGCACCTAAACTTTCATCTGCATGGTTTTGATATTCTTCTTCAATCCACATTTGCTGGAACTTTGTGAGTTGTTTGCTTATTATACAAGATTATAAGTATTAGATTATAAAACACAATTATGTTGTATACTTGTATGAAAGACTATAAGAGATTAATCATGGAGTGTTGTTTGTGTCTCTTATAGAGGTTATACGGCCCCTGAATATGCCATTAGAGGATAATTATTTGAGAAGGTTGACATTTACAGCTTCGAGGTTCTAGTGCTCGAGATCATTAATTGTAAGAAAAACACAGATCTTTCTTTACCATCAGAAATGTAATATCTTCCTGAATATGTATGCCTTATAAGCTTTTTTGGGTTCTTATGTTCTTTAATTATGTTTCTTTTTCTTTCATTATACTTCAATCTCAATTTGCCAATTTTCTCTTCTTGTATATACGCATGAAAGCTTTACGATCTAGAGTACTTGAATTGGTGGATCCAAAACTACATGAAGACGGGTTTGTAGAAAAGGATGTCTTCCAAATGATTCAAGTAGCGTTCTTATGCCTCTAAGCTTACCCAAACATAAGGCCACCAATGTTGGAGATTGTTGCTATGTTAATATGTTCTATTACTTTGGGTTGATATTTCGATGTACCAAACCTTTTCCGTGTAGGTACGAGAGTGCTATTAGGATTTCTTTGAGAACAGTGACAATGGAGGGAAAATTCAAACCTTGAGAAAAATAAGAGGACACGATAGAGAGGAGAGAGTCAGAAGAGATCAAAGGCATCACAACCATTTGCTTCTAATTGTATTTTATTTCTAAGCAATTATGTGACGTAATTTCATTTGTAAGTGCCCAATTGCTTTAATTAGAGCTTGTTTAGTAATGAAATTTCAATATATAGTATGGATTTTGAGTTGTTTAGTTTAATTTGGAGCTTGTTTGATTATTTTTTTTTAATTTTTAATTTTTCTGTTGTTTTTTATTACTATTTCATTTATTGTGATTGGTGAATTAGAGGAATGTCCTATTGTTTGTTAAACCTCCATATTTAACGGTTATACTCTATGGATTTTTTTTTTTTTTAAGCTCATTCTCTAATAATTTGATAGTTCAAGGCCGTCAAAAAAAAACATTCTACAAGAAAATATTTGACAGGCATATTTGAAGGGTTGGTCCATCATATTTCTTAAAATTTGACGGGCTAAGACAGTCAAATATGGGTTTTCTTCACATAGTGAATGACATGAAAATAACCAATCAAGGGAAGGTCCTAAGGGTTAGTTGACATATAATATCTCTGAATAAACTAAGGTTAAGAGGTAATTACTCTTTAGATATTAGAGAAATCTCTTTGAGGGGCTATGGTATCCATACCCTGTGAAAGTGGTCAAACTTCAATGAAAACAAGAGTAATAGCATGAAATTTTTCCAAGGATGGAAGGTCATAGAAGTTAATTGATTTGGATAGAGTCGTAAAAAACTTGAGGTTCGAAAGGTAATTGTTCACAAGTTTTAAACAGTTCTCTTAGATGGGTAAAAAGGTGTAGGCCCTTTGAACTGGGTCAATTTACAAAGAATCCATGAAGGTGGCCTTGGTTTAAGCACAAGAAGGTGGTCTCAATGATCAATTACCTTAGATTGAGTCTTAATAAACTTAGGGTAGGAAAGTAATCATCTTTTAAAAGGGTCAAGCGTCAAATGTAGAAGAATTACTCAATTACATGAAAACCAAGGATGGGAAGTTAATGCATGCTTAAAAGGGTAGAAATGAGAATTTACCTTGTGCTCTCTAGAAAAATGAAGGATTAAATGTAAAATCCCCTTAAGAAAATCTATAGCAATTAAGTGTACAAATGAAAATCATAACAGCCTAACCAACCTGACCTTAGCTACCCATGACATAGAAAGGCCTGAAGGAAAATTGGCCTAAGCCATGGGTGAGGCACGGCCTAGCTTATTTTTGGGTTCCAAAAGATGGTTTTGAAGAGATGGGGCCCTTTGGGATGAGTCACACTCGGACTTTTGATCTATTTTGAGTTAAACTCTCGCTCTTACAGGTTTCTAGGTCTTGCCAAGATTGACTAGGACATTTTTGGGTGTCCACGCATCTTTTAAAATCTTATTAGAATTTACTTTGATTTAAAAATTAGAGATTTCTCAATTTGATTAAGAAAAAAGAAAAAAATTGTGTTAGAGGGCAGGACGGGATTGGATTTAGAAATACTATTGGGGGTGAGGATGGGTTAAAAAATTCAGACCCGATTTGAGGTCGGAGTGGGTTCGGAGTAAATAATATTAATCGGGGCTATGGACTAGTTAAGTTAAACCCGGCTCAAACTTTTCCCGTTGCCATCCCTACCCAAATCTGAGTTTGTTACAACTTGAGACACTTGTCTTTTTTTCATTTATTCTGAATTCACTAACTAATATATCTTCAAAGTTATTATACTTCATTAACCCTTTGGTACTTTTTATTTTCAAAATACCCAAATACATGAGTTGTAAAATGACTTTTTTGCCACCATTTTCATTAATTTTTGCATGTTCCAAGGTTTCTGAAGTAAATAAAATGAAGTTCGTGTGTGAACTTTTACATACCTAAGTTAATTTGAGGACTTGATTGATTGGACCCTTGAGTGGGAATTTTCCACGTAGCCCTCGATTTTATTGAGGTACATGAGATGGTAAATTACCATTAAGACCTCTATATAAAGATAAGTTCTTGTGACTGTCAAGATAATTCTTGCATTTATTCAAAACACGTGGGGGATGAACCTTTCTATCCTCTTAAGGATTTCTATAGAAATCTTGAAGGAAAATCAATATTCTCACCTTGATGATTTTTTTAATAAAACATATCAAGTAGTAAAATACCATCAATCCACTCTCCTGATTTGTTTTTTTTTTTTTTTTTTTTTTTTATCAAATAATCTTCATTTGAAAATATAGACCACTATATCCCCTAACCGTTCCCAAGAAATCTATAAGTAAAGGGGGTCTCCAAGCTCCCATTGTCAAATCATAGCCTAGAAATCATTAAAAAATATCAAATCTCACTCTCATCCTCTCAAAAATCTATATCTCTTCCAATCATAAAGATAGACAAGACTGAAAAACAAAGGAGCACAAGGAACTAACCAAGGTAGAAATAGTATAATCTAGATCTTTTTCAGGTTTTTCTCCTTCTAATCCTTTCATTTTTATTTTGATAACTTAAAAGTCTTGTATTCAAACCACCTCCCAACTGTATTTAAATCAACTGTTCAATCTTTGTATGTGGATGGTCTCTGAAAAAATAGTACGAAAGAGGGTGGAGGAAGGGTATCCTAAATCTAGAACCATATTTTCTTCACTACTACATGTAAATAAAAATGGTGAGATAAACATATTGAGAGTCTCTCCTTATAGACATGCACCATAGTCCTTGTTTAGATCTAAATCCCATTTTGGGAAAAATTGCATTCACATAATTTAATAAGGAAACAACCTAAGAGGATGATCTTCTATGAGACCACTACATGAAAAAAAAGGTAAATTCGATGCTAAGGTTCGTCCAATTTAACTAAATTCGACAAACCTTAGTATCAAATTTACTATTTTTATTGCCAAACCAATTTCCTCTTAAAGGACATCATGCATGTACCAATTCTTTGCATTTCCACCACTAAGCCCATTTCCCACATCTATGGGATTATGTTGTTAAAAATAGTGTATAGAACTGAAAACTTGGGCAGACTGAAGATAAATGGTTTATACAGACTAAAAAAGATTTTGGGGAGATTCCAATTGGAAGACAATCATCTTGAAGTTAACATACTTGACAATTTTTTGAATACTTTGGAGGAAATAGCCCAAAAACTAAATTATGTCTGTGTCGACAAAAAATTAGTGATAATAACTTCTAAAGACTAAATCTCAAACCAATGGCTTGTCATCATTGACGTCTTTGCATAATTATAATAAACAAGAATATAAACCCCCACCCTTGGCATCTTAATCTTCATAAAATAAATAAATAAAGATGAATATATAGAGCTTAATTAACTTGGACAAGAAGCCACAATAAGTCTTTGTTTTAATATTTATTTTCATTAAAAGATAGAAACACTCCCAATGAGTCTTTGTTTTAATATTTATTTCCATTAAAGGATAGAAAAACTCCCAAAGACAAATCGAGATTTCTCCCATGGTCCCTTTCATAGAAAGAGACATAAAACAATGGAGGAAACACTAACTTCATAGAACACTATACACCATTTTTTTAAATTCATTTGGGAAGTTTTCAAAATAATGCCTTCTAATGCCACATTAAATTTTACTTTTGACACACCATATTTGGATCTCTTAGAGCACCCAACTAATTCTCGGGGACACAGTACAATTAGGTAATTTCTGTGATATTCATTCTTTGTTACTTATAATTATAGTCCACTAAATCTTTTCATAGACAAGGACCAAATCCTCATTCTTTTTTTCCAAAAAGCCAGAAGGATTGTCTTATTCTTCTTCTTCTTCCAAAATAATGATCATGATCGGACTCCCATTCTACAATTCCAAAAATGCAATTATCATGGAGTTGGACGTCCTACTCTTGCTTGCATGGAGACTTGACAGGTTGACTAAACCTAGTATATTCTACAATGATGTAGTTTTAGTCAAAATAAAATAAAATAAACATTGTAAAATATGATATAAACCATGAATGCAACACGACTGTGTTGTTATTTTTATTTAATTTAATGTTCTACGGATTAGTTGTAAAACAAGAGCTACGGAGGATCTGCTCCCGTCATGATCACGCTTTCATCGAGTCTATTTTGGAAACTTTTATTTCTGTAATTCATAGAAGCGTAAGTCCTCAAATTTTTATAAGCCTAAGTCCTCAAATTTTGCATACTTTAAATTATGATTTTATTTATGCTACGTTATAGTTATAATTTATGATATAGTGTAAATTACTATTTCGTGAGTCTAATATGAAGAAATTACAATTCTGGCTCTTCATTCTAATTCTCAAAACATTAACATGCGAGGTCAGAAGTCTTTCAAGGAACAATCTCACATGTTTAAAGTGATAATGTTGTTAGTTTATATAATGACAATCACGCTAAATGTAGCAAACCTACAAGATCGTCACTTTTATAATTAGCGAAATTGTCACTTTGGAAAAAATAGCAGCAAGATACATGAAAACCTGTGATCTCACACGTTTACAATTTGGGAATTAAAACGAATAGTGACTTAGAATCAGAATTTAGCCAAAAGTTGATCGCAATACAAATTCCTATCATATATCCAAATTGGCTCATAAACGATCTAGGACATCTACAATTTTAGTTGGAAAGTCTTAAATAGTTTCTTCATTCTAGCAGAATTTATTTTTATTTTGTAGTTCTAATAGGATTTATATTTTCTAATTTTAATAAGATTTGTATTTCATAATTACCTAAGAGTATTATTGTCTAAATTCATTTTTATTCTTTAGAGTATAATAAGAAATACTTAGTGTCCAAATTGAGTTATAATAAATTTAAAAAGTTAGTATTATATAATAAATATTTTAGGAAAATTACTTTTTAATATTTTAAAAGGTTTTTAAATCTTTATGATGAGGTTATATATATATAAAGAACTTCAAAAAATGAAATTCAATGAATTCAAACTTATCAATTCATTTCTCTTTTGAATATTTTATATTCTCTTATTTAATTTTCAGCTCTTCGTTTTATCTTCTTCACGAGTTACTAATTATTTATCAATTGAATCTATTAATTCACACGCTACGTCAATAGATATGTCAAAACCTTAAGGTTTAATAAATCAAGTTTCAAATCTATCTAATATTCATATGGAGTTAGTGACTTAGATTTTGTTTTTACTCTGTTGATGTAGGTTGTTATGAATAGAACTTCTCCCCAAAAATGCACAAGCAAATCAACATGTATCATCATTGATTTGGTCATATCTAATAAAGTGTAATTACATCTTTCTATATTTCATTCTATTGTGGTGTGTATGATATTGTATACCAATATTTTATACCACTTTCCATGCAAAAATTATCAAAGGCTTCAAATTCACCACCTCTATCAATATTCAAAGTTTTAATTTGTCTATCCAATTGAAGCTCAACTTCAATTTTGAATTTCTTGAACTTTTCAAGGGCTTCAGATTTGTGCCTTAACAAATGTATATGACCATATCTAGAATAGTCATCAGTAAAAATAATGAAATATTATATATTTCTATGAGTCTTTACTCTTAGAGGACCACAAATATCGAAATGAATAATATCTAACAAATCCCTAGATTTCCAATACTTTGTAAACGATTTCTTAGTCATTTTATGTACAATGCATGGCTCACAATTTTAAAAATCTATTCGATTGAGATTGGGTATTAGCCCTATATTACTTATACAGTGCATCTTATCTTTATAGATGTGCCCTAATCTTAAGTGCCAAAGATAAGAACTATTCAAACTATTATTAAAAACAAGAGAGTAATCTGAAATAATAATTTTATTCATATTAAATATAAATTATCCAATAACTCTTTTTTAATAATTTGGATATCATTTTTCTTTACAATTACACCGCCTGACATAAATAGAACATGGAAACGTTTCTTATCCTGTACAGCAATTGAGATAAGTTTTTACGGATACTTGGGGCAAATAACAAATCATTGAGAGTAATCTCTACTCCTGCAATATTGATTTTACACGCGTCCTTGCCCAACATATCACAATATATGTTATTACCTATGAAAATATGATGCTCCCCCCGTATTTATGACTTCTATGTTGACAAAACATTAATTATTGCATGCGATGTGCTTCGTAGCCCTCGAGTCAATGTACCACTTATCGGTGTTTAACTCTGTCAATATTGCTTTAGAAATAGTCATGAAAGCATCCATTGCATTCTTGCACCTCGGACAATCTTTCTTGAAATGACCAACCTCTTTGCAAATAAAACAAACACCTTTCTTCTTTGCTTTGAATTTCTTCAAATTATTCCACTTTTTATATTTCAAGTTTTTAAGCATGTTATATTTCTTTGGAATAGTATAGGTATTTTTCTGAGATCCTTCTATAGTCATGGGTTTGTCATTTTTCTTATGATCAAATTTCATTCTTTTCTTCCGTTCTCCTTCAATTGCTAAAAGTATTGGAAGAGTAATCATACTTAGAATTTTACCTCCACAAGAAAGTAAAGTTACTACATGTTTCCAAGAAAGTAAGAGATTGTTCATGATAGTTGTAACTTGCATCTGGTGCGATAGTGGATGCCCAACATTGAAAAGTTTTAACTCAATCAATTTTATTTTATGAGCATGATTTGTAAGTTCTTCCGCTTCAATCATATGCATCCCATTAAATTGATCTAGTAATAACTAGATATGAGTGTCTAATATAGGATCATATTTTTTTCGAAGTACATAAAAAATGTCCCATGTTGTTTCATAACCCTCATATAGAGGATTTATACTATCTACCATACTAAGTAAGAGAGTAGCCTTTGCCAAGACATTATCCTCTTCCCATTTCTTAATTTCGAGTTGGAGTCCATTTAGTTTGGGATCGATGATTGTGTAATATGTCTTCTCATGAATTAAGACATAACAAATTTTTCATTTCCAAATACGAAAATTATTGTCATCCATTTTTTCTATTTTATAATGGTCATTAAAACTTTTTCCAGACATTTCTTAAAAAAGATTATATGAAATATCACAAGAGATATAAAAATTATTGTTATTAAATAAGAAATTAAAATAAAATAACAAGCTTACAGTTTTTCACTATTTATCTTGAAGAAGTTTGGCCTAAAACTTATGCAAACTAGGACGAATTTTAAGAATCTATTAACGGAAACTCTTGAAAAATCTCCTAGATTCCTTGCTTTTAAATCTCCTCCACAATCGCAATGGGTATCCTCCCGACAGTCTTTGTGAAAGATTGATCTTAGACAAGGTTCTATTCGAAATACTGAACTGAATTAATTGAATTTCAGAGTGATTATTGTAATTCCTTGTGTAAATACGTGAGCTTTAAAACTTTTGGGGATTTGAGTTCATCTAAACGGGTTTAGGAGTCACCACCATTCAATTAAGGTGTGAATGAGCACCATAAACGAGTTTTAAAATTATGTTTTTGTTAGCTTGTAGTGACTCATATGTCCAAAGGAGGGGGAAAGGTCTACCTAGAAAACTAAGGTAAGGAGGTTAGTTTTAGGGACAAGGAAGGCATTAGGCATTTTGTCCCCCCCCCCATCCTAAGATAGTTACCAATGAATTGACAAAAAGTGAAATTAAAAACTCTTTTTTTTTTTTTTAAATAAAAGGAATTATAAAGAAAATTAAGGAAAATTAATTATTATTTTATTTTGGAAAATGAGCAAATTAAGATAATGAGCAAGCCACTACTAAAAGTAGGTGCTTGTTGAATTTTTTTATAAGCTTGAGGCTTTGGTGAAAATCCACATAAATTTTATTATCTAGGGTCATAAATCTTTAAAACTATCTTATGTGCTCTCTCGGGAGGCTTTGTGAAAGCGCCCTCGATCCGCGGGGTGCGCGGACCCGCTTTTGACCCTTGAGGTTTGGGAGTCGCCACCTAGTTATTACGGTCTAGGAACCGATCAATGACTCTAAACGGATAAAAACTAATCTAAAACCAAAAAAAACTGAATTCGGGGATCAAGTTACGGGGTTGGAAGGTGTTAGGCACCAACCCCGCCCGGCCGAAGCCGGTCTCTACTAAATTCCCAAGTAAATTACATTGCTAAAACCTAGATAAAAATAGAAAATAAAAAAATAATACCTTTCCGATGCAAGGACTTTACTCCCTCAGATCTGACAAAAGAGCTCCTTGTACCGTGCTCCCTTGCTACGTTCTGTTTCCGGATTTGTCTTCGGATCTCCGAGACCGAGGTATCTCCTTGTTCTTGAATCTGAACTCTTCAAGTTCGTTGAGGATTTGGGGGTGTTTTTAGAAGGCTTTTGGGTGTTTTCTAGACTAAAATTGAAGGAGGGATGTTAGCTAAGGAGTTGGGGCTCCAAAACTAGGGTTTATGGGGGGCTAGGGGAGCTTCTAGACCTACTTCTCTTAAGGTTTATAATTTGATACGAAAATAGGGTGTGAGCACCTCTATTTATAGATGTTTTTAGGGGTTG
The DNA here is from genome assembly GCF_017979445.1 of Akebia trifoliata. NCBI lineage: Eukaryota > Viridiplantae > Streptophyta > Magnoliopsida > Ranunculales > Lardizabalaceae > Akebia > Akebia trifoliata. The sequence continues at coordinate 27,080,082 of NC_141377.1, forward strand.
ATTTGGGTAGAGTTAGTGTTTAATTAGAGATCTTTTAATTAGAGTTGTGTTTTAGTTAAAATTGTTTTGTGTAGAATTGTGTTTTAATTCAAATTGTTTTGTGTAGAATTGTGTTTTAATTCAAATTGTTTTAGGTAGAATTGTTTTTAAGTTAGAACTCTATTAGATAGAGTTATTATTTAATTAGATCTCTATTATGACTTTTGGTCTTATTTGATTGACTTTTAATGTTTTGACTTTAGTCTTAATTGATTGACTTTTAATATCTTGACTTTAGTCTTGCTTAATTGACTTTAATTTTGACTTCAGTCTCACTTGATTGACTTTAATACCTTGACTTCAGTCTTGCTTGATTTACTTTGATTTTTGGAGAACCCTCTTCCATTATTTCTTTAATTCTTTGGACCCCCAAATGGAGGGGTCCTTAAAGAAATATCCCACGAACCCTCAACAATTTTGCCTGAGAGCCCGATTAATCGATTTTTAGGTTCAAAATTTTAAATTAATTTCATTAATGTTTAAATTTAATTATTTAATATTTTATTTATTAATTTCGAATTTTTTAATTATGAAAATTGTGAAATTACCGTTTTGCCCCCGGAGAGGACTTTTCACGTTTCAAATCGGTTTTTAATGTTCTAGGATGTTTTAGAATCGATTTTTCGTAAGGAATTCAATGAAAATATTGGTTTGTGTCATTTATGAAATTTTTTATGTGAAATGATTGTGAACTTTATGAGGGGCATTTTCATAATTTTGTCAAATTCTGTTAAAATTGGTGAAATGATCTATTTAGTTTTAATTTGTTATTTTATGTGTTCGAGAGAGTTTTCCTAAGCGTAACGTAGGCTCTAGGGTTGTTTTGATGTCAGGGGTATTTTGATAATTTGATCAATTTTTAGTGATTTTTATCGTAAAGCTTCTTTTTGGTCTGCAAGATGATGATTTCTATGTTTCTGGGGTTGTGTTTTCCTAGCGTAGCGTGGTTTCTAAGGTTTTGTCAGTTCGAGATACCTCATCTGGATTTCTGAAACACATCTGGTAACAAAATAAAGCAACGGAATACACATCCATCATTGGGAATCCTTGCGATCGGGTTGACAAGTTGATTAATCAGGCGGATGCAAAAATGGGGTGTCTACAGATGCCCCTCTTTGGCAGAGGGTTGAAGCAAACTAGATAGCAAATCTATCTTGGTAGATAGTGCGATATCCGAATGCCAAAGCTAGTGACAGTTCATTTTGCAGCCTGATTTAGTAATTCGTCAAGGTGTTCGGATCCTTGAGGGTAAAGCTCTCCCCGAATTAAAAGGTTGTCAGGTCCTTGAGTGCTAACTCTCACTGATGGCGTCAGATCCTTGAATTTTAAAGAATTCTCCCTGACTAAAAGAACAAGTGTGCAAGTGTGTGCACTGTGTGAAACTGAGTAAAATCTGAGCATAAACTAAGCATAACTGAGCATAAATTGAGCATAAAAAATTGAATGTCTTACTTTACCTACCATGGGTGAAAGAGTAATAAACATTTTTTTTTGAAAGTTTTACCCTACCTACTCGGGGTGAAAGAGTAATGAACTATTTTTTCTAAGAGTCCTACTCTACCTACTCGGGGTGAAAGAGTAATGAATTCTTTTTCGGGAGTTCTACTCTACCTACTCGGGGTGAAAGAGTAATGAACTATTTTTTCTGGGAGTTTTACTCTACGTACTCGGGGTGAAAGAGTAATTGACTTATTTTCTGGGGGTTCTATTCTACCTACTCAGGGTGAAAGAGTAATGAACTATTTTTTCTGGGAGTCCTACTCTACCTACTCGGGGTGAAAGAGTAATGGACTAATTTCCTGGAGTTCTACTCTACATACTCGGGGTGAAAGAGTAATGAACTATCTAAGTATAATCTGAGAAAACCCTCGGCGATATCTGACTAAGCATAATCCGAGAAAGCCCTCGGTGGCAACTGGTTGAGCATAATCTGAGCAAACCCTCGATGACATCTGGCTGAGCATAGTTCGAGCAAACCCTCGGCGGTAACTGAGCATAGTTCCGAGAAAACCCTCGGCGGTATCTGAGCAAAATCGAAGATAACCCTTGGCGGCAACTGAGCAAAATCCAAGATAACCCTTGGCGGAGACTGAGCAAAATCCAAGATAACCCTTGGCGGAGACTGAGCAAAATCCAAGATAACCCTGGCGGCAACTGAGCAAAATCCAAGATAACCCTGGCGGAGACTGAGCAAAATCCAAGATAACCCTTGGCGGAACTGAGCAAAATCCAAGATAGCCCTTGGCGGAGACTGAGCAAAATCCAAGATAACCCTTGGCGGAGACTGAGCAAAATCCAAGATAACCCTTGGCGGCAACTGAGTAAAATCCAAGATAACCCTTGGCGGCAACTGAGCAAAATCCAAGATAACCCTTGGCGGAGACTGAGCAAAATCCAAGATAACCCTTGGCGGCAACTGAGCAAAATCCAAGATAACCCTTGGCGAAGACTGAGCAAAATCCAAGATAACCCTTGGCGGCAACTGAGCAAAATCCAAGATAACCCTTGGCGGAGACTGAGCAAAATCCAAGATAACAACCCTGGCGGAGACTGAGCAAAATCCAAGATAACCCTTGGCGGCAACTGAGCAAAATCCAAGAACCCTTGGCGGAGACTGAGCAAAACTGGCAGAGGAATGAATGAATTTTGGAGAAATCTGATTAGAACGAACCGGAGAACGAATAAATCTGGAAGATAATGAATCTGGAAGAGAAATGATCGATTCCAAGAATGATTGGATCTGAAAAAAAAAATCTGGAGACTGGAAGAATGTTATATCTCCTATGTGAGATCCGAATGCTTTTGTTTGAACCTCAAGAATTTATCAAAAAGTTTTATGAATTTAAAACCTGAGTTTTTATTTCTTTTGAACCTCAAAAGTTTTCAAAAAACTGTTATCAAGAGGGTAACCTTACTTTGGGGTTCCTATTTTTTTAGGATTAATATTGCTCGAAGACAAAATGCCCCTAGTTTGACAATGACCATGGCCTTGAAAATAATTGAACACATCATAAAAAAAATGCCCCTAGTATAAGGGGGAAAAGTTATATTAAAAAAGAAAGAAAATGCCCTTTGTATGAAGGTTTGAAATAATTGATTACCACAAGCGCAATAAAGACTCAACTTTTAATTTTGATTAATTTTATTGAAGGTTTTGAGTCAGGCTCAAGAGTACAAAATTATTTCCTTTCGAGACTCATCATAGAATTCACCCTTATCTCCCTTGGTTCACTTGGGGTAGTAAACATTTTCAGATCGATCGTAGACAAGATACTTGGGGCTTCTGAGTCTATGCCTGGTTTAAGCTAAGTATTGAATTTGATTATTCGGACTTCTGATGTTTCAGCTCGGACCGCTCTCAGCTTGGGATTTTCTTCTGCTTTTCTTTGTTGCTCTAACTTTTGCCTAGATCGTCTTTTCAGGTTTTCAATCTAGCGAGCTTGCTCTAGCTTTTGCCTAGATCGCCTTTTCAGGTTTTCGATCTAGCGAGCTCTTCTCTTTTTCTTTGCTCTAATTGTTGCCAAAGTTGTCCTTTCAGATTTTCAACCTTGCGAGCTTGCCTTAATTTTTGCCTAAGTCGTCCTTTTCGGGTTTTCAACTTAGCAGGCTTCATCATTTTTTATCTTTTTCTTCTCTTCTGAACTTCTGGAGTCGCTGTCTAATCATGTTTTGCTATCTTCCTTGACTTCTCGTACGGTACTTAGGAGGACTTTTATAGGTAGGCTTGGGACTGGGTAAAAAGAAAGGAATTTTGAGGCTCAAAAACCCAAATGCCCCTTGTGTGGCATTTCCTTTTAAATTATTTCTTTTTCTTTAAATTTTCTTCCCCATTTTGAATTTTTTTTCTTTTGAATTTTTTTCATTTTTATTGTGTGGGGAAATAGATTTTTTTTTTTATTTTGATGTGGTCGGGCCTGAAGTGACTTCTCAGGTTGCCTACGTACCCCAAAATTTTGGGATCAGACCAAAACGTAGTTCGTAATTCCCTCCCCTAGGTTAGGTGATCGGGCTGAGAAAGAAAAGGACATCATTTTTTTTTTTTTTTTTTTTTTTTTAAAAAGGCTGCAAAGGGCTGAGAAAGGAGATAATGAACTGGGTAGCAGGAAAATTGATTCGGCCAAAGATGGCCTCCTTAAATGTAGTACCATTTGATTCGATCAAGGTTAGTTGACTCTGGTAGTTCACTTCCATCATGATCTTGAAGTCTGACTACTTTTCCAGACAATATTTCCTTAATGAATGAATTTCTCCAATTAGGTTCAGACTTTCTCCTATAGTCGAGGAGGAGTGTTCAATTTTCTTTGAAGTCTAACAGTTAAATCCTTGACTTGTAAATGATGAGCTTTGATCTTTTTGTCAAATGCACGGGTGACTCTTCTTAGATAAACTTGCACATGGTATAGGACTTTAACTCGTTTTCTTCGATCAAATTTAACTTTTCATACCGTTGGCGAACTCAGTCTGCTTCTGACAACTGACTTTCCATCAAGACCTTGAAATACAGGATTTCCAATTTAACTAGCAAAACTGCTTCCATATCATATACTAGAGAGTAGGGAATATCTCCAATAGAGGACTGCATTGAAGTATAATGTGCCCCTAGTGTGAATGGTAATTTTTCTAACTAATCCCAGTGTGATTAACACATTTTCTTGATGATTATCTTGAAACTCTTACGAACTGCTTCAACTGCTCCATTAATCTGAGGAAGGTAGAGTGATGATCTGCGATGCCGGATTTTGAACTTTGTACACAGAATAATGACTTATGCTTTGAAGTACGACCCATTATCAGAGATCAGTTTAGAAGGTATCCTCATATCGACTGATAATATGTGATTTGCAACTCAAGATGTAGTAAGGATAGTGCTGATACATTTTATAAAATCTTCTTTGATTCCATCGATATAGACGAGTATCTAGTCCATGTCGAACAAGACTCAAGCTTGTACCTAACATACCCTCATATGATCACACGAACAAGTCTTTTGAAATTTCTGAGAAAATTCATTATCCCCTTGTGTTCCTCTAGAGATAAGATGGTTTCTATTTGAATCTCTTTAGGAATTTAATTATGTTCCGAGGTCAATGACCTTTACTCTCTTGAGCCCGACTCTTATCTTCTTGTTCAGGAGAAAAATCTATCCTTGAAGCCAGATCAGTAGTTAATTCGTTAATGCACTCGAGGTATTCAAAAATTTCCTTTATCCAATCAAATTCAGAAGGGACGATAAACACCTCCATAGACTCGACGAACTAACTTGACTCAATAAGAAAGAGTAGACTCAATCTAAGGAAGACATGATCTTACTAGAAAAAAGGACTCGAGCTAACCCAAATGACTCATGAAAACTCAAGACTACCCAAAATGGGCCTGATGAGAACTGAGACATTGCTTACAACCGGTAGGATTGAAGCACTATGATTTTCAAAGAATAACTGGATGATGTTGAGAAATTTGAGGTCATTTCTGACTGTTGACTTGATATTGACGTTTATTCTAACTAACCGGATTTACAACCTTATCTTGACGATGGACGATTGAGCTTAGATACAATGATAACCCTTAAACCTCTTTGAAGGTGAATTTAACCAATTTCAGTGTCACCCCCTTGATAACATTTTAAATGAACCTTGAGATTTTATTGAATTTTGTGCACCAATCCATTAAAAAGTTCATCCATTTAATGATTATTCAGAAGAAAAATATTGACAAATAATGTTTTCATTGAATAATAACTTCAAACATATTTCAATAATTTTTCATGCAAATATATATCTTTTGTAAATCATTTTTCCTTCATTTTCTTTTCTTTTGGAAAACATTTTCTTCTGGAAAATATTTTTTTCTTTGAAAAATAATTTTTATTTGAAAAACATTTTCTCTTGGAAAATATTTCTAGAAAACATTTTTTTCTTAGAAAATATTTTTTCTAGAGAATAACACTTTTTCTGGAAAACACTTCTTTTGGGAAACATTTTGTCCTAGAAAATACTTTCTTTTTCTTCTTTGAAAATTCGATTTCCATTTAACTGGCCCGGTCCATCATGATTGTTGGATCGGGATGGACTGGGTCATTATTGTAAAAGAATGGATTTTTTTTATTGGATCGGTGCACCCATTTTACTTTTCAAAAGCAACATTTTTATCCTTGAGATCAATTATGCACTCGGATTTCATCATTCACATCATTCACATGCATTCATCAATTACATGCATTCATTCAATAAACAACCCGGGAACACCCACGATAAGTTCGAGTCGTGACCTACTGGGAAGGTTTCTAGACTCTAGGCTTACTACGTGCAATGCATTTTTATCTGGCCACTCTTGCCCAAGCACACCTATATACCTTTCGATACGTGGTGACTTGGTTTGATATACCGTATAGGTGATAATCTAAAACCTCAATTCACTTCTCTGAAGCCAAAAACAGTCAGTTTGATCTCCAGTTGAGAGGTGGCGCACAATGCTGAGCAAGGGCCCACTTAAATACCTCTCGTCTAGAATAGACATAGTTTATCCCCCTCGTACAGTAGGGTACAGCGGGGCAAGATCTTGCTTAGGCACCGGTTTTGACCAAGAAGTGCAATTGATATACTTAGATTACCTTTTATACCTACGGGTACGAGTCAAGAGTTGTAGCTTTCATAAATGGTTTGGCATCCCACGAGGGGACCAACCACGTACTAGTACTACGTTGGCAATCGGGACATGTGACTGTGTGGCTTACAATAGGATAAAGGCTCAGGTCACCCCAGCATGGGTGCATCAATATGTCTCTCAGAATCACCTGATCAGACGGTGTTGATGCCCCAGTTCGATATACCCTAAGGTACGTGACTGGAGTTGTGGGTTTCATGAATGACGTCACATCTCCGAAGAGACCGGGCCACGCACTAGTGCCACGTTGGCTAAATGGGACGTGTAAGTGAGTAAAGCGGTAAACGTGCATGTGGTGTGTGCAAAGTAAGGTGGGGTGTGCCCCGCCTTTTCAAATAAATGGGCCCATGGCCCAATCAAGCCAATCAAGAGAGGATATTAAATCATACAAGTGCAAGCAAACATCGATCAGGAACATACTCATATGGTTTAATTCAAGCTTTAAACGTGCACATCTCTAGCATTCATCAATTAGCAAATCAATTAATAAATAAGGGCCTATAATAATTAATTAGATCTAATCATCGCAATAGGCACAATTTTTATAATTTTTAAAGTCCAATCAATGATCACTTTTAGGTGATCCAAAATAAATCGAGATTCCAATAGGTGTTACATTGATGATAGAATGACAATGGTTGAGATGAGCTCACTCTCAAGAACATTAATTGTGCCAACATTAGATAAATTCAGATTTTCTGTGAATTAGGAAAATAGAATCTGAACTTACATCGATGATATCTAAGGCTCTCGATAACGAAATCGAGTGAACTCAAGTTCTAAATTAATCTACTCGATGAGATCTACATTTTAGTAATAGGTGTCCAGACTTAGTTCTCACCAGAAGGTTCTGTAAAAACGTTTTAACGTTGCTGTCCCAACTTTCATTCAGAAAAAATTCCAGATTTACAGATTGAACTTGCATCGATGATATCTAAGGCTTCCGATAACGAAATTGAGTGAACTCAAGCTCTAAATTAATCTACTCGATGAGATTACGTTTTATTAAGAGATTCCCAGATTTAATTCTCACTAGAATGTTCTGTAAAAAAGTTTTAACATTGCTGTCCCAACTTTCATTCAGAAATAATTCCAGATTTACATATTGAACTTGCATCGATGATATCTAAGGCTTCTGATAACGAAATTGAGTGAACTCAAGTTCTAAATTAATCTACTCGATGAGATCTACGTTTTATTAAGAGGTTCCCAGACTTAATTCTCATTAGAATATTCTGTAAAAAAATTTTAACGTTGCTGTCCCAACTTTCATTCAGAAATAATTCCAGATTTATAGATTGAACTTGCATCAGTGATATCTAAGGCTTCCGATAACGAAATTGAGTGAACTCAGATTCTAAATTAATCTACTCGACGAGATCTATGTTTTATTAAGAGGCTCTTAGACTTAATTCTCACTAGAATATTCTCTAAAAATGTTTTAATATTTCTGTCCAACCTTCATCATTCCATCAATTTGAATCTTTCATTATTTATGGGTCATCAAAAAGTGATCCTTAATTGAAAAAATAAAAAAATGCAATACCCAAAAGCATCTACAATCAAGACAAAAATAAATAAATAAACAGAAAAAATAAATAAAATAAATCCAACTAAATAATAAAAAAAAACTAGGTCATCTTGGCAATGCTCCCATACTTGGGGTTTTTCAAGTTTGATCCTCAATAGTCCCCAGTGGAGTCGCCACTGAAAGCGCCCTCGATCCGCGGGGTGCGCGGACCCGCTTTTGACCCTTGAGGTTTGGGAGTCGCCACCTAGTTATTACGGTCTAGGAACCGATCAATGACTCTAAACGGATAAAAACTAATCTAAAACCAAAAAAAACTGAATTCGGGGATCAAGTTACGGGGTTGGAAGGTGTTAGGCACCAACCCCGCCCGGCCGAAGCCGGTCTCTACTAAATTCCCAAGTAAATTACATTGCTAAAACCTAGATAAAAATAGAAAATAAAAAAAATAATACCTTTCCGATGCAAGGACTTTACTCCCTCAGATCTGACAAAAGAGCTCCTTGTACCGTGCTCCCTTGCTACGTTCTGTTTCCGGATTTGTCTTCGGATCTCCGAGACCGAGGTATCTCCTTGTTCTTGAATCTGAACTCTTCAAGTTCGTTGAGGATTTGGGGGTGTTTTTAGAAGGCTTTTGGGTGTTTTCTAGACTAAAATTGAAGGAGGGATGTTAGCTAAGGAGTTGGGGCTCCAAAACTAGGGTTTATGGGGGGCTAGGGGAGCTTCTAGACCTACTTCTCTTAAGGTTTATAATTTGATACGAAAATAGGGTGTGAGCACCTCTATTTATAGATGTTTTTAGGGGTTGATTTGGGTAGAGTTAGTGTTTAATTAGAGATCTTTTAATTAGAGTTGTGTTTTAGTTAAAATTGTTTTGTGTAGAATTGTGTTTTAATTCAAATTGTTTTGTGTAGAATTGTGTTTTAATTCAAATTGTTTTAGGTAGAATTGTTTTTAAGTTAGAACTCTATTAGATAGAGTTATTATTTAATTAGATCTCTATTATGACTTTTGGTCTTATTTGATTGACTTTTAATGTTTTGACTTTAGTCTTAATTGATTGACTTTTAATATCTTGACTTTAGTCTTGCTTAATTGACTTTAATTTTGACTTCAGTCTCACTTGATTGACTTTAATACCTTGACTTCAGTCTTGCTTGATTTACTTTGATTTTTGGAAAACCCTCTTCCATTATTTCTTTAATTCTTTGGACCCCCAAATGGAGGGGTCCTTAAAGAAATATCCCACGAACCCTCAACAATTTTGCCTGAGAGCCCGATTAATCGATTTTTAGGTTCAAAATTTTAAATTAATTTCATTAATGTTTAAATTTAATTATTTAATATTTTATTTATTAATTTCGAATTTTTTAATTATGAAAATTGTGAAATTACCGTTTTGCCCCCGGAGAGGACTTTTCACGTTTCAAATCGGTTTTTAATGTTCTAGGATGTTTTAGAATCGATTTTTCGTAAGGAATTCAATGAAAATATTGGTTTGTGTCATTTATGAAATTTTTTATGTGAAATGATTGTGAACTTTATGAGGGGCATTTTCGTAATTTTGTCAAATTCTGTTAAAATTGGTGAAATGATCTATTTAGTTTTAATTTGTTATTTTATGTGTTCGAGAGAGTTTTCATAAGCGTAACGTAGGCTCTAGGGTTGTTTTGATGTCAGGGGTATTTTGATAATTTGATCAATTTTTAGTGATTTTTATCGTAAAGCTTCTTTTTGGTCTGCAAGATGATGATTTCTATGTTTTTGGGGTTGTGTTTTCCTAGCGTAGCGTGATTTCTAAGGTTTTGTCAGTTCGAGATACCTCATCCGGATTTCTGAAACACATCTGGTAACAAAATAAAGCAACGGAATACACATCCATCATTGGGAATCCTTGCGATCGGGTTGACAAGTTGATTAATCAGGCGGATGCAAAAATGGGGTGTCTACACTTTGTTTATTGGTTTGATCTTTTAGTGAGGTTCGTGATTTGAACCACACCATGTAGGAATCAAAATTACATGTATGAGATTTTTTTCACCTTTGAAATGTTTTTGTTAACTTTAAAGGTTGAATATAGGTCTATAGGGGCCTACACTCTTGATTGTAGCTATTTTTAAAGTGGGTGTGTGTGCAAAGTGTTGCATGTGATAGACTTACCAAGAGAAGATTATTATCAAGGAGAGTTTACTTTCTAGTTCATTGCTATCAAAAACAAGGAAAAAGATCATCTAATATATGTATTTAAATTGCAAGAATATCAATGCATCTACCCTAGAAACTAAATTTTAATAAACTAAGGAATATAAAGTAACATCTAAAACTCTTAAGGAGTTTATTAAGGACTTATAGATGGAGATTACCTTATAGAGGAATGACTCTCTCCCCCCAAGCCTTGAGGCTAAGAACTAAGGAAAACATCTAACTAAAAAAAATGCTCGAAATTAAATAGAAGAAATGATAAGAAATGGGATATTAGATAAGGAGATTGGAGGGTTTAACACCACCTTGGTCTTCTTCTGCCACTTTTTTCTTCTTCTTCTTTTTATTGATTTGTTTTTCTATGAATTTTGAGAGAGGTTTGAGAAAATAGGAAGGCTGGAGATGATAGTGAGATTTTTGGGCAAAATTTTGGATTATCAGATGAGTTCTTCCTTTACCTTGGAAAGGTCTCCTATTTATATGATTTTGGGAGACCCTTAGGGATAAATTAATCTTAATTCTTCAAGTTCCTAATAATTTCACTAAAACTTTCATGAAAAATCATAATTGCTCCTCATCTCCTTAGCCTTGATGGTCTTTCACTCATCTATGGTCTCACCAATCAAAATGATCACAGGATAGATTAATGAAAGCCAATAGTTCCTAAAGAATTCTTTAAGAGGGGTAGAGTGGTCCTAAGACCTTGGTTTTAAGTCAATGTAAGGGAACCAAGTCAAATAGCATGTAATTAAATGATAGGTTTTTGGCCTCTTTGATCACTTTCCTAAGGAGAGTCTCCAATAAACTAGGGATAGGTTGGTCATTGGGTAAAAGTTTTAGAGAATTCTCTAGGGTGGATAAACATGTCATAGGCTTTGAAAATTAGTCAATTTACATGGAATGTGATAGAATCCCTTTGATCTTTGAAAAATGTTAAAAGGATAGAAAATGAATTTATCTTTGGTAAGTCTCAACAAACCAAGGTTAGTGGAGATAATTGGCCTTAAATGGAGACCAAGCAAGACCTTAAGTCAAGATTAGGAGAATGAGTAATTTACTAAAAACCCTTAGGTGGGAAGGATTGTGAAGGTTTTAGCATGGGTAAAAGGAAAATTAGTGAAGGCTTTCTTGGAGAATAAGTCATCAAAAAAAGGGTTTAAATCATTTTTCCTATAAAAAATTCAAGTACACATGGGTAATTCAACAAAAATCAAGTTTGGCCAAACTCTAGGTTTGACCAAGCAAAATCTAGTAAAAAAATTAAGTCTGACTGAACATAAGGTTCGACCATACCAAAATTGCCTTTGACGTGGTTGAGGTCATTCCAAGATTAAACATAGTTTGATCAAAGGTAAGGTTCGGCTAGACTTAAAATTTCCTCTCAAAATAATCTTCGGGCCATGTGGCTACTTGACTGATGGCTTTAAATTCTTTTGAAAAATACATTGGGTTAAGCCCATTCTCAGAAGCTTCTTGGTGCTCTCGGACTTGGCCTAGGCAAAAATAGAGTGTCTATACCCAGAATTTTTATATTTCGAATAAATATATTGACCTAGATAATTATCCAAGGTCTAGATTTCACAACAAGTGCAAAAATCCTGGTATACCAACCTATTTGGTATTTTGGATTCATAGGAAAATCAAATATTGAAAGGTGTTGGTTAACAAAGTTAAAGTTCGATTTATTTGGCAATTCAAATAACAACGAATTTGAACCTACACTTGAATCTGAAAATTATACATGTAAAACCCCGAATTTTCAATTCATATCTCGAGGAAAAAATAAATAGTGGAATTTTAAGAAAATCTTGAAAGTGAGACTTAGGGGTAAAATTTTAGGATATTTCTGATCATTTTTAAGGGAATCTGACCTCACCATTAGATTTCAAATGATCAAAAAAACATACTTTAGCCTGTTAGCATGCTCAAATGCGAGTCCGAATATAAAAGTTGCAAAATCCTCGATTACCAGGTCGGACCAGGTTAAAATAGTGACTTTTTGTTAGAGCAATAATTTTTAAAATTCGATCATACCATTGGGTTCATAACAAAAAATTATTCAACATGGACTATTTATTTGTCATTTTTGGAGACTAGAAAGTCGAATTATCGTCAAAAATGAAAACAACATCAAGTTTAGGGGTCACCTCAGGCCAAAAATGTAAATTTTTTATGGAGACATAATTTGTAGAAATTAACTGCACCATTAGATCCAGAATGAAAAATTAAACGAAATAGAGTATTCATTTGTCAGTTTTGGAGTCCGGATGATCAAGTTATTATCGATCAAAACAATTGACAAAATACCGAATTCGTCCCACATTTTATATAAATAATTTTTTTAATTTTTTTTTTCTTTCATCCTCCCCAACTCGTCCAAAATAGCCGAGACATATACAATGAAAAATTCGTTTTTTTTTCTTCAAACTTCCATCTCAGATCTCGTGCAAACAGCTCGACGTCGACGACCGATGCAGAAGGGAGAAATGTTCGCAGCTTCGACATCCACAAAACCCACCCAACCTCTTTCCATTTCACTTTCTTTTTCATCCAGTATCGTCAAAAATTAGCCGTATTTGGATACAAAAATTTCGAAACTTTGATCTCGGATTTCGTCCGTTTTTTGGTCAAACCGTCTTCCGACGCAGAAGGGAGAAACATTCACAGCCTCATTCTCTACATAACCCACCCAAATTCCTTCCGTTTTCTCGTCTTTTTCACCCCGTATAGTTAAAAATCAGTCGTATTTTTATACGGAGATTTCGTAACTTCGACCTTGGTTTTCATCCGTTTTTGGGTCAAACCGTCTTCCGCCGTAGAAGGGAGAAGAGACGAGCACATCGAGATCTTCGAAACCACCTGGCCGGTTTCGAAAATCAGTCGCTTCGAAATTCGTTTCGTCTCGATTTCCGTGCCGATCGCCTCAATTTTCGCTCACGTGCTTCGATCCTTTTCGCCTAGAAATTGTGAGAAACTCTCAATTTCTATTAGTAAACGTAGATTGTGAAAATTGCATTTAGAATTTTATTAAAAATTTGTGGTGAGTTTCCAAAATATAGAATTCTTTTGTTATTTAAAAATTCACGCCAGAAATTGCATGTTTGATATATTTAATTGTATTTTTTAACAAATTATACGTGGGTAGGATATTTTATCGGGTTATTTCTGTCAGTTGGGTCTTGTGCACTGCTCGGAACCCGTTTTAATATAAGTTTTGTATTTTTTCAAGGTTTTTGATAAAAATGAATTTCATAGTAAAAAAAATGATTTATTATTCAATTAACTCATGTTGAGTTAATGAATATCAGAAAGTGGATATTTTATTTGAGAGATTGAAAACTGTAAAATTCGAAAAAAGGGAAAAAGGGTATGAAACGGTAAAATGTCTGAGTCACACCGAGGGGTGATATCTGCATTTTACGTTGTTGTGTTGTGTGCAGGTTGGTGAACAGATATCCAGGGATAATATTGTTGGTTGCATGTTTATTTAAATTTCTGTTAGCGCGAGACGCTGTTTACGTTTCCGTTTTGTTATTTATTTTAGGCCAGGTGGCCACACTTGCATGGTAGGAAACTGGATATCTATTCTCAACCTTGTATTGTTAATTTCTCTTTTGTTTTCAAATGAAAATAATATATATATGTAACTATTTTGTGAGCTATTAAAGAGTTTGTGAATGCCTGAAGGGATAGTGCGTCATATCATCCAGAGTGGTGTACTATCCTGGGATGTAGGGTAGGGACCACCAAGCTCATACGTGGTATGGGACGCGTATGAGAGTGGAGTCACAACTGGAATCCGGGTTATTCCTCTCTATCTTTACTAGTGAACTTGTAATGTAAAGGTGGTCGTATACGAATGGTTTGTATATTTGGGAATCACATGCACGCCAGATAGGCATAGACGAAGATGATTGATCAGTGATCACTAACAAACTATAGTAGTCGAACGTTCTGACACATCGAAAAGAGATCCATTGCTTACGGTCACGTCAAACGGCCAGCCTGAGCCGGATAAATGGTCAACCAAACGTTGTAAGTGCAGTGATCGGCCACAAAATCAGGAACTAAAAATCAGAGAAGAATTGTAACATCATGTCCCGACTGGGAGCGATCCAGTCGTGAATCCCAACTCTCTAATTCTAATACTCCACCATTGTATATTATGTATCTGTTGCTTATTTTGATATATAAAATGAAATCCATGTTTAATGTTTCAATTTGATCAATTAGATTTGTATAAAAATATAATGTTATAGTGAGTAATGATGATCGATGTAATGTGAGTTTTAAAATGTTTAGTTGCTCATCCCTGGCTATATGTACCAGTTAATCGTAGTTTCTTCTTTAAAACTTTGTATATTTTAAAATGATTTAGTATGTTTATTCGTTCATGTTAGGAGAGATTATTAGCAGAAATTGTTTGTTTCTCTACTGGGTAACCATTGTTACTCACCATTTCCTTCTCTATTTTTTAGTTTTAGATTCAGAGCTTGACGAGGCAAGTATAGAGTACGAATGAGGATCATCTGGTTGGTCAGATAGACAACCAGAGTTCGTCACCTGGTAAGTACTAGGGTTATAGCCCCTAGTGGTGTCAATTTCCTCAGGTAGTTTTATGGATTCTGTCTTGAGTGTTAGGATTTATGTTAGAGTGAGAAATTTTGTATAATCCTGTATTCTGGTTATTCTTCCGCACTCTGATCTTTCGTACATTATTAGACGTATATAAGCTTCCGCTAGTATTATATTTTGTATATGTATGCAGGATTGTATGTCGTTTATCAGGTGCAAGTTGAATGCCTTGAAATACTAACATAAACAGAAGAGATCATGCCGAAATTTCGAGGTGCTACATAATACCTCGAGATCTAACATGGGGATTTGTGTTAGCGTTCGGCGGGGCGCCACATACAGATTTCTATTTATTAAATACAAAGAAGAGATGGGAGGAAAAAAAAATTTCCTTCAAACAAAATCAACATTGCTCTGATACCATTGTTGGAATTTAGATCTTGTAACACGTGGGATGTGATCATTAGACTTGAGAATCTCAAAAGGATTTCCCAAAAAGAAAATAGAGTAAATGATCTTAATGGATCATCTCATATTTATATGTATTGGAGGGGGTTCCAACATTTTCCAAGAGGTATAAACATTGGGGTGCTAATAGCATTAATGAGTATTAACCCACTTACCGAACCATTGCTTCTCTATGCCCTCGAAAGTGAACAACATAGTCTATTTTTGTAGAGTCCCCAATTCATGTCATCTCTCTAAACAAGGAAACATATGAAATTAATTATAATTATTAGGTAATTATTTTATTATTGTGGAGTAATTTAATGAATTACTCCCAATCAATACTAAATCACTTTTTTATTTTTCTTGTGTGGAAACTATCTCATATTTTTTAAGTTGTATAATTACCATGGACGAACAATTAGTTTTTTTAACTTTGTGGTGAGTATACATGTAACTTGGACTTGAGGTAAGAGAATGGGCAATTAAAGGAACCCATCTATTGAATGTGTAAACCTACAGTATCAACTCTCAAGTACATTCAAATCATTCAAAATTTGCTGAAGTTTCTTAACTTTCAAGGACTATCAGACAGAATTCAGCCGCCTTTCCTCCTTCCACAAGGGTGTGTGACTTTTTATTAAAAAATAGACTAATTTATGTCTTTTTATTTCCATGGATGTAAAAAAAATTATTATTATTAATTACTTATTTTGGATTCAAGCACTTTTCACTGCTAATTTCTAGTTATTAGATATTTGGGTATTCAAATCAAATGGCTATGGTCAACAATCAAAAGTGATAGGGCTACTAAAAGTTTGGTGAACATTTTATTTTTAAAGAGATATATATTAGGGTCTCGTTCAGCAACAAACATTTTGGCAAAATATTTTTCAAAACATGAGTTAGAGGTTTTGGAATGGGCTGATTTTTAGTGAGGATGATCTCTACGG
Source organism: Akebia trifoliata (assembly GCF_017979445.1). Lineage (NCBI taxonomy): Eukaryota > Viridiplantae > Streptophyta > Magnoliopsida > Ranunculales > Lardizabalaceae > Akebia > Akebia trifoliata. Next base: position 27,096,489 of record NC_141377.1, read on the forward strand.
TGAGGAGATCATCCTCACAAAAAATCAGCCCATTCCAAAACTTCTAGCCTCAGTTTACAAGTTGAAAAATCGTGGACCGTCCATTTTTTATAAATCATTTTTGATGGGGTTAGAAGTTTTGGAATGGGCTGATTTTTGGTGATGATGATCCCCTCACTGTAAAGATGATCGTCACCAAAAATCAGCCCATTCCAAAGCCTCTAACCCATGTTTTGAAAAATGTTTTGCTAAAATGTTTGTTGCTGAACATTTCCCATATATATATATATTGAATGAGTTTATCAAACAAAATTGAACTTCAGTAAGAGAGTGTATGATTGCAAATAAAAGTGTAGTGCTTTACCGGATTGACTAATACTGACAAGGAATGGAATATTAAGTAGCTGTATAGGCCCCGTTTGTAATGAAAAGAGAGATACCACTAAATCGCCTCTTTATTGGACCATCGGTGTGAACACAACGATCCCTATAAAGGACCAAGTACCGATTCTAATTTGGATCTTGACATGTTGGTAGATTTTAACCCTAGGCATCTTTCCACTCACCTTCTCTAAGAAAATTGTCCTTTTGGATATGAATTTTCTTATCAAGTCTTTGTCCGTGTTTGATTGTACCTTGGATAATATGGAAAATATTGAGAATTGATTTTTAAATTTTAGGAGTGACAACAATCGTGAGATAATGACATTAAAAAAATTTCTACCATGACAAGAAACCCATTTTTATTGAAAATATATATTAGTTTAGTTCCACATTTGACACTCATTGCCTTTGTCTCTCTGCTTATGAGTTCCTAGGCCTCATAACCAATTGATTTGGAGTTGGACCCAAATTTATCATGGTAAAATGAATGTATGTGGTTTTGTATCTGATTTTATTTTTTTTTAAGAATATTATATTCGACTTTTTATTTGACTTTTTGAAGGATATCCTTATCAATCTCGTACCCAAATTTCAGATGAATATCTAGATTATATATAAACCTCATTGAGAGGATTGGGGAGTTCTAATTTTTTGGTCATATCCAGGGTCAAATAAGCCCATTATGAATTTATTGTCTTAAACTCAGGTAAATGGATATTCAAGCTGGATCTGATACATATTTGTATCAGACCCTATAAAATTGGGTAAGATAATTTTGGGTAGGTTTCTCTGAATTCTTAATTGGGTAAATAAAATGTACTAGAGCCCAAATAATTAGGATCAAATGAATCAGGAAATTGAATATTATCTGACCTGTTGCCAACCTTGGACGCATGCTTTTAGCATTAGAAAACATTTTTTATATCGGAATTATTATTTTATTATATAATAAGAAACATTCTTCGCAAACCAACAAATGTTGGGCATAATAACCAGGGTCTCTCTCAAACAAGGGGAAGGTCTTGAGTTCAAGCCCTTCATTGGCCCCTCACAAGGATTTATCTCGGCTTATCGGGTATGTGTGGTTTGCATGATATTACATGTACTCAAAGACTTTGGCTAGACATGAAGCTCCAAGAGGCTAGTTGCCTCGCCCTTGCTACTTGGTCCTATGGGTTGGGACACCTTCGTCATCAAAAACACAAAAGGAAAGAAAAATTATTATTATAGAGATACCGTTTTTTGCATTCAATTGATTAATCAACTCGTCATTCCAATCGCAGTGGTTCTCGATAATGGACAGATGCTCTAAAGGTTTTTGTCATTCACTGGATATGTTTCCAAAACTTAGATTAGATAATCCATGCAAACAAACCTTAAAAACTATATTGCGCTTGGAAAATACAATCTGAAAGATAGAAATCATTATTTTGAAACTAAACGAAACTTTACAAGAAAAATTGTTTAAAAACGATCAAATTATCAAAATACCCCTGATGCCAAAATATTACTAGAGGCTACATCACGTTTAGAAAAACATTTTCAAACACATAATATGACAACCTAAAACCTAATAAACTATTTTTCTATTTTCACAAAATTACCAAAATACTCCTCATGGGATCCACATCCATTTTAGGTCAAAATTCTATAAATGAAACAAACCGACATTTCCAACCAATTCCTTGTAAAAAATCGATTCGAAAACATCCTAAAACATAAAAAAAAAATGACATCCCAACACAAAAACCCTTTTTAAGGGCAAAACGATAATTTTAAAATTTTAAAATTCGAAAAATCTAAAATTGATAATTAGAAATATTAATAAATGTAAAGTGAAATCTTAATAAATCAAATTAAAAATTATAAACAAATAAATGTGATTAATTAAACCTATGGGCCGATTTCAAGTAGCAACTCATTTATTCTAGTGGGACCCACGCAATATTTAATTAAAGAACCCTTCACGGGGATCTCAAAGAATTTCAAATAACTTAATAAATAACCCTCCATGAAAAGTTTTCTAAAATTTAAAAAATAATTATTCTCTCCAATTTAAATAATAATCACTTGAAATCTTATCTAAAACCACCTGAAGATAAGTTAGGAATAAACTTTATTTAAAAATATACTTAATATAACTCAAACCTTGTAATAAATAAAAAAAAACACCTTTAAAAAGACAACTTTACTACCAAATCTTGTACGTCTTCAAAAATATTAGAGAAAAGAGGTCAAAAGCTTTCTAGAACCCTTCTAAAACTCAAAATTTGAAGTCCCAACCCAATACCCATACCTAAGCCTTGATTTTCAATCCGAAAATACTTAGAAATCCTAAAAAACACTTGGATTTAACTAGTAAAATATATAAGAATTTTTATCTTGGTAATCTGGTGCAGATCAAAAAGCAAATACAAATCGAGAAAATTTACAAGAAAATAGTCACCACGAATTTCTGAGAGAACACACTACCAACAATCAACTATCGATCTCATCTAAAGGTAATCCCACTAATTTTAGAAATTATGATTTTTGCAATGTAGATTTTAGGTATTAGTAGGAACCGACTTTTGTTAGGCGGGATTGGTACCTAACATCTTCCAATCCCGTAACTTGATCCCCTTACTCATAGTCAATTAGTGGATTTTTTTTTTGCTTTATCTATTTAGAGTCAATTTTTTATTTCAAGATCGTAAAATTAGACGACAACTTTATAGAACCCCATAAAAGGATTTTTCCTGATAAAACCCTAAAGTGGATCCACACCCGTAGATCGAGGCATTTTCACTTATTACACCCCAATTTAAAATAAATAAATAAACGAATGGTTGAGAATAAGTAAAAGTTGGGGTCCAATAGAAGCTCTCTCTCTCTTTCTCTCACAATCATTTTACCATTTTTTTTATTTTTTTAGGGTTTAGGATTTTATACAGCTACCAAATTGTTTGAATGGAATGTGTAATGATTTGTAACATTGAGATAATAATTTGAGCCAAAATTTTGTACTGTTTGAAGAGTATATTTTAACTTTTAATCTTTAATTGAGATGTGATAAATAATTTAAGAAATTGGGGTGTAATAAATAAAAGTTGGGTTGCCGATGGTGGGAGCGGATCCTTTATAACGAGTTTCTCTTGTAGTTCTTGTTCTACAAAAAAAAAAAAAAAAAACACACTGAAAAAATCTAACAACACTATCCTCTTGGATTTATGATTTAGATCAGATTTAAAAAATAAAAAGAAAATCAAAGAATATTTTTTTTAAAACTCAAATCAAGTGTTTGAAATGGATGATCATTAAACTCCTAAATTTTAACAATTAGATATAACTGTCTATCACATGGAAAGTCCATCACATGTATATTATTCAATTTTTAACCCTATTTTTTTAATTTATAAAATGCCTAAACTTGTTTTCTTCCCCGAAATCATTTAACCCATTTTTCTACCTCCAATCCTCTATCACCACTTGCCATTAAGGGTGCACATTGGATTAGGTCAGACCAAACCGAACCCAAGTGATTAGGGTAGCTTTTGTTTGGTTTTGGAAACAATCAATTCGGTTCTAGGTTGAAAAGTTGAAGAACCGATTGATTTGGTTTGGTTTTTGATTCATAGGTATCCTAGAACCGAAATAATATTTATAATATAAATATAATCTATTTATATAACATTTTAATATAAGTAATTAATAGGAGAAATCTCTTAGATAGTTATCAGGGCCTAGAAAGTTGTTTTTAGGGCCTTATTTACAGAGACTTTAAGGTTGAATAATATATAAAATCTCCTAAATAAACATAATATGTTGATAGTTCATAATTATTATTGTTTTTGAATAAATTGAGCATTTTTGGACTAATTATGGTTATTTATATGTAATAGGTCAAAGTCGTGAGAGTAGAAAAGGATGAACCAAGATAATTAAAGATGCGTATTATAATTCAAAATGCAAGACAAGATCACGGACCGAAGACCAAAGTCAATGGACCCACAAGCATCGTGACACAGTGAATACCTTGGGCGACGAGGTGAAATCAACTTACTTCATCTCGAGATTCATATAATGTTGAGGTGGCATGATTTCTAACGTAGCAAATTAGGTTTCAAAGTCCTTGTAAAACACGACAATTCTCTGAATTCTAAAGGAACCCTAATCTGGCCTCTATAAATAAAAGACTAGACAAAGCTTAAAGATATCTCTCTTCTCTTAATTCTCATATATTTTTCTAGTTTTTAGGTTTACTTTCTGTTCAAGCTTTGTAAGCAAAAAGAGTATTCTGCTAGATTCAAGTCAAGATTAATAAAAGATTATCACTTTTTCTTCCCTATTCTCCTCTCTTTTTTATTTTTGTTTATTTTTATTATTCTTACTATAATCTATGGCTAGACTTCCATTAGAGAAGTCGATGAAGTCCAAACAAGATCATCTTAGATAATTATTTATTTCAATCATGCTTCAATGTTTTATTGTGAAAACAATTTCTTAAGTAGTGATCATTGGATATAATGTTATTCTCATGATTTTGATAGTTTAATTTTAGTTAAGTTCAAGTTAAACTATATTTTGTTAGAGATCCGATATTTCACCTTTAATTTCGTCTTATTAAATATTATCACAGGAGCTTTGTTAATTGGATCAAGATAAAAAGTAAATAAATAAATTAATATGGTGACTTATTTTGGTAGATTTGACTGATCTAATTATCTACATTGTTATTTCTACTCTTGTTTATCTTACGATATTCTTAATTCAGTTTCCTTTAATATTTTTAAAATCGTAATTGTTTTAAGTCAAAAGAAAATTTGCTAGATCAATGTTGTCTCTATGGATTGACTCTTGCTTGTCAAGATTTTATATATTTTTGTTCTCTTATTTTTATTGGTAATCTACACCAAATAGACAGAAATAATGATGGATACTCCACTGTCTCAACTAGTATATCCTGGATTTACACCCCCCATTATACGCTTAAGTTATATTTTATTCCTTTCGTGGATATTTCTAGAATTCTAATTATACATTTGCTCTAAATACCATTAAATGGCTGCACAAAATTCATGACCATATATCCAAATAGTTAGGATAAGACATCATTTTCTTCTATTGACGATGATGATTTGCAATTGGACAACATCAATTTGACTTGCATAACCATCTTTTTTGTCATTTTAGGTTGTTGGAAGCCAGAAAGTACATAAGATTTTATCCTTGAAGTGGAAGGCAAATCAGAAGTGAACCCATGTGTGCTTTTGTGAAATTTTATTAATGCACTTGAAGCTCATCATTAGGAATACATAATTTGGTGATCCAAGAACCAAACCGAGCTAAGGCCAGTTTGAATTGTTTCGGTTCGATTTAGGTTCAAGATTTGTAAAACCGACCAAGTTCGATTCCAATACTTCACCTAACCTGAACCGTGTGCACCATTGCTCATCACTACTCTGTTACCGTATGTGACAGTCCATATTCCAAGTGTGATCAAGTCTAACTTTTACTAAGTTTATTTTATTAGAGCCTAATTTTCATTTTCCATATTAATTAACTAATTAAATGGTTTCTTAGATGCAATCCTCCCTTTCTTTTTGTCGGCTTTAAGTGTGGTTTTAGATGTTGTTGTCGATTATTGAAATCAAGGTCTTAAGTTTATTTGTTGTCTTTATTGTTTAGGTTATAATATGATTCGTCACGTGCATCTCAGATGTTTGGTGTCGTTTAACTTCACACACTTTTTTGTTGTCTTAGCGATAGAATCATATTGGTGGCTTTCATGTTTTTTTTTTATTATTGTATTTTGTTTGCATCACCATTTGGATCTTTTTCGGATCACAACATTTGGGTCTAAATCCGATCCAATAACACATTTGATTGTATCCTTATTAGATCCCTAATCATCAATTCAAACCTTCAATTGAATCAAGTTAGGCTATGGTTTAGGAGGATCCTTTGACAGGTTCTAGGGTGGGAAACCCAAAGAGTAAAACACAGTATTCTTATTTATCTTTATTTAAATATTTTAATTTTTAAAATAACCATTTTTATCATCAAAATAATTTGAATAAGAGTTAGGATCCATAAGGTTTCTATTTATATAATAAAGGATAGGTGTCCACATGGCACGTTTTTGTTGGAGTTTAAAAATACCTATTACTCTTAACCCAATTGTACATGCAGCCCGATGTGTTTGAACTCCAACAAAAATATGCCATGTAGACACTTAACGTTGTTATAAGAATGGGAGACCGTTCTGGATCACGATTCTTTGACTAATGTGACTCAAAAAAATCCACTCAACTAGCAGAATGTGCACGTAACCATTTTTTTATGTATCCCGAGAAAATAAATCTATGATTATGTGCACGGTCCACGTCAGTTGCTGTATTTATGTTTTTCTTTTCTTTTCTTTTTTTTAATCTTATAATTATTACAAAATGGTGCTAAATCAATTTTTTTTTCTTAAATAAATCTCTAGACTGTTTTCATAATGAGTATGTCTTTCTCTATTCTTCATTTGTCATAACTAATTGTGGGAATGAACGCCAAAGGTATCCAATATAAGAAATGATATTTTGGGTACTTTGAATTTATTTCACCCCGCTACATTTCCATCAAATTTGGAAACACCTCCTTGAAGTGCCATGTGTAATCCAAAGAGGAGAGTTCCTTCCAAATTTTGAAGAGGGCCGCCCCTACAAAGTTTTTTTCCGTGCATAATTGATTTGGATGAGAAATTGAAATCTATGTAAAGTGCATAATCATAAGAAATGTTTAAAACCTCAACTCAAGTAATGTTTTGGTTGGGAGAAAAAATTATCAATATCTCCATCGAAATATTCCAAGACAATTTGAAACATTAGATGTCTTGACGTCTATGTTTTTTTCTTTTTCAGCCTCAACTATATTGAACTATCTCTACCAACAACATAAATTTAAAAATCACATTTTTCAAAAGAAAATCATTTCTTGTCATTTTATATGGGATTTACACAGACACCTGAGGTATTTAAAGGAAAAAATTTTAAAGGACCTGACAAGGATTCCTTTCTACCCTAAGTTTTGGACGACATCTTGATAATTCATTTACTTTTTAATTGTCAAGCTCACAATTTATTATTGTCGAGCTCAATATGTTTTATTATTAAATTTGATAATTTTTAAAAAATATTGAGTTCGATAATAAAAATTGGTGATCTGAAATCATATTTTAATTCAGATATATTTAATGAAATCAAATCGATCAAATGCGAGTTTAAATCACTCCGATTTTAAATAAAATCCATACCATTTTAAGTCTTAGGGGTATATATGTAATAAATAACAAATGTAAGTATGGCCAGTGTAGACTCATTCATAACCTGCCTTATTATGGATAAACAAAAAGAAAAAGTCGCGATCCAGAATAAGGTGTCTTGACATCATTCATCATTCATTAAATAACGTTTTGCGGACGAGAGTCATTTTCCCATCTTTCATCCTTTTTCATTTATCTCTTGTGAGTAGAAGCAAAGAATAAGAAAAAAGATGAACAACACTAGTGAAGAACAGAAACGAAGTCTTCTAATTCATCAAATCTCTGAAGAAAATGGTTCTGATTGTTTGGGTGATGAAGAGAGAAGGATTGAAAAGGGTGTGAGGAGAAGAAAACAGATTTTTGAAGAAGTTAAGAAACAGTTATGGTTAGCTGTGCCTCTTATAACAGTAAATCTTTTACAATATTGTTTGCAAGTGATCTCAGTGATGTATGTAGGTCATCTTGGAGAATTACCCCTCTCTGGTGCTTCCATGGCTACTTCTTTTTGCAACTGTTACTGGTTTTAGCTTGTTGGTATGTTGGATTTCTCTTATTTTTCTTGCTTTTATCATTTTTAGATAATTTATATTTCCACACCATATTTTTCTTATAACACACCAATCATTGCTCTCTCTAGTCTCTCCTCCCTCCATGGCCACTTATTTTTTTTCAACTTTTTGGTATGTTGGTTCCTTTTGTATAGATTTCCCACATCAAACACCAATTTATAAAATTAAATATTACATACATGCCAAATATCTCTCTCAATCCTCTCTCTGGTACTTCCATGACCACTTTTTTTTTTTTTTTTTTCAACTGTGAGTTCTTGCTATTTTGGGTCTCTCTTATTTTTCTTTTGTATAGAGATTTCCTTCTTTAAAATTTGGTTTTTACCCTTTTAGAGAAATTTTATTGGCAGACCAAATTTTCTTCGTAACACACCAATCAGTGTTACATCTCTCTAATGCTTCCAAGGCCACTTCTTTTTGCAACTGTGAGTAGTTTCAGCTGGTTCGTATGATGGGTCTCTCTTCTTCTTCTTTCTTTTTTTCTATTTTTCTATATTATATATATTTTTTTACACTTAGTTTTAGCATATTTTTTTAGGGAACTTATATTACCTCACCATTTTTTATACTTACAACACACTGATCGATGCAACTCGTTGGTTTGTTGGGTTCCTCTGTTTTTTTTTTTTTTTCTTTAGTAGATTTGTCTAGACTTCATTTTATTATTTTTTTAATAAATGTTGACTCACCTAACAAGTGTATATCAATAATCACAAACCAAACAAATACATCTATCAAGTGCTTTCATGGCCACTACTTTTTGCAACTATGACTGGCTTCAGCTTCATGGTATGGTGGGTTTGTTTTTTTTCTTCATTTTTTATATAGATTTTTCTACACATATTTTTACCATTTTTCAATGATGGGTTTCTTGGGTGAAAAATCAAGGGTTTTGGAGTTTTTTTCTTGACTCGGTGCATTTTCAGCCTAATCCGGCCGAGTTTCCATGTTGAGTTGTACGAGTTTTGAGTTGACTAGCTGAGTTGATTCCAACTAGTTTTGTGACTGAGTCACCTCGAAAATCAATCGGGTCAAGTAGCAAGTCGATGCAACCAGTTTTAAAAGAGAGCTGCCATTGGCACCCAAACTTTTAATTATTAAACCCCAATTAAAATAAACAAAAAAATAAGTTAATGACTTAGAATAGGCTCTTCTAATTTATCTTGTGGAATGGAACTCTTAAATTGGTAATAAAAATCTTAATTACTTAAACCTTTTGTTTTGACACTAGATGGGAATGGGAAGCGCATTGGATACCTTATGTGGTCAGTCCTATGGTGCAAAACAATACTATATGCTCGGCATACATATGCAGAGGGCCATGTTTGTTCTTTCACTCGTTAGTATTCCTCTCGCGTTCATTTGGGCCTACACCGGTCCCATTCTCGTGGCGGTTGGGCAAGATCCAGCTATATCAGCAGAAGCCGGACGCTATGCTCTTTACATGATTCCATGCCTTTTCGCCTATGGTCTCCTTCAATGTCATGTTAGATTTTTACAAACCCAAAACATCGTCTTTCCAATGATGATAAGCTCGGGAATTACCACTTTACTACATTTACTCGTGTGTTGGATTATGGTGTTCAAATCCGGACTTGGTAATCGAGGTGCTGCATTGGCAAATTCCTTCTCCTATTGGGTCAATGTGTTATTGTTGGCACTTTATGTCAAATTCTCTCCTACTTGCAAAGAAACTTGGACTGGATTTTCGAAGGAGGCTTTACATGATGTTTTGAACTTTATAAGACTTGCCATCCCTTCAGCTATCATGGTCTGGTAATGCTGCCCAACTATTCTCTTTCCATGCCTTTTCGCCTATGGTCTCCTTCAATAATTAAGTTGCATACATGATCTAAAAGCTTTTAATATATTGATTATGAGTTGATAATTATATGATTTGGAACAGCTTGGAAATGTGGTCATTTGAATTGATGGTTCTCTTATCGGGTTTTCTTCCTAATCCAGAGCTAGAAACATCGGTGTTGTCAGTCAGGTTAGCATTATGTTCATATCTTATCAATATTTTTGTTATAATTTCTTGAATGAGAGCAAGTGATAGACTTCAGATCAGGTTTCATCACCTTCATATAAATGTACATATGTATGAATGTAGCCAACAACAATTTTTGACTCGGAAGATATAATAATGGGTGTTTTACCAAACAGGACGAGTAGGAAGCCAAGATTTCATTGTCACTCACATTATCAAAATATTTAATTTATAGGTTTGGTAATTGAATTCTTTTACCAAGCAAGCTACATGTTGTACTCGCATTTAATTAAACTAGAAGGTGGCATGTACAAACGCACATGTATCAGAATGACTTATTTGTTATTTGAAGTATTAATTCAAGGGTTCTTGAAGATTACATAGTAAAAGGGATATTTTTGTAATTTTGAAATCTAACTACGTGATTATAGGGTCAAGGAATTGCAATTTTCTTGGATTTTGACCAAAATGACTTTGATTTTATTAAATTTAAATGTAAAGGTGGGGCATTTAAGTGATCCAAATTTTGGTGCCGAACAACCATATCTACTCCCCCTTCTCTCATTATAATGGTAAAGATTTACTTTTATAAGGCCTTTAACTTCAAACAAATGATCATAAAAAATGGTATAAATTATAAAATATATTTAAACAAATGCAAGATCATTAGGTACCTCTGTTTGTTATATAAAAGTTCCATTGTGGCACAGTAACTTTGGCTTTTTGCGTGTCCTGTTCTGAACTTTCTCCACCATAATATATGATTCTAGAATTGTTCATTTCTCTTCTATAATTTCATCATTTCCTATGTAAAATTAGCATTTAATAGTTCATTAATCACTAAACATTTATGTCCCTAGCCTTAACACAGCTGCGATGGTATGGATGATCCCGTTTGGACTCAGTGGAGCCATAAGGTCAGTTTAGCTAAATGGATGGTAAACCCTTTCCTCAATGATATTTCATAAAACATTTGATGATTTTTGACAATTTTCTTTCACAGCACAAGAGTTTCAAATGAGTTGGGTGCGGGGCATCCACAAGCTGCACGTTTAGCTGTGTGGGTTGTGTTATTCATAGTGATTACTGAGGGCACATTGATAGGCTTAACCATGGTCTTGGTACGTCGTATTTGGGGTTATGCTTATAGTAACGAAGAAGAAGTCGTAAGCTATTTAGCAAAAATGATACCACTCCTCGCAATCTCCAACTTCTTGGATGGAACCCAATCTGTTCTGTCAGGTTTGTACTTATTTTTAGTAGACTATTGTGCCGACATCGGGAGAATGAATTCATTTTGAGATCAGATTTTCCAAAATTAATACTAAATCTATCTTTTAATAAACATTATCATGATGAGTCCTATTTAAGCGAATAGGAATAGGTTTCAATTTCAAATGATTATAAATCTATCCTTACTTAGGATGGTTATCGGATCAACTGCATCATATATTAGAGTTACTAATCAATGGGTACTTAAATGATGTTCAACAAAAAATCTTTTGTCATTCATAACCAAGTTACTTTGGCAGATAGATTTCCAAAGTCTCATAGTACCATATAGGCAAATGGGTTAAGTAATGCGAAATCTTTCAAATAGAGATTGAAACGTTATAGATCTGTCACTGGTCATGGTTTCAAATCTCGGTTTGATGTATCGTCTCGTCCATGGATGAGACTGAGTTGTCTCCGACAAGATAAACTAACTCATTTTACAATTATTTACTCATGTATATTTAAAATAAAATTAAGTTGATTAGAATATATTCAATCATAAAATCATATTCTATTTAGATAATATGTATTTGAATTATAAAAAATTAATTATTTTGTAGTAAAATGTGCAAAATCCTGATTGACTCGACCAAGTCATCTTGTTTTTCTCGTGAGATTCGGCACAGCAGAGACACCTTGTCTATCCTTCTCATTCACGGACGATACCAAGATGAATCGGGCAAGTCATCTCGGTATCGGACGAGATTTAAAACCTTGTCACTGCTTAAAAGAGTTACAAAATCAAGTTCATTATAGTATTTATTGAATGGGTCTTTCTTAACTGATGTTCAGGAGTTGCTAGAGGATGTGGTTGGCAGAAGATTGGTGCCTTTGTCAATCTAGGAGCTTATTACCTTGTAGGCATTCCATGTGCTATTGTTTTTGCTTTTGTCCTCCACATAGGAGGAATGGTGAGTTTTTGTCTCCTCCTTTTATCTTTGTCTAGCTTATATTATTGTATCTACTTTTATCGTCGCAAATAAGATGATACTAATACATAGTTTTGTATTGACAATGTGGTTTAATAGGGACTTTGGTCAGGGATCATATGTGCATTGATCGTGCAAGTGTCGTCTCTTTTAATCATAACTCTTCGCACTAATTGGGAGAAAGAAGTAAAGCATATTTTCGCCTCTTTTTTCAATCCTATTATTTGAAATCTTTGGGATAAGGCTTTGTTCTAATATTTTCAACTCTTGTCGGTCACATCTAATTGTCGCTCATTTGTTTTTCAGGCTAGCAAGGCTACCGACAGAGTCTACAATGCCATCATCCCTATTGATATGGCATCATGAAGTTGATTTGTCACTACTTTGATTTGAGATTAATCTTTTTGTGATAAATCTCTAAAGCAGAGGCAGTCGAGATTTTATACACGTCGTAAAATAAAATTTTTTCTTAGTAAGATATAGGGCGATGGAATTTTGTGAATTTTTTTTTCACAGTACATAGTGAAATACATTATCCTCACCGAAGTCTAATATCCTAAAAATTTGGAGTTGGCTGAAGGAATAACTTTCCTCCAAATTTTTCTATCTGAATTTGCTCTTTTTAAGTTCAATTGTCTTCAAATGTGCTTATTACAGCTTACGCCGCCTTTGAAATATTGAGAGCTCTAGCTTGCATTGTAAATCTATAGAAATTTGAGTCAAGTTTGAGAGAGTAAAATCAAGTTTCTTTTTAAAAATGGTACATATTAAACATTCTAGAGGTCATTAAGCAACTAATCAATCAACTTTGGTGGCATCGGACCAAGGCAACTATTTTGCTAGTTGACTTGTTACCCATCGAAATTGAACCACTTTCAGATGATTCATATGGGTATGGTAAGTAGCACTACTATTAAGGATACAACATTTGTGTGATTCATGATTATAACCGACTACGAAGACTTAATAATCTATATATAAACCCAAAGATGATTATCATACTTGATTTCCATTTTATTTAAAAATTTGTACCACTCAATGGTTCAAAACTCAAAACCTACCAGTCGATAGGGCTGCATCCTGGGTGGGTTGGAGGGTCAACCTCAACTCAACTCAATCATCGGGTTAGAGCTTAGTAATCCAAACTCAACCCGAGATTAAGCTTCTAAAATCGGGTTGAGCTCAGGTTATCCCAAGTTAGGTAATTTTGGGTGGGTTGGGCTCATTGAGCAAGTCTAATTTCATTTTGATCAACACATAAATTTTATTTTATAATATAAAAAATAAATACAATATAATATATAAAATAAAATAAAATCACAAGTAAATAAATTTGCAGACAACCTCCAAATCTAGTAATTTTTATATTATAATTTTTTTCCTTAATTTTACAAATATATTTAGGAAGAGAAAATTAATATTTTTAAGAATAAATAAATAAAAATATTCATATGTAAATATATAGCATTGGATTCAGGTTGAGTCAGGTTGCCCGGAGCCTCAACTCGAATTCAATTCGAGTTGAGATTTCCTAACCCGGACTCAACTCATTTTTCATATAACTCAACCCAAGCTCGCCCATCAATTAGGTCGAGTTCAGGTTATCCCGCCCAAGTTGCATCCCTACCAGTCGTTCACTTGATTGACTTATCATGTCAATTCCAATTGGTCCAATAGTCAGATCAAAGTAGTCCTAAACATCACTTCTCAAAACCAAATGTCTTCTTCTTCTACGTCATATTCAATATCTTGGTAATTTTTTTTCTTTATCTAGACTTCAATTCCATCAATTGAGCCTTAAAAAATTTTACTTTCTTCTTCAATCTTAAGATTCTATCTACTATTCAACGTTCAAACCTTACGAGCACAATAGGATTTTGAAGTAGAAAATGATAAAATTTTGGATGGAAAATCAAGATCTTCAATCTTAAGAATCTATTTACTTAACCATCGCAAATTTATTTTACCATCTTTTTCAATTTTAAGGTTTTATCTTCTTCGACCTTCAAATGTTATGTGCCAAATTTCCTTTGGGTATGTGTTTGTGTAGAGATTCAATGGGTTATGATGTATTCTAGTACATTAGTTAAGTTGTTAGGTAGTTATTTAAGATGGAGTTTTGTAGGTATTGTTACTAGTTATAGTTTGTGGTGGAGTTGTGCCATGTTATGGGGGTGTTGCTTAAGTGTGGGTGGTTGATAATTGTAGGAGGTTATGATGTACGGTGTATTTAAAATTCTACTAAGAATGGATGGATAAATTTTTTTCTTTTTGTGGTGAAGAGGTTGGTTATTCTCAAAGTAATTGTTATCTTTTTCAAATTGCTAGAGGACAGAAAATGTGTAACATTGGTGTGGAGGCTTTTTCAAGCTTCCACTCCTCGATATTGAATTTATACGATCTTAATCAAGAAACTTTCTCCAATTCTTCACGAATTCAGAAAGGTTGAAGGAAAGAAGGTAGAAGGAAGAGGCCCAGGTATGGTGCTTGCTAAAGAACCTCCGAAGATTTAATTAATAATATATATAGGATGTTCAAGAAAAAAAAGAATTGAGATGAGGAAGAAGATGATTAATGAAATATGCAAAGGAGATTGTTTAGAGAATTGATTTCACTAACTTTTTTTCAACCCCTTCCTTGTTTTTTATAGAGGATTTTGTCATCTAAATTCTAGACATGTGTCATTACATAATTGATTCAAGTGTTATGTCATGTGGGGCATGAGTTGGATAAAAGGTTGCTGACTCTGTCTTTGGATTTTTTTTTTCCATCATTTATTAATGTTGATATTTGATTTTGATTAGCATTGTTTCAGTACAATTAATGTCGAATTAGTATAATTCATTATTTGGGGGTGAGTGGGTCAAAGGATGTCACACCCACATCAGATTTGATAAGTACTCTCAGAAATAACATTAAATGAACGATTGTCTTTCATTTTCTACCCATTTTTCAAGAATGGCCTTTCAATTTTGTATATGATTTTTGTTATTCTCCCTCATTTCCCATAATATACTCCTTCAACTTTACTGTCTTTCTTCTTCTACAACCTTAGCTCAAAAGAGTGCATATATGCCAGTAAACAGAAGCAAAATCTAATATATCTACTGTAAGAATAATGCACCAATCACAAAAAAGAAGTAATCCTAATGTATCAATCACAAAAAAGAATGTTCATTGCTTTATGAGGTCATTAGTATTGTCCCCAATTTCTATTTTTCAAAATATCATCATTATAAAGTACATTAATATTTATTATTATTATTTTCTAAACAGACAAGATAATTAGATATTAACGTGAAAGTGAATTCAATGGGATTAATCAACACAAGCCTCTACCAACTTAGCTAAGTTGGCACCTTCAAAGTGAAGTTATTTTTATCCTTGTACGATCCTATTATTATAAATGTCAAAATATTAATGAAGGGCTAAAATATCTTTTGTCCAATAGAGAGTTAATGTGTGCCCTAAGGACACATGTTAAAGTGCAATAAATACACTTTGGAAATTGGATTTGTACGAAAATGACATTAAATAACGTTTTGCGAACGAGAGTCGTTTTCCCATCTTTCATCCTTCATTTATCTCTTGTGAGTAGAAGCGAAGAATAAGAAAAAAGATGAACAACACTAGTGAAGAACTGAAACGAAGTCTTCTAATTCATCAAATTTCCAAAGAAAATGGTTCTGATGGTTTGGGTGATGAAGAGAGAAGGATTGAAAAGGGTGTGAGGAGAAGAAAACAGATTTTTGAAGAAGTTAAGAAACAGTTATGGTTAGCTGTGCCTCTTATAACAGTAAATCTTTTACAATATTGTTTGCAAGTGATCTCAGTGATGTATGTAGGTCATCTTGGAGAATTACCCCTCTCTGGTGCTTCCATGGCTACTTCTTTTGCAACTGTTACTGGTTTTAGCTTGTTGGTATGTTGGATTTCTCTTATTTTTCTTGCTTTTATCATTTTTAGATAATTTATATTTCCACACCATATTTTTCTTATAACACACCAATCATTGCTCTCTCTAGTCTCTCCTCCCTCCATGGCCACTTATTTTTTTTCAACTTTTTGGTATGTTAGGTTCCTTTTGTATAGATTTCCCACACCAAACACCAATTTATAACATTAAATATTACAGATATACCAAACATCTCTCTGAATCCTCTCTCTGGTACTTCCATGACCACTTTATTTTTTTTATTTTTTCAACTGTGAGTTCTTGCTATTTTGGGTCTCTCTTATTTTTCTTTTGTATAGAGATTTCCTTGTTTAAAATTTGGTTTTTACCATTTTAGAGAAATTTTATTGGCAGACCAAATTTTCTTCGTAACACACCAATCAGTGTTACATCTCTCTAATGCTTCCAAGGCCACTTCTTTTTGCAACTGTGAGTAGTTTCAACTGGTTCGTATGATGGGTCTCTCTTCTTCTTCTTTCTTTTTTTCTATTTTTCTATATTATATATATTTTTTTACACTTAGTTTTAGCATATTTTTTTAGGGAACTTATATTACCTCACCAATTTTTATACTTACAACACACTGATCGATGTAACTCGTTGGTTTGTTGGGTTCCTCTGTTTTTTTTTTTTTCTTTAGTAGATTTGTCTAGACTTCATTTTATTGTTTTTTTTAATAAATGTTGACTCACCAAACAACTGTATGAGATTAATAATCACACACAAAATATATTTATCAAGTGCTTTCATGGCTACTCCTTTTTGCAACTATGACTGGCTTCAGCTTCTTGGTATGCTGGGTTTGTTTTTTTCTTCATTTTTTATATGGATTTGTTTACACATATTTTTACCATTTTTCAATGATGGATTTCTGGGTGAAAAATCAAGGGGTTTGGAGTTTTTTTCTTGACTCGGTGCATTTTCAGCCTAACCCAGCCGAGTTTCCAAGTTGAGTTGTACGAGTTTTGAGTTGACTAGTTGAGATGATTCCAACTAGTTTTGTGACTGAGTCACCTCGAAATTCAATCAGATCAAGTAGCAAGTCGATGCAACCAGTTTTAAAAGAGAGCTGCCATTGTGTCACGGCCCTATTCTTTCGAAGCGGGGTCGTGCGGCGCAAGGGGGTCAAATCCACTTGCAAGCCTGTAAAATGATCGTACACCACACACACGTAGCTAGCAAACAAGTAAACGAGGCAACACGAGATAAAGCCCGAAGGCAACTTTGTTGATATAATATTGATTACACGGTGTAACGCGGTATAAAAGCAAATAGATGCGTTACAAGCAATTGATGATCCTATGACACGCGGGACCTTCCACGGAGCTGGGCTTCAAGGGCTTCAACAACGTGGGTGTAGGCCGGGGATTGGGACAGCACTGACACCCTTCCTACAAGTGTATGCTAAGTCTTTACTAGATTTCCAGAAGGGAACATCAAAAGTAGAGGCCGGTCATACTCCCTTATTACGAAAATGCCACTAAGCTAACAAGGATGCCCTGGCACGGGGCTGACACGTACCCTAAGCTAACAGATATGCCCTGGTACGGGGGCTGACATGGCTTCATAACGAGCCTTACATAGTGTTACATAGGGGCTCCCGGGTGACTCCGGGGCGAGCTACACCTAAACTCTAGGTGTCAGAGTACATGGCCGTTACAGTCTCCCCCACCTATTCTGCAGACGTCCTCGTCGCATTGTCCCTGACAAACTCTTCAATCTTCTGCTTGAATGGTTGTAGGTTCTCTGCTCTTTCCCAGGTGGCTTCACATTCTGGCAAGTTCTTCCAAGTGACAAAGTACTCCATGTGCTGCTGCTTGCTTGAACTGCTGCTGACTTGACGCTCGGCGAGAACTTGGTCGACAACACGTTCCGGCTGGATTGTTGAACGAGAAGGTGAACGTGTTGGAATGCTGCGTGCTGGATCTGCTGGATCTGCATGGAATGGCTTGAGACAGCTGGCATGGAAGACAGGGTGGATGTTGCGTAACCAGTGCGGTAACTTCAGCTTGTAGGAGACCTTGCCGACTCGAGAGAGGATGAGCATTGGACCTTCATAACGCTGTAGTAGACCCCTGTGTGCTCGCTGTACTCGGTTGAACCTTCTCAACTGATCTGTCTTGAGTAGAACTAAGTCACCAACTTTGAAACGATCTGGTCGACGATGTTCATCAGCCCATTTCTTCATCCGCTTTGACGCTTTTTCAAGGTAAGATCTGGCAATTTCATTGTTGTCCTGCCAAAACTTAGCAAACTTGTACGCCCTTGGACACTGTCCCTGATATCCTGAAACAATAGTATGAGGAGTTAAAGGTTGTTGGCCAGTAATAAGTTCAAAAGGACTCTTGTTGGAGGAAGAGCTCTTCTGAAGGTTGAAACAGAACTGTGCGACATCAAGTAGATTCGCCCAATCCTTTTGGTTGGCAGTGACAAAATGCCTAAGATATTCCTCCAACATGGCATTAAATCTTTCAGTCTGCCCATCTGTTTGTGGATGTCCACTGGTCGAAAAGTCAAGCTGAGACCCAAGTAATCTGAACAATTCGGTCCAGAATCTCCCTGTAAATCTTGAATCTCTGTCGCTGACAATGTTCTTGGGCACACCCCAATACTTGATGACATGCTTGAGGAACAAGTGCGCTGTTTCTTCTGCTGAGCAATATGTCGAGGTCGGTATAAATGTAGCATATTTGGAGAAACGGTCCACAACCACAAGGATGGACCCATACTCTGCAACCTTCGGCAAACCTGTGACAAAGTCCATAGAAACACTTTCCCAAGGCCTTTGGGGGACTGGAAGCGGTTCCAGCAGCCCAATAGGTTTGTCGCGCTCGATCTTGTCTTGCTGGCAAATGAGGCAGGTCCTCACATAGTCTAACACATCATCACGGATGTTCGGCCAGTAGTATCCTCGCTCCAAGAGAGCTAATGTGCGGCGCCAGCCCGGATGGCCAGCCCATGGAGTGTCGTGACACTCCCTCATCAGTTCTCGTCTTAGCCCGTCCGCACGTGGAACAAACATGCGGCTCTTGGTGGTATATAACAACCCATCCCGAAGCCAGAAACGGCGTGCTTTCCCCTTCTGCACCATATCCAATATGGCCTTCGCCTGGGGATCACTGTTCAAACCATTCTGAATTCTCTGCTGTAAAGTGCTGGTAACCTGAGAAACTTGTCGCTGAAGTGCTGCTAGCTCTGCTTTGCGACTCAAGGCATCGGCCACGTTGTTGTTCTTTCCTGGCTTGTAATCCAAGGCCAAGTCGAACTCTGCGAGGAATTTTGCCAACGAGCCTGTTTCGGTGTCAACTTCTTCTGAGTCAGGAAATGGCTCACAGCCACATTATCAGTCTTCACATGAACTTGTGACCCAACAATAATGTCTCCAAACTCTCAAACAGTGGACGACGGCTAACAACTCTTTCTCCTGTGCGGTATAGCGTCTCTCAGCATCATTGAGCTTCCGACTTTCATAAGCAAGCGGATGCCCATCCTGTAACAACACTCCTCCAATAGCAAAGTCAGATGCATCTGTCTGAACTTCAAACGGCTTGGTGATGTCGGGTAGAGCTAAGACTGGGTCTTGCATAACAGCAAGCTTGAGGTCTTCAAACGCCTCATACACTTGTCCGACCAGGACCAAGTGTGATCTTTCTTCAACAGGTCTGTGAGAGGTGCGGCTCTTTTGGAATAACCTTGGACGAAACGTCTATAATAGTTCACAAGACCGAGGAATGACCTGAGTTCTGTGACAGTAGAAGGGGTTTTCCATTCATCAATAGCTCGCACTTTCTCCATGTCCATCCGGATCTGTCCATTACCCACAACATGGCCAAGAAACATAATCTGCTCTTGGGCGAATGAACACTTCTCTAGCTTGACATACAACTGATTGTCGCGAAGCACTTGGAATACCTTGCGTAAATGTTGAACGTGCTCTTCTAAGGTAGAACTGTATACCACAATGTCATCGAGATATACCACAACAAACTTGTCGAGGTATGGTCTGAAGAGGTCGTTCATCAAGGTGCAGAATGTCGCAGGTGCGTTCGTAAGGCCGAAAGGCATGACTAAGAACTCATAAGCACCATACCTGGTAGAACAGGTAGTTTTCGGCTCATCTCCATCTGCAACCCGTACTTGATAGTACCCTGATCTCAAATCCAACTTGGAAAAGTACTTGGCTGCCCCAAGTTGATCAAACAAATCGGCAATCAGTGGAATCGGATACTTATTCTTGACGGTAACCTTGTTCAGCGCTCGGTAGTCTACACAAAGTCGCAATGACCCATCGTGCTTCTTCTGGAATAAAACAGGCGCCCCATAAGGTGCCTTCGAAGGTCTGATAAATCCAGACTCCAGAAGTCCATCAAGTTGCTTGCGTAGCTCAGCTAGTTCCGGAGGACTCATCCTGTATGGCCCCTTTGCAGGAGGCTTGGTACCAGGTACTAGTTCGATTTGATGATCAATCGGCCTACGTGGCGGTAGGGTCTTCGGAAGCTCTTCCGGCATAACATCATCAAATTCAGTCAAAACCTGTTTAACCAATGGGGGAGTTGAACTATGGTCCTGATCATCAGGTTCAACTCGCAAGGTAGCAAGAAACGTTTGCTCACCTTTCTTCAACCCTTTCTTCAGCTGAAGGGCTGAGATCATCTTTCCCTCTTCTTTACCTGTAGAGAGAGGAATGAAGCTTGGACTTTCACCTAGCAAGCCCAAAGTGTTGGCAAATGGCATCGGAACGGCCCTGTTCTGTCGCAGAAAGTCCATCCCAATGATAACTCGGAACTCATCGAGTGGAACTGCGAGAAGATCTAGCTTACCCTTCCATGGACCCATCTTGATGGCCACGGACTTGGCCGACCCTTGTATAGGAGTGGCCTCGGAGTTAACAGCTTTCATACGGCTTGAATCCTTTTCGAGCCGGATATTGAGGCGCTTCGCCTCTGCAGGGGAAATGAAGCTATGCGTAGCTCCCGTATCAACCATTGCCTGGGTGGTCTTACCACCAATCTCCACATCAACATACATGAGACCCTTACGCTGACGGATCGTCTTAGTCTCAGAGGTCTGTTTCATTGCATTCAACAGATGCATAGCTCCCATATGAGAAGATTCATCCTCATCTTTCTCACTTGAACTCTCGTGACTAGGGTCACTCTGGGAAGCTAACAGTGCATTCAACTTGCTTCTCTGCGGGCAATTGAACGTCTTATGAGGACCACCACACAAGTAACACTGAATCTTGTTGCGGTGATTGTTGGACTGGGTACCGGTGTTCTTCGAAGGGGAGGAATCCCGATGGGATCTCCTGCTTGGACTGTGTCTAGATCCTCCATTTTTACCTTTGGAAGACCCATGGGTGCGTTCACTCTGCTGAGAGTACCCTTTCGACTGATTGGATACCTTCTTCTTATTCCCATCCACGGGAGAATAATCCGTCAACCGCTCAGCTGCGGCGATAGCAGTCGTGAGGTCTTGCACACGTTGCCTCTGTAGTTCTGTCTGAACCCAAGGCTTAAGCCCTTCTGTAAACGAGAACAGCTTGTCTTTCTCTGACATATCACGGATATCAAGCATCAATGCGGAAAATTGCTTGACGTAGTCGTGCACGGTACCAGTATGTTGGAGTTGCCTCAACTTCCTGCGGGCAATGAACTCCACATTCTCGGGTAGGAACTGATTCTTCAGCTCCCTTTTGAGGTCTTCCCATGTATCGATGGAGCATTGGCCACTCTCCATCTCGGTGTACTTTGTTCGCCACCATAGCTTAGCGTCACCTGCAAGATACATAGAAGCAGTTGTTACTTTTACCTCTTCTGAATCCGGACGAGCTGCACGGAAGTACTGTTCCATATCAAACAGGAAGTTCTCGAGCTCTTTCGCATCGCGTGCACCACTGAAGGCGCGTGGCTCGGGGACTCGCAAGCGCGAGGGAGGAGCATCACCACCGGTAGGCCGCTCGTTACCAACGGCTCTTACCAGGAGGCCTACCTTAGTAGTGAGCTCCGTGATCTGTTCCTGTAATGTAGCTATGGATCCTCGGGTATCTTCCTCGAGGTCAGTCACTCTGGCTCGGAATGTCTCGGATCTTTCCTCCAGCGTGTTCTGTCGATCATCCAATTGCGCAATACCATCAACTATCCCGATAGCATACCTACCTTTTCCTCTAATACCTATGCGTTCCTTGTTTGTACGTGGTGCTGGTGTGTTTGGAGCGGGTTGATCCGCGGTACTAGTAGTTCCTCTTACCATTGTTCGCGTGAACTGAATGGGATCTCCGGGGAATAGCTAGGGGGGATACCAACTTGCTCAAACAACTGCTGCTCTGATACCAACTGTCACGGCCCTATTCTTTCGAAGCGGGGTCGTGCGGCGCAAGGGGGTCAAATCCACTTGCAAGCCTGTAAAATGATCGTACACCACACACACGTAGCTAGCAAACAAGTAAACGAGGCAACACGAGATAAAGCCCGAAGGCAACTTTGTTGATATAATATTGATTACACGGTGTAACGCGGTATAAAAGCAAATAGATGCGTTACAAGCAATTGATGATCCTATGACACGCGGGACCTCCACGGAGCTGGGCTTCAAGGGCTTCAACAACGTGGGTGTAGGCCGGGGATTGGGACAGCACTGACACCCTTCCTACAAAGTGTATGCTAAGTCTTTACTAGATTTCCAGAAGGGAACATCAAAAGTAGAGGCCGGTCATACTCCCTTATTACGAAAATGCCACTAAGCTAACAAGGATGCCCTGGCACGGGGCTGACACGTACCCTAAGCTAACAGATATGCCCTGGTACGGGGGCTGACATGGCTTCATAACGAGCCTTACATAGTGTTACATAGGGGCTCCCGGGTGACTCCGGGGCGAGCTACACCTAAACTCTAGGTGTCAGAGTACATGGCCGTTACACATTGGCACCCAAACTTTTAATTATTAAACCCCAATTAAGATAAACAAAAAAATAAGTTAATGACTTAGAATAGGCTCTTCTAATTTATCTTGTGGAATGGAACTCTTAAATTGGTAATAAAAATCTTAATTACTTAAACCTTTTGTTTTGACACTAGATGGGAATGGGAAGCGCATTGGATACCTTATGTGGTCAGTCCTATGGTGCAAAACAATACTATATGCTCGGCATACATATGCAGAGGGCCATGTTTGTTATTTCACTTGTTAGTATTCCTCTCGCGTTCATTTGGGCCTACACCGGTCCCATTCTCGTGGCAGTTGGGCAAGATCCAGCTATATCAGCAGAAGCCGGACGCTATGCTCTTTACATGATTCCATGCCTTTTCGCCTATGGTCTCCTTCAATGTCATGTCAGATTTTTACAAGCCCAAAAAATCGTCTTTCCAATGATGATAAGCTCGGGAATTACTACTTTACTGCATTTACTCGTGTGTTGGATTATGGTGTTCAAATCTGGACTTGGTAATCGAGGTGCTGCATTGGCAAATTCCTTCTCTTATTGGGTCAATGTGTTATTGTTGGCACTTTATGTCAAATTCTCTCCTACTTGTAAAGAAACTTGGACTGGATTTTCGAAGGAGGCTTTACATGATGTTTTGAACTTTATAAGACTTGCCATCCCTTCAGCTATCATGGTCTGGTAATGTTGCCCAACTATTCTCTCATTACTAAGCAATTCATGTTTTAATATCAGAATATTTTTTCTAATATTATTATAATTAAGTTGCATACATGATCTAAAAGCTTTTAATATATTAATTATGAGTTGATAATTATATGATTTGGAACAGCTTGGAAACGTGGTCATTTGAATTGATGGTTCTCTTATCGGGTTTTCTTCCTAATCCAGAGCTAGAAACATCGGTGTTGTCGGTCAGGTTAGCATTATGTTCATATCTTATCAATATTTTTGTTATAATTTCTTAAATGAGAGCAAGTGATAATTACTTCAGATCAGGTTATATCACCTTCAGATAAAAGTACATAGGTATGAATGTAGCCAACGACAATTTTTGACTCGGAAGATATAATAATGGGTGTTTTACCAAACAGGTCGAGTAGGAAGCCAAGATTTCATTGTCACACTCATTTTCAAAATATTTAATTTATAGGTTTGGTAATTGAATTCTTTTACCAAACAAGCTACATGTTGTACTCGCATTTAATTAAACTAGAAGGTGGCATGTACAAACGCACATGTATCAGAAAGACTTATTTGTTGGGTTCTTGAAGATTATTAGTAAAAGGGATATTTTAGTAATTTTGAAAATCTAATCACGTGATTATAGGGTCAAGGAATTGCAATTTTCTTGGATTTTGACCAAGATGACTTTGATTTTATTAAATTTAAATGTAAAGGTGGGGCATTTATGAGATCCAAATTTTGGTGTTTAGCCACCATATCTACTCCCCCTTCTCTCATTATAATAGTAAAGATTTACTTTTATAAGGCCTTCTCAACTTCAAATAAATGTTCATAAAAAAGGGTATAAATTATAAAATATATTTAAATAAATGCAAAATCATTAGGTACCTCTGTTTGGTGTATAAAAGTAACATTATGGCACAATAACTTTGGCTTATTGCGTGTCCTGTTCTGTACTTTCTCCACCATAATATATGATTCTCAAATTGTTCATTTATCATCTATAATTTCATCATTTCCTATGTAAAATTTGCATTTAATAGTTCATTAATCACTGAACATTTATGTCCCTAGCCTTAACACAGGTGCAATGGTATGGATGATCCCGTTTGGACTCAGTGGAGCCGTAAGGTCAGTTAAGCTAAATGGATGGTAAACCCTTTCCTCAATCATATTTCGTAAAACATTTGATGATTTTTTACAATATTCTTTCACAGCACAAGAGTTTCAAATGAGTTGGGTGCGGGGCATCCACAAGCAGCACGTTTAGCTGTGTGGGTTGTGTTATTCATAGTGATTACTGAGGGCACATTGATAGGCTTAACCATGGTCTTGGTACGTCGTATTTGGGGTTATGCTTATAGTAACGAAGAAGAAGTCGTAAGCTATTTAGCAAAAATGATACCACTCCTCGCAATCTCCAACTTCTTGATGGAACCCAATCTGTTCTGTCAGGTTTGTACTTATTTTTACTAGGCTATTGTGCCAACATTGATATTTTTTACACAATTTTTATGAGGGAAAATGAATTCGTTTTGAGATCAGATTTTCCAGAATTAATACCAAATCTCTCTTTTAATAAACATTATCATGATGAGTCCTATTTAAGCGAATAGGAATAGGTTTCAATTTCAAACGATTATAAATCTATCCTTACTTAGGATGGTTATCGGATCAACTGCATCATATATTAGAGTAACTTATCAATGGGTACTTAAAATATGTTCAACAAAATATCTTTTGTCATTCATAACTGGCAGATAGATTTCCAAAGTCTCATAGTACCATATAGGCAAATGGGTTTAGTAATGCGGAATCTTTCAAATGGAGATTGAAACGTTATACATCTGTCACTGCTCATGGTTTCAAACCTCGGTTTGATGAATCGTCTCGTCCATGGATGAGACTGAGTTGTCTCTGACAAGATAAACCCTCTAACTCATTTTGCAATTATTTACTCATGTATATTTAAAATAAAATTAAGTTGATTAGAAGATGTTCAATCATAAAATCATATTCTATTTAGATAATATGTATTTGAATTATAAAAAAATTAATTATTTTGAAGTAAAATGTGCAAAATCCTGATTGACTCGACCGAGTCATCTTGTTTTTCTCGTGAAATTTGGCACAGCTGAGACACCTTGTCTATCCTTCTCATTCATGGACGATACCAAGATGAATTGGGCAAGTCATCTCGGTATCAGACAAGATTTAAAACCATGTCACTGCTTAAAAGAGTTACAAATCAAATTCATTATAGTATTTATTGAATGGGTCTTTCTTAACTGATGTTCAGGAGTTGCTAGAGGATGTGGTTGGCAGAAGATTGGTGCCTTTGTCAATCTAGGAGCTTATTACCTTGTAGGCATTCCATGTGCTATTGTTTTTGCTTTTGTCCTCCACATAGGAGGAATGGTGAGTTTTTGTCTCCTCCTTTTATCTTTGTCTAGCTTATATTATTGTATCTACTTTTATCGTCGCAAATAAGATGATACTAATACATAGTTTTGTATTGACAATGTGGTTTAATAGGGACTTTGGTCAGGGATCATATGTGCATTGATTGTGCAAGTGTCGTCTCTTTTAATCATAACTCTTCGCACTAATTGGGAGAAAGAAGTAAAGCATATTTTCGCCTCTTTTTTTCAATCCTATTATTTGAAATCTTTGGGATAAGGCTTTGTTCTAATATTTTCAACTCTTGTCGGTCACATCTGATTGTCACTCATTTGTTTTTCAGGCTAGCAAGGCTACCGACAGAGTCTACAATGCCATCATCCCTATTGATATGGCATCATGAAGTTGATTTGTCACTACTTGATTTGAGATAAATCTTTTTGTGATAAATCTCTAAAGCAGAGGCAGTCGAGCTTTTATACACGTCGTAAAATAAAATTTTTGCTTAGTAAGATATAGGGCGATGGAATTTTGTGAATTTTTTTTTTCACAATACATAGTGAAATACATTATCCTCACCGAAGTCTAATATCCTAAAAATTTGGAGTTGGCTGAAGGAATAACTTTCCCCCAAATTTTTCTATCTGAATTGCTCTTTTTAAGTTCAATTGTCTTCAAATGTGCTTATTACAGCTTAGGCCCCCTTTGAAATATTGAGAGCTCTAGCTTGCATTGTAAATCTATAGAAATTTGAGTCAAGTTTGAGAGAGTAAAATCAAGTTTCTTTTTAAAAATGGTACATATTAAACATTCTAGAGGTCATTAAGCAACTTATCAATCAACTTTGGTGGCATCGGACCAAGGCCAACTATTTTGCTAGTTGACTTGTTACCCATCGAAATTGAACCACTTTCAGATGATTCATATGGGTATGGTAAGTAGCACTACTATTAAGGATACAACATTTGTGTGATTCATGATTATAACCGACTACAAAGACTTAATAATCTATATATAAATCCAAAGATGATTATCGGACTTGATTTCCATTTTATTTAAAAATTTGTACCACTCAATGGTTCAAAACTCAAAACCAACCAGTTGATAGGACTGCATCCTGGGTGGGTTGGAGGGTCAACCTCAACTCAAGTTGTAGAACCTTCAACCTAAGCTAAACTCAACTCAATCATCGGGTTAGAGCTCGTTAAACCAAATCAACCGAGATTGAGCTTCTAAAATCGGGTTGAGCTCAGGTTACCTCAAGTTAGGTAATTTTGGGTGGGTTGGGCTCATTGAGCAAGTCTAATTTCATTTTGATCAACACATAATTTTTATTTTATAATATAAAAAACAAATACAATATAATATATAAAAATAAAAAAATAAAATCACCAGTAAATAAATTTGCAGACAACCTCCAAATCTAGTAATTTTTCCCTTAATTTTACAAATATATTTAGGAAGAAAAGTTAATATTTTTAAAAATAAATAAATAAAAATATGCATATGTAAATATATAGCATCGGATTCAGGTTGAGTCAGATTGCTCGAAGCCTCAACCCGAATTGAATTCGAGTTGAGATTTCCTAGCCCGAACTCAACTCATTTTCCATATAACTCAACCCAAGCTCGCCCATCAATCAGGTCGAGTTCGGGTTATCCCGCCCAAGTTGCAACCTTACCAGTCGTTCACTTGATTGATTTATCATGTCAATTCCAATTGGTCCAATAGTCAGATCAAATTGCTCTTACTCAAAACCTAAACATCGCTTCTCAAAACCAAATGTCTTCTTCTTCTACATCATCTTCAATATCTTGGTATTTTTTTTCTTTATCTAGACTTCAATTCCATCAATTGAGCCTTAAAATTTTTTACTTTCTTTTTCAATCTTAAGATTCTATCTACTATTCAACGTTCAAACCTTACGAACACAATAGGATTTTGAAGTAGAAAATGATAAATTTTGGATGGAAAATCAAGATCTTCAATCTTAATAATCTATTTACTTAACCCTCGCCAATTTATTTTACCATCTCTTTCAATTGTAAGGTTTTATCTTCTTCGACCTTCAAATGTTATGTGCCAAATTTCCTTGGTTATGTGTTTGTGTAGAGATTCAATGGGTTATGATGTATTCTATTGTATTAGTTAATTTGTTATTGTATTAGTTAAGTTGTTAGGTAGTTATTTAAGATGGAGTTTTGTAGGTATTGTTACTAGTTATAGTTTGTGGTGGAGTTGTGCCATGTTATGGGGGTATTGCTTAAGTGTGGGTGGTTGATAATTGTAGGAGGTTATGATGTACGGTGTATTTAAAATTCTACTAAGAATGAATGGATAAGTTTTTTTTCTTTTTGTGGTGAAGAGGTTGGTTATTCTCAAAGTAATTGTTATCTTTTTCAAAATTGCTAGAGGACAGAAAATGTGTAACATTGGTGTGGAGGCTTTTTCAAGCTTCCACTCCTCGATATTGAATTTATACGATCTTGATCAAGAAACTTTCTCCAATTCTTCACTAGTTTAGGAAGGTTGAAGGAAAAAAGATAGAAGGAAGAGGCCTTGATATGGTGCTTGCTAAAGAACCTCCGAAGATTTAATTAGTAATGTGTATAGGATGTTCAAGAAAAAAAAGAATTGAGATGAGGAAGAAGATGACTAATGAAATATGCAAAGGAGATTGTTTAGAGAATTGATGTCACTAACTTTTTTTCAACCCCTTCCTTGTCTTTGAGAGAGGATTTTGTCATCTAAATTCCAGGACATGTGTCATCACATAATTGATTCAAGTGTTATGTCATGTGGGCAATGAAAGGTTGTTGACTCTGTTTTTGAAATTTTTTTTTTTTTCCATTATTTATTAATGTTGATATTTGATTTTGATTAGCATTGTTTCAGTACAATTAATGTCGAATTAGTATAATTCATTATTTGGGGATGAATGGGTCAAAGGATGTCACACCCACATCAGATTTGATAAGTACTCTCAGAAATAGTATTAAATGAAAGATTGTCTTTCATCTTCTACCATTTTCCAAAAATGGCCTTTCAACTTTGTATATGATTTTTGTTATTCTCCCTCATTTCCCATAATATACCCTTCAACCTTACTGTCTTTCCTCTTCTACAACCTTAGCTCAAAAGAGTGCATATATGCCAATAGACAGAAACAAACTCAAGTATATTTATGGTAAGAATAATGTACCAATCACAAAAAAGAAAAAGTAATCCTAATGTACCAATCACAAAAAAGAATGTTCAATGCTTTATGAGGTCATTAGCATTGTCCCCAATTTCTATTTTTCAAAATACCGTCATTATTTTGCCTTTTAATGCATAAAGTACATTAATATTTATTATTATTATTTCCTAGACAAACAAGATGGTTAGATGTCAACGTGAAAGTGAATTCAATGGGATTAATCAACACGAGCCTCTACCAACTTAACTAAGTTGGCACCTTCAAAGTAAGGTTATTTTTATCTTTGTACGATGCTATTATTATAAATATCAAAATATTAATGAAGGGCAAAAAATCTTTTGTCCAATAGAGAGTTAATGTGCGCCCTAAGGACACATGTTAAAGTGCCATTAATACACTTTGTAAATTGGATTTGTACCGAAAATGACCTTAAATTTTTTTTTTTTACCAAAAAAGAACAAACTAGCAAAGATATTTTCGAGAGAATAATATTAAAGTGACTTCAGGCTGGAACCCATATCGCACTTCCTAACATGAAAGTGTATGGGAACCATAGATGCTTTTCATCAAAATACAAGTGAAGAAACATCTATGATTCCTATCCACTTTCACGTTAAGAAGTGCGATACAAGATTCCAACTTGAAGTCACTCCAGCACAGCTCTTTCAAACATAAGAAATTTTGGATGAATAATGCTAAAGTGACTCAAATTAGAATCTCACATGGCACTTCTTGGCATGAAAGTATATGAGAATCATAGATGTTTTTCATCAAGATATGAGTGATAAATCATCTATGATTCCTATCCACTTTCACGTCAAGAAGAGAATCATAAGAAGTTCCAGTTCGAGGTCACTTTAGCACGACTCATTTTGTACAGAGATAACTATCCCACCTAACGTTGGATTTAATTCAAGATTTAGATATATTTTAACTTTAAAATTGGATTTTGCAAACGTGCACACTTTAAAATGGAATAAATATATTTTGAAAATTAGATTTTATATCGAAAACTCCCTTAAAAAGATTATATTTTTATCAAAATACCCCCAAATTCCAATTTTCCAAAAGTGTATTTTTTTAACTCTAACTTCCTTTCTTGACTTTCAATGACTATCAGACAAAATTCAGCCGCCTTCCCTCCTTCCAAAAGGGAGTGTGACTTTTTATTACAAAAAGGATTAATTTATGCCCTTTTATTTTCATGGATTTAAAAAAAGATAATTATTTATTTTGTATTCAAGCACTTTTGAATGCTAATTCTTCTTGGTTCTTAGATATTTGGATATTCAAATCCACTGGTTACAGTCAAAAGTCAAAATAACTTTTGATTAGTAGGGCTCCTATAAATTTGGTGTACATTTCCTTTTTTTAATAAAAAGAATAGTAATATAATGGAAGAGTATATCAAACAAAATTTGACTAAGTAAAAGAGTGCATGCATGATTGCAAATAAAGGTGTAAAGCTCCGACAAGAAATAGTAAGTATTTGTCGTAATGGATAAAACCTGAATATATGACATTTTGAAGGATATCCTTATCAAACCCGAGTGCCACTACAACTGGCAAAGTGTCGAGTGACACGTCCATACTCAGCTACACATCAAAATGAATATATATGGCTTTTTTTTTTATTTTTTTTATTAAGAATATATGACATTTTGAAGGATATCCTTGTCAAACTCGGACCAAATTTTCGAACGAATATCCAGATTAGATATAAACCTCATTCAGAGGATTAAGGAGTTCTAATATTATTATTTTTTTGTCATATTTGAGGTCAGATATACCTCCTCATGAATTTTTTGTCTTAAACCTTGGTAAATGGATATTCAATATGGATTTGATACATATTTGTATTAAACTCTAAAAAATTGAGTACGATAATTATGGGTAGGTTTCTCTAAATTCTTAATTGGGTAAACAAAACTTACTAGAGCCCAAATAATTTGGATCAGATGAATTTGGTAATCGAATATTATCTTACCTGTTGCTAACCTTAGACTTGTGCTATTAGTATAAAAAACATTTTTTACATCAAAATTATTATTTAATGATATAATAAGAAATGTTGCTCACAAATAAACGAATGTAGGGCGTGGGAGCTAGGGTCTCCCTCCAACAAAGGGGAGGCTTTCAGTTCAAGCCCCTCGTTGGTCTCTCATGGGGATTTATCTTGGCTTACCTGGTATGTGTGGTTTGTGGGATATTGCATTTACTCAAAGACTTTAGCTAGATATGGAGCTCTAAGAGGCTAGTTGCCTCGCCCCTGTTAGTTGGTCCTATGGGTTGAAACACCTCAGTCATAAAAAATAAAAAAATAAAAGGAAGGAAATGACAAAAAAGAAGATAGCTGATCTTGGAACCCCAACGTTTACTTATTACATCCCAATTTAAATAAAGAAATAAGTGAATGTTTGAGAATAAGTAAAAGTTGGGGTGTCAATTCAATCTCTCTCTCTCTCTCTCTCTCTCCCTCCCCCCCCCCCCCCTGTTAGATTTTTATTTTTTGGGTTTAAGATTTTAAATACAGTTACTAGAATTGTTTGAACGGAGTGTTATAATGTTTTGTAATGTTGACATAATAATTTGAGCTAAACTTTTGCAATGTTTTAAGAGTTTGTTTTAATATTTAATTGAGATGTGATGCTTATTCTAAGGATAACTCTCAACCATTGGATTTTGCATTTAAAGAGTTGGGATCATGTGTTTTATATGAGTCATTCTTAGGAAGCAATGGATCCTGACCTTATATATAAGAAATGATATTTTGGGTACTGTAATTTTTTTTGAAAAATTACTTAATAAATTCTATGAGATAAATGTCTTTCTAAATGCATCATGAGTTTAGGGACGACATCTTAACAACCTAGTTAGTAATATCTTTCTTTCTTTAAGCCCCTCGCCCTGATAAAATGGTGAACTCAATCATCAATATTGATGATTTAAATCATTGAAATCAGTCATTCAATCGCAAATCTCAACTTGAATTGTTAATTTCAATGATTCATGTTAAAATGTCGAGATTGACGATTTTAACAAAATCAATTTCAACATTTTGAATAATTGATCTTAATGTTTCATGAGGGGTATTAATAAAGAAAAAGTTACTACTGAAACTTAACTAGGGGTGTTTGGAAAGTAGGGCTTAAAATGATACGGATTTTATTTGAAATATGAGTAATCTGAATCCGAATTTAGCAGGTTTGATTTTATAAAGTATATCTTAATTAAAATATGGTTCAGATATGGGTTGATGTCCCTTGATACGACTCGGATTCGAGTCAGATATGGTTTCATCCCTATATATGTCAAGATCTGAATGATATATTACTTTGCAAGATATATTCTTATATTTTTTAAATCATCTTTAATCAACCAATAACAATTGGGTGTAGTGGTCAAAGTCTCTTTTCAAATGAATGGGTCTTGAGTTCAAGTACCATTTAATCAAATTTTAGCAATTTTATTTAAAATAATCTTAAAATGATTTGATATTATCCAACTTGACCAACCCGAATTCAGACGGATTGAATCCGGATATGGTTTTAATAAAAGTAAAATGGTATGCATAATACAATCAGAGTCGGATTCAGATATGGATATTGATGCACATATATCCTCCCCGTTTTAAGCCCCCATTAGAAAGTGTAAACATCCCATTTTGAGACCACCTGATTCCACAACTCATCACCCAATTGCTATGGATCCCAAATGATGAGCGCATAATACATACAAAGAGTCAAAAGTTTGTGAGAAGCCCTTCCCATTTCTTTTCCCAGACTTTCCTCATTTTCTCTTTTTTCTACACGTGCAACTTAGAAATTATGCACACTGCGGATTGCCAATGACGTTTTTAGTGGTGACTCCACTGGGGACTTTAGGTTCAAACTTGACCCGATCTGAAACATTTCCTTTGGTTGATTTTTCCTTGGGTTAACCAAGTTAACCTAAGAAAAATTTATTTTATGTTAGTTTTTCTACTTTGCTCATTTTTGTCACTCTTTAGTTACTTTTTGTGATGATTATGCTTGAATGTTTATGATTCACTAAAACGCTCTGAGTGCACTCCGTCCCTTTGCACAAACTCACAAGCATGCATATTTGATGTTTGCATCATTCTCTGTCCCTCGATAACCCTGTAGTCAAAACATAATCAACCTAATCCCTCAAGACACGAGTGACATATGTGAACAGTACAGTTTCAGTCAGATTCCTTCAGGTATATTAAACTGGAACATCACGTACTATATAACCAGGTAAAACTGGGAAGTATATTAGTGTTTTAGGTTAAAGTAACCTAAACTTTGTCCTAACCTAGTCTCAATCATATAGTGAGTTTAGAGACTCAAATTTAAATGCAGTCCTATTAGTTAAAATTTGAACTAACTATGGGTGTTCCCTAGTTGCAATTCTTCAATCTAATCAAAAGGTAAGTGGGCGAACCTATCCATACCGCTCAATTTTAAACCCACAATATCGATCCGACCCAATAATCTAATTGGTGAAATATACCAATTTAACCGAACCAGTTGGCCCAATTGGCAAATGGATCTAACCGGTTAATGCTAGACTGGTTGGGCCAATTGGTTCTCGATTCAAATATTCCAACCCATTTAGCAAAGGATTCAATCCTGTCATTTAATTAGTTCAATTTGACTAAGGGTTCAACCCAACCAGGGTTAGATCTGACCAATCTTTATTACTCTTGTGGTGACTATAGACCAATCTTTATTGCCACTAGACTTGGGTTAATTCATCTAAATTCTTTAATTATGTAGTTAAAATTCAATCTTTCAAAACCAACAATTGATTTGAGTTCGTTTCGATCAGGTCATAATTATTTCTAGACACTTTAAACCACTGGTTGTGCCATTTTGGGCCCATCAAAAGAGTCCTTTTGCCAAAATATCATCATCAACTTCGATAAACCAATCATTATTTTATGCAGGAACAATTACCATGGATGAAGCAATACTCCATCAAATTTTGAATTTTTTCCAAATACAAATCACTACATCTGTAACAAAAGAAAAAATATAAATTGAAGAGCATCAAGATGTGTTTGACCTCGATGAAGACCAAGAAGCAAATCAAGTACCCATCAACCCTAATTTAGCTCATCGAATCACTTAGGTTGAGACTACACTGAAAAATATCAAGAACCCAGATGATCTCACCCTTGAATTAGGGGTAATGATGTAATTTCCTATTATCCATCTCCTAAATAAATTCATTATGCCAGATACTGATAAGTTTGATATGATTGGATGCCCCAAAACTCACGTAAAAGTAGACGTTGGTATCATGCAAGCTCAATGAGTGAGTTAAGAATAAATAACTCAACTCTTTCAAAGCTCGGATGAGATATTTCTAACTCACTCATTGAGGGCCTGTTTTGCGTTGGTTAATGTCACTGGACTCGTCTCGTATGAAAATATGGCATGAATTAATAAAGGAGTTTATCAGTCGATATTCATTCAACGCAAACACTGAACTCACAAGATAGGATTTGGAAACAACCAAGCAAAAGTCCAAGGAGACATTATAGATATTTCATTTTTGCACTTGCTTAATTAATCAACTTGTCAACTCGATTACGGCAATTCCTGATGATAATGAATATTCTAAAAGAATTTATTTATTACTAGATGTGTTTTCAAAGCTCGGATAAAATATTTCAAGCAAGCTTTACAAGAAAAATCATCAAAATTGATCAAATTATCAAAATACCCCTGACACCATAACATCCTTAGAGGCTATATTATGCTTAGAAAAATCATTTCGAGCACATAAAACAACAAACTAAAATCAAATAAACTATTTCGCCAATTTAATAAAATTACAAAAATGCCTTTCGTATCCACAATCCAAAACCCATAAGTGACACAAACCAATATTCTTATTGAATTATTTACAAAAAATTGATTCTAAAACATTTTAAAACGTCAAAAAATGACATCCCAATTCAAAAGTCTTCTTTGTGAACAAAACAGTAATATTCCAATCTTAAAATTTAAAAATCTGAAACTAAATCAAAATATTAATTAATGTAAAGTGAAATCTTAATAAATCAAGTTAAAATCATCGAATAGATATATGGTGCCCCGTCGAACGCTAACACAAATCCCGATGGCACCTCGAGGTACTAGGGGGTGCCTCAAAATTTTGGCGTGGTCTCCTCTGTTTATGTTGGCGTTCCACGGAACTCAAAACCTGATAAATCAATATCCAAACAAATCCTGTATATAATAGATGCCAAGATTTTACAAGGTACGAAAGATAGTAAGTTACGAACGGCATAAGGTTAGATTAGAGTGTGCAAAAGATAAAGATATATAAGATCATAAAATTTCATCATCACTCTAACATAAACCTATCACTCGGCCCAAAAACTATACACCTCCTAGACACGATAACTCTTAATGGAAATAGTCCCAGTGCTCACCAGGTAGTGGACTCTGGTCGTCGGTATGACCCACCAGATGATCATCGCCTAATGGTTCTATGTCTGCCTCTCTGACTACCAGCTCTGAAGCTAAAAAAATGAAAGGAAAGGGTGAGTAACAATGATTACTCAGTATGTCCACAAACAATTCCTACTAGTAACCTCACCTAACATAATCGAGTAATCATACTGATACATTTAAGAATATGAAAGTTTTACAAAATCAAACTACGATTAACTAGTACATATAGCCAGGGATGAGCAACTAAATAATTTAAAATACCACATAGCATCAGTCATCCATACTCATTATACATTTTCATTCTTATGCAAATATAATTAACAACATTAAAATAGTAGACATGCTTTGCAGTTTATAATTCAAAATAAAATAACAGATACATATTACACAATGGTGGAATACTAGAATTAGAGAGTTGGGATTCACGACTGGATCGCTCCTAGTTGGGACATAATGTTATTACATAAATCTGACTTTTAGTTCCTGATTTTGTGGTCGGTCGCTACACTTACCATACTGGTGACCATTTATCAGGCTCAAGCGATTCGTTTGACGTGATTGTAAGCAATGAGTCTCTTTTCGATATATCGAAACGTTCGACTACTACTAGATTGTTAGTGATCACTAGCCAATTATCTTCATCTATGCCTATTAGGCATGCATGTGATTCCCAAGTTAAACACTCCATCATATACGACCACCTTTACAATACACGTTCATTGGTAAAGATAGAAAGGAAAGGTCCCGGATTCCAGTTGTGACTCCACTCTCATACGTGTCCCATACCTCGTATGAGCTTGGTGGTCCCTACCGTACATCCCCGGATAGTACATCACTCCGAATGATACGACGCATTATCCCTTCAGGCATTCACAGACTCTTTAACAGCTTACAAAATAGTTACTTATATATATATATTACTTTTCTTTTAAAAAACAAAAGAGAAATTAACAGAACAAGGTTGAGAGTGGATATCCAATTCCTACCATGCAACAGTGCCCCCCCAACCTAAAATAAATAATAGTACTCACCGTCTCTATGCTAACAAAATGTAAATAAACATGTAACCATTCATGACCCCTGGATATCCCTTCACCAACCTACACACAATATACAATGTAAAATGTAAACATCACCCCTCAGGTGTGATTCTGACATTTTACCGATCATCCCCTTTCCCATTCTTTCGATGTTTTTACTTCTCAACTTCTCGAACTAAAACCTTTCTTTTTCAAGTGTTCAACTTCACTTTAATCATCCAATCAAAAAAACTATCAAGTTATTGTTAAAACGGGATCCCAATAAGAACGCGAAGGCAAACTGCCAAAATTGGAAAGTTGGTGAAATTTTGGCTAAGTGTCAGAAATTCAATTTTTCAAACTCCTCGAAATTGAAAACGGGTTTTTGAAAATGAAAGCCTTGAGCACGAGATTCGACACCCTATAATTTTTATAGTCTAATTCAAAGTAGCGTGAAAGATATTAACTTTTGAAATTTTAACGAAAACGTC
Organism: Akebia trifoliata; assembly: GCF_017979445.1. NCBI lineage: Eukaryota > Viridiplantae > Streptophyta > Magnoliopsida > Ranunculales > Lardizabalaceae > Akebia > Akebia trifoliata. Next base: position 27,134,066 of record NC_141377.1, read on the forward strand.
AAAATTTACGTTTTGTTCTTGAAACAAATATTCGAATTTCGATCCTTTGACATTTACTTAAATGTTTTTAATGAAATAAAGGGTGAGAAATCATGTATAAGGCATAAGGGTAATAACTCAAGAGTCAGAAGCTTTTTTATAGATAGTTCTGTCGGTGGCAGAAGCATGTTTCTGTCAATGTAGACACCCCATTTTTGCACTTGCCTAATTAATCAACTCGTCAACCTGATCGCAGCGGTTCCCAATGATGGATGTTTATTCCAATGCTTCGTTTGTTACCAGATATGTTTCAGAAATTCATACGAGGTATCTCAAACAAACAAAACTGTAGAAACCATGCTACGTTAGGAAAATATAACCCCAAAAACATAGAAATCATCATTTCTCAGACAAAAGGAAGCTGTACGATAAAAATCACCAAATTATCGAAATACCCCTAACCTCAAAACATCCCTAGAGCCTATATTACGCTTAGAAAAATCCTTTCAAACACATAAAATAATAAATCGAAATCAAATAAATCTTTTCGTCAATTTTCATAAAATTCGACAAAATTATGAAAATGACAAAAATCAATAATCCCATCAAAATCCTTACGAAAATCAATTCCAAAACATCCTGGAACATAAAAAACTGACTTAAAACGCAAAAAGTCCTCTCCGAGGGCAAAACGATAATTTTACAATTTTAATAATTAAAATTTTTAAAATTAATAATTAAAATATTAATTAATGTAAAGTGAAATCCTAATTAAATTTAAAGTCAATCAAATAATCTTAAAGTCAATCAAGTAAGACTAAAGTCAAAAATTAAAGTCAATCAAGTAAGACTAAAGTCAAAATCTTAAAGTCTATCAAGTAAGACTAAATTCAATATCTTAAAGTCAATCAAGTAAGACTAAAGTCAATCTTAAAGTCAATCAAGTAAGACTAAAGTCAAAATCTTAAAGTCAATCAAGTGAGACTAAAAGTCAAAACCCTAATAGAATTCTAATTATATAATAACTCTATTTAAAATAATCCTAATTAAATAATAACTCTACTTAAAACAATTCTAATTAAATAATAACTCTATTTAAAATAATTATAAATAAACAATAACTCTCTCTAAAAGAATTATAATTAAACACTAACTCTATTTAAAAAGTACTTAAAAAAATTTATAAATAAGGGTCTCTACAACCTATTTTCGTATCTAAAAAAAAAAAAACCTTGAGAAAAGTAGGTCAAAAAGCTTTCCCAACCTCCCCAAAACCCTAATTTTGAAATCCTAACCTTTTACCTAACATACATACCCCAACTTTAGCTCAAAAAACACCCAAAAACCCTTCTAAAATACCTTAAAATTCATTAAAAAAAATCAGAAAATTCACAGATCCAAGAAGAAGATACTTCAACTTGGATATTAGAAATCAGATCCAGCAACAAAACGAAGTAAGGAATATTGTACAAGGAGTTGTTCTATCAGATCTGAGGGAACAAAACCATTGCGTTCGAAAAAAGTAACTATTTTTATTTTTTTATTATTATTTAGGTCTTGTTATTATTATTTAGGTCTTGTTAGCAATGTAATTTTATTTGAAATTAGTAAAGACCGGTGTTTGTCGGGCGAGGTTGGTGCCTAACACCTTCCAACCATGTAACGTGACCCCCGGACCCGTATTTTTCTTTTATAGATTAGTAGTATTTGCCTTTTTAGAGTCAGTATTTGGTTCCTAGACCGTAATAACTAGGTGGCGACTCCCAAATCTCAAAGATAAAAAGTGGATCCACGCACCCCGGAGATCGAGGGTGCTTTCAGTCGATGGGACCGACAGAATGGCATTCGACAGGTGTCGGTGGGACCGACAGCTCCTGCCGATCACACTAAACAACCTCACAAAATTTAGGTTTTTTGATCCTTTTTTCAGATTTTTCTTCCGTTCTTGAAATCCTTCGACCCACCCACGGATTTGTTGTTAAAACTTTATAAAAGCACATTAAATCTCTAATTCTAACATGAATTTAAAAGCATACACAAATTTCTACGATTTAAGAACAAACAATGAGTTTTGTTAAAACCTAAATGAATATTTTGAAATCTAAAGGTTACCACTAAGAATCGAAAGTCTTCTACCTGGTTTGTGGACGTAAAATACGATGAGCTAGCACAAAAACTAAGTTCGACGGCACGAGCGACTAGTTTGAATTGACTTGGGTGCAAAACGAATCAGTTGGTCACGAAACCCTTATTGAAGGTGTCCCTCCCCTTTTGACGAAGGTGGATGACTCCTCTTCAGCGTAAGATGAACCTCCAAGTGGTTAGGTTCAAACCTTCATGTTGTTTTTGATGAGAGATCAAGAAAAAGGAACGAAAGAGGGTTTAATGTGGTAGGATCGTGGAGTTCGTCGATGTCGACGATTTTTTCCTTCTTCGTAAACAATCAATACGGACTTGATCGCGATGGATTTGGAAGGGAATGGGTTGAAACCCTAGGATTGATAAAGGGCTTATGTTTGGTTCTTTGGAGAAGAAGAAAAGTAAATGAAAGAATGTCCAACTCTCTTTTATATATAAAAGGGCTAAGGGTACTTTTGTAAATTTTTTCCTACTTGTTTCTATTTTTCGACGGTAACCTGACCATTCAAACTCGAAAAATGGCGAATGAATATTTCATTGTTTGTTGCGGACCTATTGGTGATATTGAATTTTACTGATTTTCCCTCTAACAAAATTTTACTGTTTTGGATCCAACTCGACACGAAATTCGAGGATTTTCTAACTTTCTCATCCGAACTCGACTTTGGACGTACTTATAGGCTAAAGTATATATTTCGATTATTTTGAACCTAATAGCGAAGTCAAAATTCGTTAAAAATAAACGAACTAAAATTCGAGTACTCTACCTTGAGTATTTATTTTAGGATTTTATCAAAATTCACATTTAGATTTCCTCGATATGCAAATTAAAAACTCGAGGTGTTACAAGATAAATTCAATTAATTGAGCCCATGAGACAAATTTCAAGTAGCAGGCCATTTATTCAAGTGGGGCCCACCAGATATTTAATAAAGAACCCTTCACAGGGGATTTTAAAGAATTCAATATAATTTAATAAAGAATCTCCATTGGAGGGGGTTCTCCAACATTTAAAATACTCATTCTACGTGTGGGGCCCCCGAAACACTAATACAAAATCCATGTCAAATCTCGAGGTACTATGTGGTACCTCAAAGATTTCGACATGGTTTCCTCTGTTTATGTTAGCATTTCAAAGAACTCAAATACCTGATAAATCATATACAATATATGTTATATATATATATATATATACAAAAACAGAACAACAACGAAAGTGTATACACATCTAACAACGTAAGGTAGATTAGAGTGCAGAAGGAGTAAAATATACATGATTTACAAAAATGCCTTTACACTAACATAATCCTAACACTCAACCCAAAATTTATAATACAACCTGGATAGACTGTTGCGACTATTAGGTAAAGCCCTAGTACTCACCAAATAACGAATTCTGATAATCTATTTGACTAACCAAATGATTCTCGATCGTCGGCTCTATGCCCACCTCGGCAACTGCAAGATCTAAAACTTTAAAAAAAAAAAAAAAAAAAGGTAAATAATGAAGGTTACTCAGTAGGTAAACAAACAATTCCTACTAATAACCTCTCCTAGTATGAATGGGCAAGCATTTTTAATTATTTCAATTCATGCAAAATTTTATAAGATAAACTACGATTAACTAGTACAAATAGTCAGAGAAGAGCAAGTAAACTGTTAAAATTTACATTACATCAATCAGCATTACTCATACTATAACATTTTCTTTTTATACAATTCTAATTGATAAAATTGAGATAATAAACATACTTATCATTTTATAAATCAAAATAATACAATAGATACATAATAAACAATGGTGGAGTAGTGGAATTAAAAAGTTGGGATTTTATGACTAGATAGCTCTTAGACGAGATATTATTTTCTAAAGATTCACCGGTGTGAAATCGCATCATTAGTTCTTGATTTTGTGGCTAGTCGCTACAACTTACTACACTGAGATAACCATTTATCCGGCCCAGGTTGGCCGTTTGACGTGACCATAAGTAATGGGTCTCTTTTCAATGTGTCAAGACGTTCGACTACTTTAACTATTAATGGTCATTGACTAACTATCTTCGTCCATGCCAATCAAGCGTGAATGTGATTCTCATTATACATCCCACTCGTGTACGACCACTTTTACCTTGCACGTTTATTGAAACTAGTTGTGACGCCACTCTCATACGCGCCCATACCATGTATGAGTTTAGTTGTCCCTACCGTACATCCCTAGATAGTATATCACTCTAGATGATATAATGAACTATTCCTTCAAGTATTTATAAACTCTTTAACAGTTCACAAAATAATTACATATACATATCATTTCTTCTTTGAAAATAAATAAGAAATTAACATTACAAAATTGAGAATGGATATCCAGTTTCCTACCATGTAATTATGCCAACCCAGCCTAAATTAAATAATAATACAGAAATGTAACAAACACCTCGCGCTAATAGAAAATAAATAAATATTAAGTCACCTTGTGACAACAGAAAGTAAATTAACCATGAATATCCGTTCATCAACCCTCACATAGCATCACGATGTAAAATGCCGACATCACCCATCGAATGTGATTCTGACATTTTATTGATTCATCATTTTTTTCCTTTTTCAGTATTCGTACTTTTCGATGCTTATCAAATCAATATCTATTCATTCAATATCAAATCATTTTTTTCAACTTTAAAATTTATTTTTATCGTTTACATTGAAAAATTACTAAATTTGGATCAAAACAGGGTTCTAGCAAAGACACGGAACCAAACTGCCAAAACAAGTGTTGAAGGCCGCTGGCGGTGGTAGAAACATTTTCTAGCAGTAGTACTACCAGTGCTGTTGACAGCACTCAACAAACTGCATGAAAACTGGATTTTCTTCTAGTTTTTTGAGTTTTTCATTGGTTCTTCGATACACTATCCCCCCCCCCCCAATATCAATTGTTAAAAACACAATTTAAAACAAATCAAACATGTATGTTTCACATGAATTTGAAATAAATGAAGAAAATTCTACATTTTAAAATATCACAAGTTGGATAAAAATCTTAAATGTAGTTTTTGAAATCTACGATTACCAATAAAAATTGTAAGCTCCCTACCAAATTTATGATTGTTGAAAATAAAAAAATAATATGAAAATCGAGGTGAATAATACGAGAATAGAAGCCAATGGAACTTGAGTACGGTTGGTTTGTAAAACAATTGGGTAGGTTGCAAAGATCTTGATGGCGGCGTTTTCTTTCACTTATTCGATGGAGGACGAATCCGACTTTAAATAAATGAACTATCGAGTGGAATACGTTGAAACCCACTAAAAGGTGTGACTGATTTTTTATGGGGAATGGAGAAAGATAAAGGAAAATGAGAATCAAAGATGGCAAAGTCGTCAAATTCGTCACCACCGACAACTTTCTCTTCTTCGTTGACGACCAACGAGGTCCTATTCACAACAAATCTCAATGTACAAAAAGGGTTGAAACCCTTGGGTTCTAAATCATTTAAGTCAACTGGGTCTTTGTCTTGAAAAAAAATAATGAAGCTAAAGAATTATAAATTCTTTATATAAAGGATTTGTCAGACGAACTAGGTATTTTCTATTTTATTTTTATTTTTGACGATAGTTCAACTTTTCAGGCTTAAAAATTGACGAGTGAATACTCCATTCTTTAAATTTTTTTATTGCAGACCTAATTGTGCAATCGGATTTTTCTAATTCTCGCTTTAACAAAAAAATCTCTTTTTGGTCCTATATAATACGACAATCAAGGATTTTGTAATTTTTTCACTCAAACTCGAATTTGAGCGTGCTTATAAGGTAAAGTATGTTTTTCGATCATTTTAAATCTAACAATGAGGTCAAATTTCATTAAAAGTGAATAATAAAAAATCTAAAAGTTTTACCCTAAGTCCCACTTTCAGAATTTTCTCAAAATTCCATTATTTAATTTTCCTTTAGATACGAATTAAAACTCGGGTATTACACTACGTAAGTCAAAAAATCAAAATCTAAGTAAAACTAATTGAAATCTTATTTAAACCACTTAAGAGATTAGTTACAAATAGAATATATCTCTAAGAGACCTAATCAAACCATAATCTTATTAATAAAGCTCCTTAAAAAGGGAACTCTACTACCTAATATCGTAGATTTTGAAAAATCCTAGAAAATAGAGATCAAAAACTCTCCAAAACTTTTCCAAAATCCTAAATCTGGAACCCCAAGTCAAAACTTGACCCTCAAACCCTAATTTTTAACATAAAAATACTTAGAAACCTTAAAAAACATCCCAAAAATCTAGAAAAAAGATTTAGATCTAGAAGCAAAGACAAATTGAGAAAATTTACACAAGGAATGCTCACCATCAATTTTTTAGGGAACCGATCGTCACAATCACTCAAGTAAAAAACTAAAGAAAATTTTTCTTATCTTTGTTATAGATTTAGGTCGTTTTATAATATAAATCTTTGAGAAGAGTATAGACCGACTTTTATCAGACGGGATTAGTGCCTAATACTTTCTAATCCCGTACCCACAATCTCCTCGTAGTTTTGTGTTTCTTATCTATTTAGAATCATCTTTGATTTCTAAATCATAAAATTAGGTGGTGACTAACAAAAAAATGGATCTGCACCCCTCAGATCGAGGGCGCTTTCAGTGGCGACTCCACTTGGGACTTTGAAAATCAAACTTGAAAATCTCAAAAATTGTTGCATTGTAAAATTGGCCTATTTTTTTATTTTTTGGGGGCATGTTAGTGGAATTGTTTGGTTAAGTATTTGTTTTTTTTACTATTTTGGATTTTTTATTTTGTCGACTCCAAAACAATCAAAGATTCAAATAACACAAAAAAATAATGAAATGAGGATAGTGGGATTGTACGCGAGAGAGGGTCTTATTTACAGCAAAGAGAAAAAGAAGATATATGTTCTCGTCTAATAATTTGATATATGGGTAATAGTTTACCAGAGTTTTACGGGCAATGGGCAAATGCGCCTTTTGACCCGAATAGAGACGGGGGGTTGCTAGAAAGAAACCCATTCTTAAACCCTAATCCCCAAATAGGGTATGAATTCAAAACCAATTTCTTTCTCTATCTGATAATCGATCAATCCCTTGGCCATCATCTCTACATATCCAGGTCCTAAAGCTTGCGGCTAGTGGAATAGTTGAATTCTCTCTATTAGATCTCATTTAGAGTATCATGGAATCTTGAAGAGGATAGGCACTTTGAGGAACACTTCAATGTGGTAAATTTAGAGTTCCTAGTTGAACTCTTAGGACGAATATAATTGCTTTCTAGTGTTTCAACTAGAATTCCATAAAACAATCGTGGGCTTTGCAAGACACTATTGAATTGGGATTTCCAAGCGTAGGTAATTCTAATTCTGGATTGCAAAGGACTTGTGAAAGGAAATTGAGAGAAGGGGAGAAAGAACGTTCCAAAATAGAAAATCAATGCATCTCTCTGAATTCTTCTAGTATTTAATGGCATAGTAGTTAAGAGCTTTAGGCTTTGATCTCTTTTGTTGAGAGCTGGGGTTCTAACGTATCACTCAACTTTTGAGGGTGTTCTATTTTTTGAGAATTTCTTCTAGTTTTGGTAAGCATGGCACAAGAAAACTGGAAAAAGGAAACTGACAAGACCGAATGCCAAATCACAGACTTATTGGTTAATTTCACAAAACACATTTTAATGCCAAAACATGAGATATTGACTTCGGAAGAAAAATAGAAGTTGTTAAAGAAGTACAGTTTGAGTGATAAACAAATACCTTTTGAATCTAAGTATCTTAGTTCATTAACATACAAACAATTAACTTGAAACAAGGTTCAAGTTTGGTTTTTTGTTAGTTGGTATCTCAGATTCTTGTTTTGTATATTGGGCAATTCTAATGTCTTCTATTGTGATATCAATTTGATATATATGACTTAGATGTGGAAACATATTTGGTCTCCAAAAAAAAATTAAATAAAATATATAATAAAAAATAAAAAGAGGTATTTGTTATTTTTCATCCTGACTGAAGTTCTTGTGTCAATCTTAATGGTAGATATTGTTTTGTGTTATTCTGATTCATTGATCATCTTTGTTCTCTCTTACGCTACCCTGATTGATTGCCAATCTAATATGCCATAATCCTGATAGATCTATCTTTGATGTACATGCCTTAACCTTGATATTGATGTTTTGGATATTTATGTTTTATAATCATATTTTTCTAATGTCCTTGCTTTGATGACTTGATATAGCTCATGGACCTTTTCATTTATGAAAATGGCCTGGGTGCACCCCGCCCTATTTGCACACACCATTAGCATGTCTAATTTATGAGGCATCGCACGCTTGCATGTCCCTTATAGGCAACGTGGTATTAGTGTGTGGCTCGATCTCCGTGTGGATGTGACGTCATTTATGAAAATCACAACTCCAGTCAATACCTCTATGGTATATAAAACTAGGGCGACTTGAGTCTTTGTCCTATTATAAGTCACAAGGACACATGTCTTGATTACCAATGTAGTACCAGTATGTAGTCGATCTCCTTGTAGGACGCTAAATCATTTATGAAAGCTACAATCCTAGTCTCGCACCTGAAAGCGCCCTCGATCCGCGGGGTGCGCGGATCCGCTTTTGACCCTTGAGGTTTGGGAGTCGCCACCTAGTTATTTCGGTCTAGGAACCGATCAATGACTCTAAACGGATAAATGCTAATCTAAAACCAAGAAAACTGAATTCGGGGATCATGTTACGGGATTGGAAGGTGTTAGGCACCAATCCCGCCCGGCCAAAGCCGGTCTCTACTAAATTCCCAGGTAAATTACATTGCTAAAACCTAGATAAAAATAGAAAATAATAAAAAAAAATACCTTTCCGATGCAAGGACTTTATTCCCTCAGATCTGACAAAAAGAGCTCATTGTACCGTGCTCCCTTGCTTCGTTCTGCTTCCGGATTTGACTTCGGATCTCCGAGGCAAGGTATCTCCTTGTTTTTGAATTTGAACTCTTCAAGTTCGTTGCGGATTTATGGATGTTTTTAGAAGGCTTTTGGGTGTTTTCTAGACTAAAATTGAAGGAGGGATGTTAGCTAAGGAGTTGGGGCTCCAAAACTAGGGTTTATGGGGGGCTAGGGGAGCTTCTAGACCTACTTCTCTTAGGGTTTATAATTTGATACGAAAATAGGGTGTGAGCACCTCTATTTATAGATTTTTTTAGGGGTTGTTTCGGATAGAGTTAGTGTTTAATTAGAGATCTTTTAATTAGAGTTGTGTTTTAGTTTGACTTGTTTTAGGTAGAATTGTGTTTTAATTAGAATTGTTTTAGGTAGAATTGTGTTTTAATTCAAATTGTTTTAGGTAGAATTATTTTTAAGTTAGAACTCTATTAGATAGAGTTATTAATCAATTATAATTCTATTATGACTTTTGGTCTTATTTGATTGACTTTTAATGTTTTGACTTTAGTCTTAATTGATCGACTTTCAATATCTTGACTTTAGTCTTGCTTAATTGACTTTAATTTTGACTTCAGTTTCACTTGATTGACTTTAATACCTTGACTACAGTCTTGCTTGATTGACTTTAAATTTTTGAAGAAGGCCCCTCCATTATTTCTTTAATTCTTTGGACCCCCAAATGGAGGGGTCCTTAAAGAAATATCCCACGAACCCTCAACAATTTTGCCTGAGAGTCCGATTAATCGATTTTTTAGGTTCAAATTTTTAAATTAATTTCATTAATGTTTCACTTTAATTATTTAATGTTTTATTTATTAATTTCGAATTTTTTAATTATGAAAATTGTGAAATTACCGTTTTGCCCCCGGAGAGGACTTTTCACGTTTTAAGTCGGTTTTTAATGTTCTAGGATGTTTTAGAATCGATTTTTCGTAAGGAATTCAATGGAAATGTTGGTTTGTGTCATTTATGAAATTTTTTGTGTGAAATGATTGTAAACTTTATGAGGGGCATTTTCGTAATTTTGTCAAATTTTGTTAAAATTGGCGAAATGATTTATTTGGTTTTGATTTGTTATTTTATGTGTTTGAATAGGTTTTCCTAAGCGTAACGTAGGCTCTAGGGTTGTTTTGAGGTTAGGGGTATTTTGGTAATTTGGTAATTTTTAGTGATTTTTATCGTGAAGCTTCTTTTTGGTTTGCAAGATGATGATTTCTATGTTTCTGGGGTCGTATTTTCCTAGCGTAGCGTGGTTTCTAAGGTTTTGTCAATTCGAGATACCTCATCTGGATTTCTGAAATAAATATGGTAACAAAGTAAAGCAATGGAATACACATCCATCATTGGGAATCCTTGCGATCGGGTTGACGAGTTGATTAATCAGGCGGATGCAAAAATGGGGTGTCTACAGCACCTATACGATATATCAAACCTAATCACCATGTACCGTCTGATTGGGTACTCTCGAGAGGTATATAGGTGCACTTGGGCAAGGGTGGCCTGATAGATTGCATTGCACGTAATAAATATAGAGTCTAGGAACCTTTCTTATAGGTCACGACCTGAACTTATCGTGGGTGTTCTCGGATTGTCTTTTTGGAAAAAATGATTATTCAAACACTAAGATCAGTAAATGACAATCTTGTCCTCAAGACAGTAGAACATTTTTTTATCTAACTCAAGGCTATCATATCACTGGATGCACCAACCCAATAAAAATACATTCTGATTGTGGAAATGATTCAAAATAACCCAGTATATCTCAATACAACAATCATTATGGGCTAAGCCATTCAAAACGGCATTCAAACATTTTCTAATTCGGGTCCTAACCCATTTCAAAAGAAGAAAAAAATATTTTTCTAAAAAAATGAAAAAAAGACTTTTTCAATGATCTATTTTTATATGGACCTTAAAAAATTACCAAAGTATCTTTCTAGTGTCATCTCAAGGTTTAAATCAGATCTGTTGAAAGTTGTTATTCAATGAAAACAACATTTGTCTTTTTCTCAATAATTCAATGAAATTACTTTCCCTTTGAATAAATTATTTAATGGATTGGTGCACAAATTCAATAACCTCGGGACTTATTAAAATGCTATCAAGAGGACCCTTAACATTGAAATTGATTAAATTTGCCTTCGATGGGGGTTATAGGGTTATTATAGCACCTAAGCTCAAGCGTCCACCGGGGTCGTAACTCCTGCTGGCTAGAACGAATGTCAGTATTAAGTCAACCATCAAAAATGGCTTATGAATCTGAACTAGTAAAGATTCATAAGATCCTAGCAGTCTTTACAATGGACATAAACAGCATAAAGAGCAATGTAAAAATGGTAGAACAAATCTCTGAGTTAGCAAGAAACCCCCCTAACAATCAAAGGGGCAAGGAATTGGTAGGTAGCACGGCTAGGAATTTGCAAGAGGTTTATGAGCTTGATGGAAATAAATAACCCTTAAATGAGAATCCAATGCTAACTAATAAAATGACTCCATTGGAAATAGCTCTGAAGAACATAAAAAAGAATTGACGAAATTGTAGCAGATATCAAGACTGCGAATTAAATTCCTAAAATCCGTTTGCCTAAGAAGTTTGTAATGGCAAAGATGGAAAAATTCAATGGGGCAGATTGCATAAGAACACATCTCAAGGTATATGTTACTAACTTGCGCACTTTGGGCCTCAGTGATAAACAGATGACATTATTTTTTCAACGTACTTTATTAGGATCGACATTGTGATAGATGATGTCTCAAAACCCATTTACAATTGAAACATAGGAGAATATGTCAAAATTATTTTAGTATCAGTATAAGTACAATACCAAAATTGAAACCGCTCAAAGGGACTTAGAATCAACCAAGCAGAAGAATAAGAAAAGGAATAAGTAGCCATCATCCTGAAGAATCTAACTCAGCGGTATGCCCAACATCAAGTCGCCCAATACCTTCCCACGTTCGAGTCTCTATTAAAAGTAGGTAGCCAACTGGAATATGCCTTCACTTTCAGGGTCCTTTCCAACCCTTCTGACAGTAATCTCAAAAAACCCAATTCCAAACCCAACACTAATTCCAAATCCAACACAAATCATGTCTACGCAGCCAATATATTTGTTAGACATATCCAATCTGCTACCCAACTTACTAATCAAGATAGTCCCGATCAGCCTCGACCGCATCAACAATTCACTAATCTTGGGATGTCTTTCAACATTATTTTTTTTAAACTATTAAATAAAGGACTCATTACACCTCTCCAACCTCGGCCTTTATCAAATTCGATCCCTACTTCTCATAATTCAAATTTATTTTGTAAGTTTTACCAAAACTATAGTCACCTTAGTGATCGTTGCATCACTCTTCGTCACACCATTCAAAACCTCATCAACATTAAAAAAGTTACTATCTCTGTCCCTACGTAGTCAAATGTTACCACCAATCTTCTACCCACATACCAACATCCTCAGACTTTGACCTAGTCCTCCTCATCCGTCCAGTCAATCATAAATCACCTAGCCGCCCTCTTACTAGAATGATAATCCCTAATTAAGTTTTCACTACCGATTGTGAATCATTCAACCTAACTTCCAATGAAATCTACTATTTATCCCCACCTTATCATGATAATCATATTTTTATCGATTATGCTTCAATTGAAATGGACCCGAAAGTATCCAATTCCTTAGAAGATGAAAATCCTTATCTGTTGGACCAAGGACACAAATACTCATCCCTTTCTTGCAGTGAATTTGAATATGTGACCTGGAAAGAAAGAATCTTCAAAATACCTGAACTCCATAATTATGCAACCTTAGTCAAGGGAGAAGAAGTAAATCTGAATAAGGAAATCTTTAAAAAAAACAAAAAATCTGAATAAGTTTAAGACTGGCAAGCTATCACGAAATCTCTTAACATTGCCTAAATGTTTCCTAAAGATCACAGTGCTTCAATCCTACTACTTGAAAACAATGTCTTGAGTCCTCAGTCTGCAATCAAGCCCATTGTGGGTACTTGTCTCTAGTCCTATGAATTAGTATGAGTCTAGTTTTTTTATCAATTCAGCAATGTCATATTTTTTTTAGATCGAGTCTACCCTTTTTATTTCTGTTGATCAAGTTAGTCTGTCGCCCCATCTAAATTTAATTGAATAAAGGAAATTTCTAAATACCTCAAACGCATTAATGAATTAACTAGTAATTTGGCTTTAATGAGAGATTCCTCTAACAAGGAACCCCCTCCTGAATTAATCGAATTACTTGAATGAGAAGATAAATGTCATGCTCAACCTCTAATCAGAAAATAAAAGTCATTGACTTCGAAACAAAATTCTCAAGAAATTTAGTTAGAAACCATCATATCCCTAGAGGAATACAAGGAAATAATGAATTCACTCAAAAATTTCAAAAGACATGTTCATATGATCCTATGTGGATATGCTGGATGTAAACTTGGGTGTTGTTCGACCTTGAATAGATATTCATCCGATGAAATGAAAACATCGATGTGTGAAGTCAGAATTTACAAAATCAAAAAAGATGTAACAAAATGTATCAATGGTGGAGCTCCCAAAGTAAATTATTATTCTTAGACCAATAGACCAATTGAGGCAATTAACGAGAATCTATAAACCATCATCATGAAAATGTGTTAGACACATCAAGATGGGTTTGAGGAATTATCTTTCACACCCGACATGTCAAACTTTGACTTGATCCTCTACAAAAGTTGTTCATTGCTCCTTGTTATATGGCATGAAAGAAGTTTTACGAGTTCAAATTAAAATTTTGAATCTTAAAGTCTTAATGGAAAACTAATTGTTAAGAACAGATCAAGTTTATCACCAATACAAAAGTCTTAAGAAAAAGCAATTCAAAACTCTTTAAGCAAAAAAAAAGTCACTTATGCTTTTGGTAAGAAAGTTAAAGTGCGGGACATGCATGTCAAGGATTTAGCCTTCAAAGAAAATTGAACACCCCTCATCAGCCATATGAGGAAGTCCAAACTTAATTGGGGAGGTCATTTCATCATCAAAGAAATACTACCTGAAAAAAATAGTTAGACTTTAAGGCCATGATGGAATTGAACTACCAGAACAACAAACCTTAACTAGATCAAGCAATGCTACATTTAAGGAAACCATCTTTGGCCTAATCAATTTTCATGTTACCTAACTCAATGTCTCCTTTCTTAACCCTTAGATATTTTTTCAAAAAATAATAATAAAGAATTTTTTTTCTCAGCCTGATCACTCAACCTAGGAGAAGGAACATATACTCGAACTACATTCTGGTCTAATCCCAAAAATCTGGGATACGTAGGCAACCTGAGAAGTTACTTCAAGCTCAATCACGTCAAAATAAAAAATATATATTCCTCATAAATCAAAGAAAATCCAAAGGAAAAAAATGAAATTGAAATAGATAATGGAGAAGAAAATTTAAAAAAAAAATATTTAATGTTACTAGAGGAGCATTCAAGTTTTGAGCTGCAAACTCATTTTTTTCTAAGTCAAATCCTAAGTACCGTGCAAAAAAGTCAAGGAAAATAGCAAAGCATAATCAGGCACTAGCTCCAAAAGTTCAAAATGAAAGAATAAAATAAATTCAAAAAAAAACCATGCTAAGTGGAAAACCCAAAAGGGAAACTTAGACACAAATTAAGGTGAGCATGCAAGGTTGAAAATCCAAAATGACAGCCTTGAAAAATATCAGAGTAAAAAAATAAAATTAAAAAAAAATTGTAAGCTCGCTAGATCCAAAATCTGAAAAGATGATCTAGGCAAAAGTTAAAATATGCTCGCTAGATAAAAAACCTGAAAAGGCAATTTAGGCAAAAGTTAGAACAAACAAAAGAAAATCTCAGTTGAGTTGAAAATCTAAAAAGATGGTCCGATCTAAAACATCAGAAGTCAGAATGACCAAGTTTCATCAACTTTAAGGCAAACTCTTAATCATTGTGCAATTAATACCCAACTTAAACCAAGCAAAGACTCAAAAGTCACGAGTATATTATCTATGATTTCTTCACTTCCCTAAGTGAACCGTATAGGAAAAAATGATGAATTCTATGTTGAATCTCTGACTCAAAATATTCAATATAAAAAGTTAAAATTAAAAGTTAAACCTTTATTGCATTTTTGATAATCAAAGATTTCAAACCTTTATAATAAGGGGCGCTTTCATTTTATAAAATGTGTAGTTTTTCCCTTTACACTAGGGGCATTCTTTTTCAAACTGTATTCAATTATCCCCAGTGCAATATTTCCTATCAAACTAGGTGTATTTTGTTCTCAATCTTGATAAATTTCAACTCCAAAATATAATGGTAACCCTGAATTAAAAGTTACCCTCTTGATAGAAATTCTTGAAAATCCTTGAGGTTCAAAGGAAGTTAAAATGTTGGTCTGAAATTTATAAAATTCAACTTTTTATTTTTGAAAAAAAACAAAAGCGTTTAATCTCATATTGGTTTTGCCTAGAGAATAGTTCATTATTCTTCCCAGAGTAGGAAGAGTAGAACTCCCAAAATCTAGTTCATTACTCTTTCACCCAGATAGAGTAAAACTCCTAGAATCTAGTTCATTACACTTTTACCCAGAGTAGGTAGGGTAGAACTCCTAGAATCTAGTTCATTACTCTTTCACCCAAAGTAGGTAAAGTAGGACTCCTAGAATTTAGTTTATTAGTTTTTGACCCAGAGTATGTGGAATAGAACATTCAAGTTATACTCAGATTATGCTCAATATATACTCAGATTATGCTTAGTTTTGCTTAGACCTTATGCTCAAATTGTACTTAGTTATACTCAAATTATGCTCAGTTATGCTCAAACCTTATGCCCAGATTATGCTTAGTTATTCTTAGACCTTATACTCATATCACACTAAGTCTATGCTTAGATTTTACTTAATTTTACTCAATTTTAATTCAAATTTTGCTCATATTTATGTTGATTTTGGTCAGTCATCTTATTCAATTTTTTATTTTTAAATTCATCATCCTCCCATCATGAATGTGCAAAATTGAAGTGTTCATTTTCAAAATCATCATTATACTATTGTACACACGTGTACATTCATTACATTTGCATTAGTTAGGGAGAATTTTTAGAAATTCAATGATCTGACACTGTCAGTGAGAGCTCACACTTAAAAACCTGAAAACTTTTAATTCGTAGAGAGTTTTACCCTCAGAGATCCGAACATCCTAACGAATTGTTGAATCATGCTACAAAATGAACTGTTATTGACTTAAGCATTCGGATATTACACTATCTCTAAAGTAGATTTGTTATCTAGTTTACTTCAACCCTCTGCAAAAGAGGGGCATTTGTAGACATCCCATTTTTGCATTTACCTGATTAATCAACTCGTCTACTCGATTGCAATGATTCCCGATGATGGATGAATATTTTAAAAAAATTATTTATTACTAGATGTGTTTCCAAAGTTCGGATGAGATATTTCAAGTAAATAAACTTTAAAACCCTCACTACACTAGGAAAATAGGACCCAAAATATAGAAATCATCATTTTGAGATTAAAAAAAACTTTACAAGAAAAATAATCAAAAAATTATCAAATTAAAAAATCATCACTCATATCCAACCTGTTTTAAGTCTTATTGGAAAGCGTAGACATTCAATTTTGAGACCACCTGATTCAACAACTCGTCACCCGATTGCTATAGATCCCAAAAGATGAGTACATAATACATGCAAAGAGCCAAAAGTTTGTGAGAGGCCCGTTCCCATTTCCTTTCCCATACATTCCTCATTATCTCTTTTTTCTGCATGTGCAACTTAGAAATTATGTACGTTGCTAATCGTCGAAGGCAGCTTTACTAACGACTCCACTAGGGACTTTAAGTTCAAACTTGACCCGATCCAAGACCTTCCCTTTGGTTTACTTTTCCTTGGTTCAACCCAGTTGACCTAATAAGACTTTATTTTAGGTTAGTTTTTCTTATTTGCTCCTTTTTGTCTCTCTTTATTTGTTTTTTGTGATAATTATGCTTGCATGTTTATGATTCGCGAAAACGCCCTAAACGCACTCCGTCCCTTTGCACACATTGACAAGCATGCATATTTGATGTTTGCATCATCCTATGTCCCTCAATAGCCCCGTAACCAAAACATAGTCAACCTGATCCCTCAGGACACGAGTGACGTATGTGAATGCTACAGTTTCAGTCTAATTCCTTCGAGTATATTAAACTGGAACACCACGTACTATCTAACTAGGTGAAACTGGGAAGTATAGTGGTGTTTCAGGCTGAAGTTACCTAAACTTTTTCATAACCTAGCCTTAATCATATAGTGATTTTAGAAACTCAAGCTTAGGTGCAGTCTCATTAGGCCACGACTCAAACTAGCTATGGGTGTTCTTAGGTTGCAATTTTTAAATCTAATCAAAAGGTAAGTGGACGAACCGATCCACACCGCTCAATTTTAAACTCGTAATATTGGTCAAATCCAATAATCTTTTTGGTGAAATATACTAGTGAAGCCGAACCAATTGGCCTAATTGGCAAATCGATCTAGTCGATCAATGCTAAATTGATTGGACCAAGTATTTTTGGATTCAAAGATTCAAACCCACTCAGCAAAGGATTCAATCATATGATTTAATCATTTTAATTTGACTAAGGGTTCAATCCAATCAGGGTTAAACCAAACCAATCTTTATCACTCATGTGGTCACTATAGACTTATAATGCATTTAGACTCAATGATTGCTACTAGACTTGTACTAATTCATTTTAATTCCTTACTCATAAAAAATATAAAAATAAAATAAATAATCATTTTTTATCTCTTTCCAGCTTATATCAAAAATCAATAGTCTTTTTTTCTAAACCACACCTACCAATCCTAGGAAGGTAATTTTTTTATTACGTTTTGACTTGATCCTTAATAAAATTGGGGTACGTAGACAACTTGGGAAGTTCCTTCACGCCCAATCACATAAAAATATAGAAAAATATTCTCTCAAGAAAATTGTCATTCAAAAAAAAATCTCCGATCAAAAGGTGCAAAGAAAGAAGACAACAATGTCAAACTAGGGGTATTCTAGAAAAATTAAAGAATTAAAAGAATTGGTAGAAAAATAGAATACCATACTAGGAGCATTTTAGGACGTTAAGTCTTACACCTCTTCCTTTTAAACCTTATTCTAAATCCACTTATTAGGTCATCTTGAATACTAATTAATTTTGTTAAAAAACAAGGAGCCAAAAGTTGTCAAACTATATTTTCAAGATCATCAAGAGAAAATAAGTGCCCACTAAGTTGAAAACTAGAAATTGTGACTTAGGCAAAAGTTAAATCATAAGCATAAAAAAATAGCCTAGTAAGTTGAAAACCTAAAAAGGCGACCTCGACAACAATCAAGGCATTCTAGAAAAAGAAAGCAAAAGCCTCCTAAGTGAAAAACATGAAAAAGACGACCTAAACAAAAATTAGAGCATCAAAAGGAGAATCCAGCTGAACTGAAAAATCATGAAAACTGCTCAAGCAAAAGTAATGGCAAGAATTATAACATATTCAAATAGCAACATTGATCTCTAAGATGATATCGAAGTCAAAAGAGACTTTGAAGCCATCTCAAGCATGTTGAATCCTAATAATAGGTTTACTTGTCCAAGTATTTTGAAAGTGAAAAGATAAAACCATTGACCCACTCCGAAGGAGAGGATCTTCCATTCCAATCATTATCAAAATTCTAAGTCCAGCTCGAGCATTTCTTAAAACTAAGGAAAATAATCAATTCCTTATTACACATATGATAATCATAAGAATCCTGAAAATTAAAAGGAATGTCAATTATTTTGTCTATCACTTATCAGAATCCATAATCTCTCTTTCATAATTCCCAAGTGCAATGCACTTCATCAACTACGTAGTCAAGCTCCGATTATTGTCAATATTAAACTAGAGGCATTTTCAAAAAGTCACCATGATTCAAAAATTTCACTCTTAATCACATGATCAAAAAATATATCTTACTCAAAAGTCTAAAAGCTTGATGGAGCCTAATGCTAATTATGAATCCAAATGCCTGATAAGCTAATAGAGGCTCAACTAATCCGAATTCGACAATATTGTGACTTTAATAAAATCGAACCCGTTGGTATAAGACCTCCAAGGCATCAACTTTTCAAAAGATTTGGTATGAATTCTCTAAGGTTTCTATTTACTTTGAAAAATCAAACTTGTTGGTATAAGACCTCTAAGTCCGACTTTTCAAAAAAAAAATTGTATGAGTCCTTTAAGTTTTCATTTATTTTCAAAAATCAAAACTCGTTAGTGTAACACCTCTAAGACGTTTGAATGTTCAAAAAATTTGGTATGAATCATCTAGGATTTTCATTTATTTTTAAAAATCAAACTTGTTGGTGCAAAACCTCTAAGGCATCCAATTTTACAAAAAATGTGGTATGAATCCTCTAAGATTTCCATTTATTTTCAATATCTTGAATTCAAAAGTATCGCCACTCAATCACCATTTCTCAAACCTGAAAATACTATGGCTTCGACCTTAAGTCCAAAAATATCATGACTCCCATCATCTTGAACTCAAAAATACCATATCTTCAACCTTGAGTTCGAAAATACTATAACTCCCTAAATCCTTAAGCCTAAAAATATCATAACTCTAACCATTTTGTAAGCCCAAAAATATTGTGACTTCGATCCCAAGTTCGAAAATATCACTACTCTTTTAATTATCATGAGCCTGATAACATTGTGGCTCCAATTAAGCAAAGCACAATCATCTCAAGTCTTCATCAAGTTGCAGCCCGAATATACCGAGGTTTCACCATCCAGAGTTCAAAAATACTGAAACTCTGTTAAAAAATTTTACTTATATCATTTTTTATCGCATGCACTCATTGCACATGTGCACTGTTTGCAAAAAAAAAAAATTCTCGAGTTTTATCGACGTTTTATCATCTTTTGCCAGCGAGAGTTTTGACGTCCTAGGACCTAACACCTTTAATCGATAAGAGTTTATAGTTGAGGATCTAATCAAACTAATCAAAGCATTACACAAGCATACATTGCGCTTTGATTTGATATAATCAAAGTTTAGTATGTCTATCAACGAGAGCTCATGCTCCATAACCTGATATTTTTTAGTTCGAGGAGAGTTGTACCTTCATGGATCTAGACGCCCCGATGAATTACTGAATCAGGGTACAAAATGAAATGTCACTGACTTTGGCATTCGAATTTCGCACTATCTACCAAATAGATTTGTCATCTAATTTGCTTACACCTTCTACCAAAGAAGGGCATCTATAAACAACCCATTTTGCGATCTCCTAATTCAACAACTCATCATCCAATTGTTATATATCCCTAATGATGAGCGCATAATACATGTGAAAAGCCAAAATCTTGTGAAAGGTCATTTTCCCATTTTTTTTTCCCAGTCATTCTTCATTCTCTCTCTTTTCTACGAGGAAAACTTAGAAATTATGCATGCTATGGATCGCCAAGGGCGCTTTCAGTCAACTCCTAAACTAGGTGGTGACTAACTTAATAATCTTGAGGGATTTCTTTTTTAAAGTGCCCTCGACAATCCACAGCGGTCGGATTCGATTTCTTAGAGTCGCCAGGGGTGGATTTACAATGAAGGCAATTGCCACCCCAAGGGGCGGAGCTAGGGTTTTTGGTCGGTGGGGGCTAAGTGCTAATGATGATGGTAGACGCATAATTTTGGTTTCCTTCTATGTAAATGTTAGGCTCTTTACAACAAACGTTGGTTGTCCAAAAATTACCATAATAGTGACTGTAGATTCACACTAAAACTATAGATGTTAGGACTTGTAAAAAAACCTTGGCCGAGGCTTAATTTCTCAAAAAAAAAAATTATTTTCTTCACATTAAAGTCTCAAGAATAAGAAAAAAAAATTAGAGAATTGAAGTTGATAGATTTTGGCAAGAAACTCAAAAACATCATTTTCATATTCCCAAGGTTTTTTAACCTTTTAACAAAACTTTTTTGAATTTGTTCGAATTGAATCTCTTTTGAATAATTGCAAAATCCAAATATTGTTACTATATTTCTTTAGAGTGATTATCGGTTGAAGGTGAGGGCTCTTAAGTCATTTTTCATTAGTTTGGGGAGATCAAGGCCTATGGATGCATGTCATCAATTTAAATAACACAGGGGATATCTCTAATATCCATCAAAATGTGTGGGTTAAATCATCAACTTTTTTTTTAAATCTCAATGGAGTTCCTTCTAGAGATACAAACATAGGCTTATCTTCAATATTGATCAAAACATGGTGGTTTAAATTATCAATTTTTTTGCCTAAAAAGTTATAGAAGTTTAAAGTGAGGTTTGATTCAGTTAATTCTGATAAGTTCATAAAAGTTTTATTTTAAAATGGGGGTTTAATAAGACCCATCATTTTCAACATCCCTCAAATCCCTATCTTTTCTTCTCTTTTTCTTTTTTTAAGATTTGAATGTTGAAGAAAATAAAATTTTGAGGGTCAAGGATAAAAATTTTACTATATTCAATGATAAATTGAAAAATCATCGATTAATTCAATGATTCGTCGATTTAATGGGTTAATCCCTAATGTGGAGAAGTTAACAAAAATTTGAAAAAGTTCAAAAAAAAAATTAGTATGGTACAAATACGAGAAGATCCAGACCTAGGAGGCACGTCGTCAGCTTGAAAAGTACAAAGGTCTCTCTAATATAGATACAAAATGTGGGGAGCTAAATCAACTTTTTTTTCTTTTTTTTATAGCTGCTATTGGCACACCAAAAACTACTTACAACTCAATTTCTTAAATTATTTATCAGACCCTGATTAAAGATTAAAACACAACATTGAAACATTACAAAGGTGGCTCAAATTATTATCTCAACATTATAACACCGTTTCAAACAATTTCAGTAGTCGTTTCAAACAACTTTTACTTATCCTCAACCATTTACTTATTTTCTTTATTTTTAATTGGGGTGTAATTAGTAAAGTTTGGGCTGCCAATAGCAGCTCTCATCATTTTACTTAAAATTCAATGGTACCCAGCAATGATGCATGTCGTCAAGTTTAAAGGGGAGTTATATCTAATATCAATCAAAATATAGGGGGTTAAATCAGTTTTTATTTTTTACAAAAATTTCAGTGGTTCAGTCAGTGGTAGGGGTGCAACTTGGTTCGATTTGATTTAGTTTGTGGCTAAATCGGAACCGAACCAAGATAGGTCGATTCCATTAAATAAAAATCAGAACCGAACCAATATGCCAATAGAATCGAACCAACCCAAACCAAACTAAGGTCAGTTTGGTTTGGTTCGGTTCCATGGGTTGCCAATATCCTATAACCTTAGATGGAAATGACATATTTTTAATTAAAAAATAATAATAATAAAGAAAAAAAAATTATATCATAAATCATTATTAATTTATTCATTAAAGAAATTTTAATTTATCCATAAAGAAGTCATTAATCTATATCCTAACTCCTAAAATAATTCATATAATTGAATAAATTTATTTATTTAT
Organism: Akebia trifoliata; assembly: GCF_017979445.1. Classification (NCBI taxonomy): domain Eukaryota; kingdom Viridiplantae; phylum Streptophyta; class Magnoliopsida; order Ranunculales; family Lardizabalaceae; genus Akebia; species Akebia trifoliata. The sequence continues at coordinate 27,156,662 of NC_141377.1, forward strand.
TTATTTTATAAAGTTCGGTTCTCAGTTTGTTTTGGTTATATACAAGCCTTGACCTAGAAACGAACCAAATTGATTGGTTCTCCATTTTCTAGCACATGGAATGCCTACAAGGTAATAAGCTCCTAGATTGACAACGGCACCAATCTTAAGCCAACCACATCCTCTAGCAATTCCTAAACATCAGTTAAGAAATACCCTTTCAATAAATACTATAATGAATTTGATTAAGTAGAGATAAATCTATAGCATTTCAATCTCGATTAGAAAGATTTCACATTATTAAACCCATTTGCCTAAATAGAAACTATAAGACTTCGGAAATGCCAAATGAATTTGGCTATAAATGATTTGTGTAGTTAAGGGTGAAATGTGCACTTAAGGCATAAATGCCTTCTGGTGCCTGAGGCACATGCTTGAGTGAAGTAAGGTACAATAAAATTATAACATTATTAAAAAGAATAAAATAGTGAAAAATATGGATCCTATATATTTTACCCTAAAGAGGCATGCTCTACCTCAAACAAAACATGTACCTTTATTGGGCCGGAGTTGATTAAGCCTTAACCTGATCCTAATGGGCTCGGGCTAAATAAAAATAACAAAATGTAAAATTAAACATTTTTAATGATAAAAAATTAAGAAGGACTACTTAGGTAAGTGGTAAGAGCTTGTGGATGTTGTTTCCAAGGTCTGAGGTTCAAACCCCTTGAATCTTCTAACCACTAACCCCACCAAGTAAAAAAATGATAAAAAATTATATTTTTCAAATAAAGATTTTTTTATATATAAAGATTACATAATCAAATCTAAGATTGATGTCTTATTTTAAAATATATATATATATTATCAATTTTTAATAAGACATGCGCTTTGCACCTTGACTGCCCCGCCTTAAATACATTAAGGCATCTTCTATTTGCTCCGCCTTGACAACACTATGAAGTATGAGTGACAAAAGATTTTTTGTTGAACGTCATTTAAGAAGTACCCATTGATTAGTTACTCTAATATATGATGAAGTCAATTTGATAACCATCCTAAATAAGGATAGATTAATAATCATTTGAAACATATTCAATTGAATAAGACCCGTCATGATAATGTTTGTTAAAAGAGAGAGATGAGTATTAAGTTTGGACATGGTTTTACCAATCAGTGTTCTCACCATGACAAGCGACCATGGCCATGAGCAACCAACTCCGACTAACCATCTTCTCCGGCAACTCCAATTAAGTCCTCTCTCTCTCTCTCTCTCTCTCTCTCTCTCACTCACTCACTCATCTAAACTTTAAGCCAAAAACCCTTGTTTTTCTCCCCTAAATCCATCATTTTCATCCGCAGCCCTTAAACCCTGAACATTTTTTCCCTAAATCCCTACCCAAGATAGAATCCCTTGATTTTATTTCCCAACCCCCCTTTAAAGATAGGAAACCCCTTGACTTGCTCTCCAAAACTCTTTATTTTACTTTCCAAAAGCCTTTCTCAACTTAATCCGACATCTTCAACCTCAATCCAAAACCATAGTGTCTTCTCTCCAACTATATCCAACTCGTGTCAAAGGCTCAAAGGATTCTGAGACCACTTCTAAGCATTTTCCTGGTCCCTACCTAGATTCCACATCTTCCAAACCTTTTGCAATTATTGCAAAGGTAAACATGGAAGCTCCTACACCTATGGGACCTATGGGGGTGCACAACATTTCTCAAGTGGGTAAAGTTAGCCTAACGACAATAGAGGAGACAAAACAGGCTCTGATGGCAACCCCATTAACAACAGGTTTTTAAGTAAAAAGGCTCCAGATCCCAAAGAGGGGACCAATGCTGCTAGGAAAACCACTAGAGGGGACACTCACATGCCTTGGGCCAAGCTGTTCAACTCCAGTACTTCAGCTAAAAGCTTAACCAAAATGCAATTCTTTGAGCCTACTAAGGAGGGCATGGAGGTGATCGTGGATTGTCCTGAAGATGTCTTGGAATAAGGCATTTCCAAGTGGGAGAACTGTCTTGTGGGGCATTTGTTCAATGCCAAACTCCCCTACCACCTAGTGAAGTACGTTGTTAGCTCGATTTGGAAATTGAAAGGGGCCCTGTAGATTTTCTCAAATGACAACAGAATATATTTTTTCTAGTTTGGGAAAGAAGAAGATCTGATAGGAGTAATTAAAAGAGATCCTTAGTTTATAGGAGGGAAACTAATGATAGTTAAACGATGGGATCCTCTAGTGGAATTAGAGAAAAGGGAAGTTGTTGTTGTCCCGATTTGGATTAAACTTTTCAATATTCCCAAGCACTTCATGGCCCTCGGGGGCTTAGGATATGTTGTGAGTAGATAGGGCAAGCCCCTTTACATGGATAACGCTACGGATGAAGGAAGTAGATTGTCCTTTGCCAGGATGTGTGTGGAGGTCAAGGTGACTTTGAGCTGCCTAGAATTTTCAAAGTTAGGATCCACAAGGATGTGAGAGTAGATGTGAGGATGGAGTATGATTGGTACCTCTCTAGGTGCAGCACATGCACAACGTTCGGACACTTGGATAACAAATGCCCTCTCCTAGGGACACCCAAGAGGGTTGATGGTGAAGGGGTTGTTGCTACTGTGGATTATCCTTTGGGCAAGCTATTGTTAAGGCCTCTGGTTTAGCCGAGAAAATGACTGTTACATGGATGATTGTTAGGAACCAAAAAAGGCACTCTAAGCCTAGCCCAGGCATCTCTATCTCAGAGGCTAATACACACACTGCATGATCAGCCCCAGCGGGTGGTTTCAAACCTAATGAGGAGAAAATTGATGATGAAGTTATGGAGTGGAAGATTAGCGCAAAGGAGGGGGAATGTTCCATTCCACCAACCCCTAGTGTTGATATTTTAGATGCCAAGGAATCCTCCCTCTCTACTCTTTTCAAAGCCTCCCTTGCAAGGGGCTCAACATGAGGTGGAGGGAGCTCAGGCCCTCCTAGGAAAAAGAAGAAGAACAGCAACATTAACCAATGCCAACAGATTCCAGGCTCTAGGTGATGCCAATTCTAGATGCAAGATAGATAGTGCCCCACTACCTGACCTGTTTGGAAGCTATGGGGCCAAGGGGAAATCCAACCACTCCACTTTAGAGATCTCCATCAGAAATTCATCCCCTTGCCACAAGGTAGATTCCATCTTTGTTGGACAGGAGAGGTTGTAGGTGATGTTAACAGCAACCCTCTTGTTGGAGATAATTCAGGAAGTGCTTGTGGGGGAAGAGGGGATACCTTATCTAGTTCCCAATAATCCTAGCATCTTGGAATGTAAGGGATCTCAATGACCCTGCAAAACATAATGAGGTTAGGAACCTCATTAGGGATAACAAATTGATGGCCTTATTGAAACCAAAGTCAATAGCCATAATGTTGATAGGATTATGAGGAGGATCTGCCCCTCTTAGTGTAGGATCGACAACTATGATAAGGCATTGAATGGTAGGATTTGGATTTGTTGGGACCCAACCATTGTCAATATTCTTCTAGTGAGCAAGTCTGATCAGAGGATCCATGTCCTTGTCAACTCTTTGGGCAGCAAGGACTTCTTCTTGTATGTTATCTACGGAGATAATAAAAAGATTGAGAGGAGAAGGCTTTGGGAGGAAATCTATGCTACTTCTCAAGTTATGTGAATACCATGTATTATGAAGGGTGGCTTCAACTATGTTCTAAACCAATCAAATAAGGTGGAAGGGGGGTTGATTAACTTGGTAGCTTTGGCTAAGTTTGTTGAATGCCTCAATAATAGTTGCATCATGGACATCAAATCCTTTGGAGCTAAGTTTACTTGGAACAACAAGCAAAAATCTAAGATGATTTGGTCTAATCTCGATAGGATTTTGGTCAATACAGATTGGGTGAATCAACTCAATGAGTCTGATGGTATGTTTCTCCCTAGTGGCCTCTCTAACCATAGCCATTGCCTTGTGAATACTTCCAAGCTTATAGCTGGGGGCAAGAAGCCTTTTAGGTTCTTCAACTACTAGACTGAAGATAGAAATTCCTTCAAAGTAGTCAAGGAAGCTTGGGATACGAGAGTCCTGGGGAATCATCTTTATAGGTTCACTATCAAGCTTAAAACAATCAAAGATCATTTGAAAGCTTGGAGCAAGGTTAAAAGTGAAGGTAAACACAAGGATCATAAAGAAGCCCGGAACTGGTTATCCGTAATGCAGGTTACTTCGTAAGCCAACCCTTTTATGGTCATTCCTATCCAAAAAGAGAGAAGACTTTCGAGAGCCTATGCACATGTTCTTAGGGTCCACGATTCTGAGTTGCAGCAAAAATCTAGAGTTAACTGGTTAAAGCTTCATGACCGCAATAACGTTTCTTCCATCAGTTTGTTAAAGCCAAGAGAGCTAGGAATGGAATCTCTACTATTGTTGTCAAGGATGGCAATCTTATCACTAATGAGCTTGAAGTGGAAGTTGTTAACCACATTAAATCATTTATGGGAGCTACCAATTCGATTAACAGCTATGCTTTTAGGGAGAACCTAGCTTTCCCAAGTCATCTCCATCAAGTTGACCAAGACTTTCTGGCAGTCGAGGTTCAAGACACAGAGATTCATTGGGCCCTCTTCAACATGGATGGCTTTAAGGCTCCTGGCCCCGATGGATTTAATATTTGCTTTTACCAAAAATCTTGGGACATCATTAAACTCGACCCGCTTAAGGCGATCAAGAGTTTCTTCGGGAGTGGAAAAATATTTAAGGAGACCAATGTGACTTTCATAGCCTTAATTCCTAAAACTGATTCTCATAGTGTGCTTTTCAATTATAGACCTATTTCTTGTTGTATTGTCTTGTATAAAATTATTTCTAAAGTGCTAACCAACAAGATTAATCAGGTGACTCACAAGCTTGTAGGGCTGAACCAATATGCTTTCATCAAAGGTCGAAACACCACAAATAACATCCTTCTAGCCCACAAGCTTATCCGTAATTACCATAAGTAGAAGACTAAGTCTAGAGGAGTAGTCAAAGTAGATCTAAAGAAGCTTATGATATTGTTGACTAGGAAGCCATAAGAGCCACTCTTAAAGCCTTCCACTTCCCTATTCTTTTTATTGACTAGGTGATGAAATGTATCTCGAGTGTCTCCTACATTATCTCTATCAATGGCTCTTTCACAGGGTAGTTTGAAGGTAGAAGAGGCTTGAGGCAAGGGGACCCCATATCTCCTTACCTATTTGTGTTAGTTATGGAAGTTTTAAACCACTTGTTCCAAAAGAGGGTCAAAAATAAGCAATTCAAGTACCATCCTAAATGCAAGAAGCTTGAGATCACCCACCTATGTTTTGTTGATGATCTCCTCATCTTCTTTAAGGGTAAAATGAAAAGTGTCGAGGCTATCCATTCCACTCCTATTGAATTCAGTGGCATCACTGGTCTTGAGGTCAATACTGACAACAATGCTTTGTTCTTAGTAAGAGACCATAGAAGTTTGGTGACTGATGTAGCAAAAGTTCTTAAGGTCAGGAAAGAGTCCCTCCTAGTTAGATACCTGGGACTCCCTTTGCTCTCTTTTAGACTGACCCTTAAAGATTTTCAGCCTTTGATTGAGAAGCTGTCCGTGAGAGTTAAGTCTTGAAAAGGTAGATTCCTCTCTTATGCAGGTAGGTTGGAGCTTGTTAGATCTATCCTTCTCAGCATCAAAGTCTATTGGTGCAATTGCTTCATCCTCCCTGCCAAGGTCGTCAAAGAAATGAAAAAAATCTGTGCTAGGTTCCTTTGGTATGGGCCAGATAATCAGAGAGGTAGTAGTGTTGTGGGTTGGAGTGATGTTTGCAAACCTTTAACTGAATGTGGGCTTGGTATTGTTAGTATTGCTATTTGGACAAGGTAGCCATTTCTCAATATGCTTGGATAATTAGATTGAACTAGGATTCTCTTTGGCTTAGATGAACCAAGCACCATCTTCTTAAAGGTAGAAACTTCTTAACTTTGAAAATCCCCTAGGAGGCCTCTTGGAGTTGGAGGAAGATTCTCAAGGCTAAGGAGCTTGCCCTAAACGATATCTCACATCTTATAGGTAATAGCAGATCCACTCAGCTTTGGGATGATTGTTGGCACCCCCTCGGCATTCTAAATTCATATTTTATAAAGTAGCTTGCATTCGACTCTAGAGTTGGGCCAATGGCTAAAGTCTCGTCTATTATCTGAAATAGGCAATGGTACATCCCAACTGGCAGAAAAAATCACCTCCTCAAGATATCTCACTTGGTTGATTAGGTTCCTATCCACATTAGTGAACTAGATAGGGTGGTTTGGAAAGGTAATGCAAATGGGAAATTCTTTGTTAGCTCAGCAATGCAAACTTCTTTGCTCCCTTATGCCAGATCAAGTTGGGCTCACTTGGTTTGGAACAAGGCTAGTATTCCTAAACACCGTTTCATTACTTGATTTGCCTTGAAAAGTAGGCTCAATACCCTAAAAAAGCTTAAGGAGTGAGGGATAAGGGAAGATGCTACTTGCAGTCTATGTAGAGAGCATGTAAAGGACACGAACCACCTATTCCCCCAATACTCTTTTTTGAAAGGTATCTGGGTTGATATTTCGGATAGATTCCTCTTGCATAGGACCCCAGGTACTTGGGATAAAGAAATAGCTTGGGTTGCTAACAATTTTAAAGGCTATTCGGTTATAAAATCAAACAAGTTACTTTATATGCTTTCATATACCATGTTTGGAGAGAAAGGTACAATCGACTCTACCAAAATAACCGTAAGAACCCAAGCTTGATATTCCATAATATTTAGGAAGATATTCGGATCAGTTTCGAAGATATTATCGATTTCATTGAAGACTCAAATTACAACAGATCTTTTATGAAACTTCCAAACTTATTTCTCCCATTCTAGACGAGTTTATTGTTCTTGGACAAAACCTCCAGTGGGTATGATCACCATTAACACTGATGGGGCTTTCTCTACTCTAAGAGGAGGCTATGGAGCCATCATTTGTGACTTTGAGGGTAATGTGATGGCTGCATTGGTAGGTTGCAATACTCCTAGATCTGTTATACATCATGAGTTACAAGGTATCCTCGAGGGCATCTGGCTTGCTGCAGCCTCCAACCCCTCGAGAATCACTATTCAATCTGATTGCTTAGTGGCGGTGAACATCCTCATTGATACTTGGAGCTGCCCTTGGCATGTTCACCACTTGATTCTCTTGATTAAGAGCCTTCTCCCAAGATTCCAAGAGGCCTCCTTTACCCATATTTTTAAAGAAGCTAACAGGGTTGCTGATATGCTAGCTTCGATGAATGATAATCTAGGCTACATTTTTTTGGATTGTAATTCACCACCTAGTGCTCTTTTACCTATTCTTGTTCAGGATAAGATGGGGATGTGTTATGTGAGGTTGTAGCTGGTTTTGGTCTGCCTCAACCTAGAAAATCTTTCAAAAAAAAAATAAAGAGTATTAAGTTTGGAATATCTGATTGCAAAATGAATTCGTTATCCTTCATAAAAATCATGTAAAGCTATCGATGTCAACACAATAGCCAACTAAAGAAAGTACAAACCTAAAAGAACAGATTGGGTTCCATCCAAGAAGTTGGAGATTGCGAGGAGTGGTATCATTTTTGCTAAATAGCTTACTACTTCTTCTTTGTTACTATAAGCATAACCCCAAATACGACATACCAAAACATGGTTAAGCTTATCAATGTGCCCTCAGTAATGGCTAGGAATAACACAACCCACACGACTAAACGACCAGCTTGTGGATGCCCCGTACCCAACTCATTTGAAACTCTTGTGCTGTGAAAGAAAATCATAAATTATCATCAAATGTTTTACGAAATATGATTAAGGAAAGGGTTTACCATCCATTTAGCTTAACTAACCTTATGGCCCCACTGACTCTGAACGAGATCATCCATACCATCCCAGTTGTGTTAAGGCTAGGGACAGAAATGGTCAATGATTAATGAACTATTAAATGCTAATTTCACATAAGAAATTATGAAATTATAGAAGATACATGAACAAGTTTAGAATCATGTTATTATGGATCCAATTTTCTCTCTCTCTCTCTCTCTCTCTCTCTCTCTCTCTCTCTCTCTCTCTCTTACACACACACACGAGCATGTAATTGTTGAAATGTGAGAATAATTATTATGGAGAAAGCATATAACACGATGCTGTGGATTTGGAGCCTAATAGTACTGATCAAGAAGGAGGTACTGTTAATCTACTAACGAAATTTTCCCAATGGTATTTTCATAATTTCATTGGTAATTTATATATATATATTTTGATGAAAGACTTTAATCTGTAGCTGAATTTTTTCTCTTCATAGTGAAATCAGTGTGATCCGTGGATGTACCTTAATATTGAGGGAAACACGAAAAATATGTCTTTTGTGTGTGGTGCATCTTGATTTACTTTTCTTTCTGTACTATTCTTGGATCGTTCTCTCTACATTGGACATGAAAGAAGCAAAAGCCCTTGTGCCATACTACTATATGCATTTTTCAAAATATTTAGAAAACAGGGGATATCTTCTATATGATAATGAAACTTTTATACCAAACAGGGTATCTAATGTACTTGCGTTTATTTAAATATATTCTATATTTTATACCATTTTTATGGTCATTTATTTGAAGTTGAAAAGGCCTTATAAAAGTAAATCTTTACTATTATAATGAGAAAAGACGTAGTAGTTCGACACCAAAATTTGGATCTTATAAATGCCCCCACATTTACATTTAAATTTAATAAAATCAAAGTTATTTTGGTCAAAATCCAAGAAAATTACAATTCTTTAACCCTATAATCACATGGTTAGATTTCAAAATTACAAAAATATCCCTTTTTACTCTGTAATCTTCAAGAACCCTTTAATTAAAATTTCAAATAACAAATAAGCCCTTCTGATACATGTGTGTTTGTACGTGCCACCTTCTAGTTTAATTAAATGTGAGTACAACATTACCCTGTTCTCGTTAGAGAGATTGGTACTGGTAATTGCTGTGGCGTCGGGGGGGTCGTTACAGACCCATATGCCACTTGCAGGGACATACTGCACTGTTTCAAGTACAGGGCCGTATGTAACAGACCCGACTTTCTTATATCTTACTTGGTAAAAGAATTCCATTATCAAACAAGAGTCATCCTCTATACATTAAATATTTTGAAAATGCTCGTGACAATGAAATATTGGCTTCTCACTCGTCCTGTTTGGTAAAACACCCATTATTATATCTTCGGAGTAAAAAATTGTAGTTGGCTACATTCATTCACATGTACATTTATCTAAAGGCAATATAACCTGATATGAAGTAGGGCTATAACTTGAACGGGCCAACCCGAACTCAATCTGATTGATGGGTGAGCGTGGGCTAGGATATATGGAAAATAAGTTGAGCTCTAGGAAACCTCAACCCGAATTGAATTCGAGCTAAGCTCAAGTTGAGGCTCCAAGCAATCCAACTCAACCCAAACCCAACGCTACATATTTACACAGATATTTTTATTTATTAAAAAAAGTAGTTTTCTCTTCCTGAATGTATTTGTAAAACGAAGGAAAAAACATTTTTTATTGATTTTTCTTTCTTCAACAAATGTAAAACGAATGTATTTATACCTTTAACATCATGCTATATATATTTAAGTGTAATATTTTATAGTGGTTTGTCTAAATATTATTTAAATGATGGATTTGGAAGTTGTGTAAAAATTTATCTACTAGTGATTTATTTTTTATTTTTTACATTGTATTACTTTTTTAAGATATAAAATAAAATTTATGTGTTGATCAATATGAAATTAGGCTTGTTCAACCCACTTAAAATTACCTAACTTGGGCTAACCTGAGCTCAACTCGATTTTAGAAACTCAGTCTTAGGTTAAGCTTGGTTAATGAGCTCTAACCCAATGGTCAGGTAGAGGGTTCTACAACTTGGGTTGAGCCTAAATTGACCTTTCACCCCACTCAAGTTGTAGCCCTAATCTGAAGTCACTATCACTTGCTCTTATTCAAGAAATTATAACAAAAATATTGATAAGAAATGGGCATAATGCTAACCTAATCAACAGCACCGATGTTTCTAGTTCTGGATTAGGAAGAAAACCCGATAAGAGAACCATCAATTCAGATGACCACATTTCCAAGCTGTTCCAAATCATATAATTATCAACTTATAATCAATATTAAAAGCTTTTAGAGCATGTATGCAACTTAATTATAATAATATTAGAAAAAATATTCTTATATTAAAACTTGAATTGCTTAGTAATCAGAGAATAGTTAGGCAGCATTACCAAACCATGATAGCTGAAGGGATGGCAAGTCTTATAAAGTTCAAAAATCATGTAAAGCCTCCTTCAAAAATCCAGTCCAAGTGTATTTGCAAACAGGAGAGGATTTGACATATAGTGCCAACAATAACACATTGATCCAATAAGAGAACGAATTTGCCAATGCAGCACCTTAATTGCCAAGTCCAGATTTGAACACCATAATCCAACACACCAGCTTATCATCATTGGAAAGACGATGTTTTGGGTTTGAAGGAGACCATAGGCAAAAAGGCATGGAATCATGAAAAGAGCATAGCGTCCCGCTTCTGCTGATATAGCTGGATCTTGCCCAAGTGCCACGAGAATGGGACCGACGTAGGCCCAAATGAACACAAGGGGAATGCTAACAAGTGAAAGAACAAACATGGCCCTCTACATGTGTATCTCGAGCATATAGTATTGTTTTGTAACATAGGACTGACCACATAAGGTATCCAATGCGCTTCCCATTCCCATCTAGTGTCATAACAAAAGGTTTAAGTAATTAAGATTTTTTTACCAATTTAAGAGTTCCATTCCACAAGATAAATTAGCAAAAAAATTATTACAAAAAGAAAAGAAGATAAAAAATAAAAAAAGATTGAATTTTGAAAATTTTGAAGTTAATTAGACTAATAGAAAACCCATTTCGATTACAAACTTGAACTACAAATAACCAATAAAAAGATGAATCTAATCATCTTTATCAAAACCAATCATAACCTAATTTCCATACATTTTATCAAATTTGTTGCATATAATTAATGGAAACTTTTTGATAAGTAGCAAACCACATAACATTGCCTCATGACTACAATTATTTTTCCTTAATTGTTTCTTCTTTTGTTTTTTTGCATTGCCAACTTTTATGGTTGATTTGAAATCTCAATGATAAGTCCACATCAATGATACAATACTAACAAACCAATAGAAATCACTGATGTAGAGAACTTCTATTGCCCCACAAACTTTTCTTTATCACACTAATAACATGATTACATAGATGTCTTAAGTGGATGAGATATTCGGTTCCTATAGTTAAAAATTTTCTCTTTAGACAATTCCAATTCTTGATTTTTTAACAATTCCTATAGGTTTTGGTTCTTAAGCGATTCGCTTACAAAGACTCATGAACTCTAAGCTGTTCTATTCAAAATTGGCCTTGTGGCAAGTGATCAGGGCTGGGAAACATATCTTTCAAGCCCCTAATAATTGTGTATCTGACAAATTTCCCAGCTAAATTGCGAGAATTACGTCAATTAACATATAAACATCATCACGTACATATTTACCGTAAATCTTGTTAAATTCTTGATTTTGTGATATATTTGACGATGTGCGTTAAAGTTGTCAGAACCGTAATTGGAACGAGAATGGATGGTACGAAAAGATGGAAGAAATTCATAAATTTGATAGGAGAAAAACTATGATCAAAGAAGGAACATTGAAGTCAAAAGGGCTTGTGCAACTCAAGTTAAAGCCTTTGAACTTCTCTAAATCAAGTTTAAAAGCCTTGAACTTCTCCGAAACATGCATTCAATGGACCCTTAAAATCCAAAGTCACATTTAAAAACTCAAAACTCATGATCAAGTCCAATCCAAACTCCTTAATCATTCTCCACAAACGCATCTTCTAAAATTACTCCTAGATTCCCTCCTTTATGTTTTAACAATAATTAAAAAAAATCTAAAATTTCTCACCCATGTTTTCTCCACTATAATTAAATAATCTATCCGTTTTACAAACCTTACGCCTTAAAAATCTATGCCATCTTCTCCCTCTCCATCTTCTTCTCTTATATTTTTCATTTTTAGTTTTCATATTTTGTTATAATTTTGAGAAGCAAGTTCTCGAAGTTGTAATTTAAGATCGATGTCAAATAAAAGATTAAATTTTCTCCATCTCTATTTCTTTTTCTCTTCTTTTAATTTTCTACGTCGAATTTGCAATGATTGGCTAGACTCTTCCTGTCTAGGGAATTGAGGAAGCTGTAATAGTTGGAAAATATTTTAATTTATGTTCTTAAAATCATTAAATAGCTAATTAGATTCACTTCGTATACCTTGGATCTTAAATTATTTTAAACGTAATTTTCTTTATTTTTCATCACGTGTTGTAATATCATCATTGAGTTAGGTTTCATTATGATCAATGTTCAAAGTGATGGAAAATCCATAAAAATCATCACATAATAAGGGAAGGAGACCTTGGACTATCGGACCATTGGATTTTTAGACAATCGAACCTAAAATCCTTTTTTTTATTAAGAATCATTGATGCAATCTTAATGTAAGTAATTAAAGAAAATAAAATTAAGACAAGGCTAACTACTAACTTGTCTTATGGTGAATTCAATCCCCTAGAATTTTACTTACATTTAATTTTTAGTTCATTCCATAAAAATTTAGATTTGAAAATCACTGGTTTTTGTGTTAATTTTTTGTTAAACTTTTATAACCCCGTTTTCCTGTGGATTGATCCATAGTTACCAGCCCAAGAAAGATAATTTATTTGTTCTCAAACCATCAACAAATAAGCATCAAAATTATGACAAACAGCAAGATGAGCCTTGATAAGCTCCTCAAAAAGGGTTGGTCAAAACTTCCCCATGAAGCTATTCAACCTTCAAACCTTACCAACACATTAAGATTTTGAAGTAGAAAATGATGAAATTTTAGATGAAAAATGCATCTATATTAGAATATAGATTATTTACAAATTTATCCGAATGAACCGATTGGCCCCTTTCCAAATAATAACCAAATCCAAATTTTGTTACTATGCTCCCCTCTCTTTATTCAAAACCATCCTTCCAATTTTTCTATCTTTCGTATTTTACCCCCTTTCAATAATACGTATCTAACTATACTATCTTTTCTCTTTTATCCCTTCAACCCACTTTATTCTCTTTCCTTATGTCCCATTTTCTTAATAGTACATTTCCAACTTTATTATTTTTCATCTTTTACCCTCTTAACCTCAAAGATTTTTAATGATACCTCTCCAACTTTATTATTAATTTTTTTGATTTTACCTCCTCAACCTTAAAGAGGATGCCCATGCTGTAGGCAGAAGGTGAGCTCTAATGTTTGAAACAACCAAACATTCCAATTAGGGCATAAAATGAGTCAAAACTAGGACAAATCTAAACTTATCCATATTCATAAATGGATTGTTTGAGCCAGATCCAAATCCAACTTGAATCTTGCACATTAAAACCATATCCTAATCATATTGTTTTCATTAAAATTGAATCCGACCCAACCCGATCCGAATTGTTTAATATGGGTTGAGACTAGATATAATGAATCGCATCTCAAATATGTTTGAAACAACAAACCATTCTGATTAGGACACAAAATGAGTCAGACCCATATAAAATCTAGACCTATCCAAATTGTGTTTAGTCAGATCTAAATCCAAATCCAACTCAAATCCTACACAATAAAATCATATCTGAATCATTTTTTGTTCATTGAATCTGATTCCAACCTGACCCAATTCAAATTATTTAATTTGGGTCGGGTTGGGTCATAATGAATTTTTTAACCAACTCGAATCCTACACAATAAAATCATATCTAAATCATTTTGTGTTCATTGAATCTACTTCCAACCCAACCCAATTCAAATTATTTAATTTGGGTCGAGTTGGGTTATAATGAATCTTTTAACCAATTTTTTTGGTCTGTTTGGTATTTTCTCCCCCTATTTTTCCATTAAATCCTTTCATTTTAAAAAAATCATGCAATAGAAAAAGTAGGGGTGTCAATGGACGGGTTCAGGCCAGGCTTGGTTGAGCCCTATCTCGACCCTAAAGAGGTGGGCTCTACCTAGACTAAAACTGGCCTTATACCATTATCGGGCCTAACTTGATTAAGCCCTAGCCTGACCTTAACAGGCTTGGGCTTGACTTGGGCTAGGTTCAGGCCGAATAAAATGATTAAAATTTTGATATTTTTAATGAAAAATGTGTTTTTGTGTGTGTTTGAAGACTATTCAATCGAATTTGAAAGCAACATCTTATTAACCTTTAAAAGTTATAGATGAGAGTTAAATTATAATTAGACAATATATTTTGTTTTAATTTTAAAAATAGTTTTCTAATTAAATATATTATGAATATTTCTATAAGATTTAGTAGCAGATCGGACAAGGTTGGACACTATAATACCCTAAACCAACCCGAATTTGAATGGCTAAAAATTATTGAGCCTGACCCAACCTTTGTGGGCTCAATATGAAGGTCCTAACCCTTGTTTTGTCGAGCGGGCGGGGCTGGACTAGTGGGCCGATAGGCTCAATTAAATGATATTTTGATAAATCTAAAAATGTAATTTTCTAAGTAATGTATTGTTCGGGTCTGAATGAATCTTGGGATGAATTTGTATTTGACCCATTTTTTTGTTTGGATCTATGTCAAGGGTCCAAACCCATTAAATTCAGATTTTGGATTATTTTGACCTATTTATACCCTAATTCTTATCCGTTTTGGTCAACTAAGCCATCGATTAATTGTTACAAATAATTTTTTTTAACTAGCTTGATCTATAAAAAGAGTGATGTTAAAGGTACCCCACGTATTAACAAGTGCAACCCAAATAATAAAAAAGTCATTTTTTTTTAAGTTTTACCATTATTAGGGCACCCCACAGTTTTTACCTTTCTTCATCTTCCTCCATCATATTTGAACAAAGGTGGTGGAGACTTTTTCCGCCCAAAAACTTTCGACCAATTTTGACAACATATTTCGATGATTCTCTCATCTCCCTAATCACTCCTCATTTTCTCCCCTCACTATTATTTGTTTATTAAAAATCCTAACCTAAAAAAAAAAAGGAAGAAAATGCCGATAGAGTTGTAACTTCACCACCCCAAAAGATGGAGAATCTCATCCAACCACACTCTTCTATGATTCAACCACACTCTTCAATGGTCCAGGTAAATTATAAATTTATTTAATTTTTTATGTTAAAAAATTCTCCAAAAAAGCTTTCTTATTCTATTACAAAGGTGCATTGGGTAAGTCACCTTTTGTCTCCAAAAGTATACCACACTTGGTTTAGTTGAGTTAGTATAGATCATCTTATTGTTCCCATTTACATTTACCATTTTTAAAATAAATTTCAACCATTATAATCATTGTAATTTATTATTTGATTCTTTTTACTATAGAGTTCTAAAGTTGTATCATCATCACAATAAAAACATGACAGCTAAAACGTCAATATTCCCTTTACGACAGACATGGTATGTCTCTAAATTTATTTTTAATAATAATTTTATTTTTATTTAAATAAGTTATGTTCATTTAACTAATAATTTATTTTAATGTAGATTTTTGAAAGTTGTAATGAACTCGTCAGTTGGTGTCGTGATACTAGGAGAGCTTTAGAGACAGTTGCGGTTATTAAAAAAATCTGACAATGTGGGTAGGACTCCTAGGATCATTTTTTGTTGTAAGATGATGGGAAGTTTAGAATCCATAAGAACAAGTATGATGTAAAATATGTTGAAACCAACAATGCGAGTGCCCATTTTAATTAAAAGCAATAAATATTCCTAAAGATGATTTTGGAAGATTAATGTTATGTGTGGATACCACAACCACAAATTGATGAGAGTATTTTGAAGGTCATTCATACGTTGGGAGGCTCAATGTTAAATAAAAAATATATTGAAAGAAATGATACATTGTGGTGTTAAGCGAAAACCAAGGTTACCGAATTCGTTGGTAGATAACCAAATCGTGAACCATTTCGAACCGAATCAATTCATAGTACGAGTTCGCTAGCAGTTCGTCATAGTAGCAAATGCAACCAATTAAAAAAATTATTTTTCCTTTTATTTTTAAAATTTTCTCCAAATATTTTATAATATTAGAGATATCTTCCTAAAATTTCAAATTAATAGCATATCCCTTTGACTATGGTCTTTCTCAATAGACTAATGAAAAATTACCAATTACCCTCATCTCCAACTAATAAGTAAAAATAAATAAACTTTTTTTCAAAATACGCCATCTTCTATCTCTTTTTGTACCATACTCGTCATTCAACCTTCAATCACCCTCAACTTTGTCTACCCCTACGAACCAGGTTTATTCTTGAATGGTGAACCCGAATTCAAACTGAGCAAACCCACGAATCAAGTAACATAGACGGAGACAAGTGATCAACGTTGTCAAGTAGAAGGAAAATACAAATGCATCTATCTTGAGGACGATCTACAATGCATGCAAAAAACTTTGACTAATTGAAATGGATAGATGTATTAAACTCCAACAACTGATTTAATAATTACATGAGAATGGGTATGTAGAATGGAGTAGAAAGGATAAAGCTATGAAGGTGTTGATACAACAAGCATGATGTTTTCCAATGGTCATTTTTATGGATTATACATATAAGACCAATAAATTTAGAATGCCCTTATTGCAAATTGTATGAGTGACGACACCGAGTTAACATTTTCAGTTGCCTTTGTTTGTAAGGAAGCGGAGAAGAATGATAACTATATAGAATGTCTGAAACTCTCATTGGGTCAGAATTCACTTCCTTCAGTTATTGTCATAGAACACGAGTTGACTTTGATGAATGTTATTGAGAAGGTATTTCCATCTTTAAATTAATTTTTTATGTCATTTTTATATTTCGAGAAATGTAATAGCTAACTGTAAAGATTACTTCGAGACAAATGTTGATTGGTAAGTATTTTTGTCTCTATGAAATGAATTAGTACATTATAACAGTGAGATAGACTATTTCCCAATGCATGGATCATTTTTCAAGATTTTAGTTATAATTTAGTCAATATCTCAAGACATTGACGTATGTGAAATAGAGTTGGTTATTAAAGTACAAAGAACTTTTCATAGCTGTATGAATCGATAGAATAATCTATTTCAGGAATACAACAACCAACATAGTAGAATCTTCTTATGCGAAGTTAAAGCGACACCTTAGTACTTTGCAATCTAATTTCATATGTAACTGGAAAGTAGTACACAACTTGATATTAGGTCATACGACGGAGATAAGAGTTTCTTTTGATAATAGTTTAACACATGTCAAGCACGAGCATAAATCAAAGCCTCTTTTATCAGGTATGTTATGATCCATTTTTAAAATTGCATGAGACCTAATATATGAAAAGATGGGACATTGCCATGAAATTGGAGTAGACATAAATGCTTGAGGATGTGTACTTCGACGTACTCATAGGTTATCATGTACCCATGAGGTCATCTCATTTGAATGTGAAGGACTTTCTTCCATCCCTTAGAGCGTTGTACATGGTTTTTGGAAACATTTGTCTAATAACCCCAAGGAGTGGTTTGATTAATCGGATTGAATTTAAGATGTTATGCAAGCGTTTTGGTTAAACAAATAAAGACGATAAGGCTTACCTATTAAAAAAGATCAATGAAATTGCAAATCCATGTACAAGTTTATTATTTAAGCTGATTTAAAAGGTAAAAAGTATTTGAAGACTTAATCAAGTACAAAACGCTAACCATCTACCTTTGAGTATGCTTAGTCAATTGAAAACAATCTATTACAATGTAAACCGTTCATCATATTGATATCAAAACTCAACATCATATGAAAAAGGTCAACGTCAACTGATAGGTTCAAGAAAGCATTTCCTGATGAAGTTCAACCATATATAGATGGGGTTAAGGATGGTAGTGCCAACTGTAATTGTGGATTCAGAGTGATAGCTGAGTTGCTTGAAATGAGTAATGTTGATAGTTGAAAAGAAGTCCAGTCAGACTTGATACTAAAGCTTTAAATGCATATGAAAGAATATAGTGGTTTACTGAATGGGTAACAAATGATTGATGATATTTTTTATGCACTTGATCATTTTGAAAGTCTTGTAGAAAATGACTTTTAGTTGATGATGTCTGAGATGGGATATTGTTAAGTGTCTAAAAGTGTGTATTTTTTCATTGTTTTATAGAGTACATAACTTAGAGCTACGATTTCTTCATGAAATCATACATAATAGTTAATCCATCATAAGTTACATTTTTTTACTAAATTGCATGTATTTTCATGGATTTCGAATGTTTAATTATATTTCTATTTCTTGCACGTAAAACATATGAGACTCGAAAAATTAACAAGTGAGAAAACTACCAAAGTCAAAGTTCAATGTCAAAGTCAAAGCATGGTTCAAGAGATTCGATGGTTTCAGATTGATAGAATCAAGTTCTGAATCTATCACACCATACCATTTTGCCCATAACCATTGACTCATTTATTAAAATAAATTGAGATTTTAGAGTTATCAAATTGATTCAGAGGAGAACAAATTCATATTTCATGTAGAAAAACTAATTCGGACTTCGAATTGGTCAAAAATATGTAATAAGTCAGAGACTCCATTGTCATGTTTTACCATTTTAGACGTAACTTTTGACTCGGTTATCAAAACGGGACAATGTCAATGGGATTAGAACTCTAATTGAGATAAAATATAATTATATTTCACGTAGAAAATCAAATTCTAATTTAAAAATGGCAAAAACATATTGCCAAAGTAACTCTAGTTTTTATCTATAAAAATACATCAACTCTCTAAGTTTTTGGGTTCTCTCCTGATTTATTCTTATATTTTTCAAAAATTAACATTTTTTATGTATGTCAATATTTAAAAGTCCACATTAATTTGCAAATGTTGATATTTCAAAAAGTTGACATCCCACAAAACTTGTTTTTGTTCTAGGTCGACATTTTTTAAATTTTGATGACATGAAAGTTTCGACATTGTTATTTTATTTTATTTTAAACATTTATTTTGATATGTCTTCATTTCATTTCATATCATTTAGATAATTCAATTGAAATCATTATAAGTATTATATCATTTAAATAATTGCAATGTTTTGAATATACAACCATATCAAAATATACAATCATATGATTCAATATTTTAAATATACAATCATATGATTCAATATTTTAAATATACAACCATATGAAAGCGCCCTCGATCTGTGGGTACGAACCTGATTCTTTTTTTTTTAAGGCGCTACCTAGTTTTTTGGTCTAAGAACCAAAGACGACTATAAACAATTAAGAAACACAAAACTACGTAAGAGATTGTGGGTACAAGGATCAGGTTATAGGATTGGAAGGTATTATGCGCCAATCTTGTCCAATAAAAGTTAGTCTCTACTCTTCTCAAAAATTTACATTGCAAAAACAATCTAGAATAAAAATAAAAAAAATTACATTTGTTTTTACCTAAGTGATTGTGACGATTGGTTCCCTCATAAATTGGTGATGAGCGTTTCTCGTGTGAATCTTTTCGATGTGTTTTTGTTTCTAAATCTACTTAAAATCTCTGAGATGAGACTTTCTTATTCTAGATCTAAATTTTTTCCTGATTTTTTGGGGTGTTTTTTAAGGTTTTTGAGTGTTTTTAAGTTGAAAATTAGGACTTCAAGATTGGGTATTGACTTAGGGATCTAGATTTAGGGTTTTGAAAAAGTTTGGGAGAATTTTTTATCTATGTTTTCTAGGATTTCTCAAGACCTCCAAGATTAGGTGGTAGAGTTCTCTTTTTAAAGAACTTTATTGATCAGATAAAGGTTTGATTAGGTTTCTTAGAGAAAATCAATCTTTAGCTAATCTCTTAAGTTGTTTAGATAAGATTTCAATTAGTTTTATTTGGATTTTGATTTTTTGACTTACATCCCCCTCCCTAATGGAGGGTTCTTTATTAAGTTATTTTGAATTTTTTAGGATCCTCAGTAGACGATTATTTATTAAATATTATGTGGGCCCTACTTGAATAAATTGATCGTCACTTGAAATTTAGCCCATAGACTTAATTAATTGAATTTATCTGTTCAATAATTTTAATTTGATTTATCAAAATTTCACTTTACATTAATTAATATTTTAATTATTAGTTTCAAATTTTTAAATTTTAGAATTTAAAAATTATCGGTTTACCCTCAAAGAGGACGGATGTCATTTTTTTAACGTTTTGGAATATTTCGAAATCAATTTTCCGTAAGAAATTCAATGAGAATATTGGTTTGTGTTAATTATGGGTTTTTGGCATGAAATAATCATGGATCCTATGAGGGATATTTTGGTAATTTTGTCAAATTTTGTGAAAATTGGCAAAACAGTTTATTTGATTTTAGTTTGTTATTTTATGTGTTCAAAAGGATTTTTCTAAATGTAATGTAGCATCTAGGGATGTTCTAGTATCAAGGGTATTTTGGTAATTTGATCATTTTTATGATTTTTCTTGTAAAATTTCTTTTAGTCTCAGAATGATGATTATATGTTTTGGGTCATATTTTCCTAGCGTAATGTGATTTTTAAAGTTTGCTTGTTTGAAATATCTCATCTGAGCTTTGAAAACACATCTAGTAACAAATAAAAAAAAATTAGAATATTCATCCATCATCAGGAATCGTCACAATCGAGTTGACGAGTTGATTTATCAAACATGTGCAAAAATAGAGTGTCTGCAGATGCCCATTTTTGGTAAAGGGTTGAAGCAAACTAGATAACAAATCTACTTTGGTAGATAGTACGATATTCGGATGCCAAAGTTAGTGACAATTCATTTTGTAACCTGATTCAACAATTTGTCGAGACATTTAGATCTCTGAGGGTAAACTCTCCCTAAAATAAAAGTTGTCAGGTCTTCGAGTGTGAGCTCTCACTGACAATGTCAGATCTTTGAATTTTAGAAAATTCTCCCTAACTAATACAATATAATAAATGTGCACGTGTGTGCAATAGTGTAATGATGATTTTGAAAAAACACACCTCCATTTTACGCATTCATGATGGGAGGATGATGAACTTTAAAAATAAAAAAAATAAGTAAGATGACTGAGCAAAATCTAAATAAAATATAAAAAAATTGAATTAAAATTAAGTAAAACTAAGTAGAATCTGAGCATAATTTGATGTCTTTTTTCCCTTTTGTCTTGCTTTGACGTCCCTACCTTTTCCTTACCTTGCTTAGAATGAATTTCTTCCAATCTGTTCTCTTCATCGTCATCGTCCTGAAATGGTGTTGATGATCTATGATTAGAGTTTAAGATTTTATAGATTTTTCTTTTTTCTTTCAAGTAAAGATGGGAAGTCTTGATGATAATCCAACTGAAGTGATTGCTTCAGAAGTGTCAAAGTTCTGTCTCTATTTGTCAATTGTATCAACTACATCACAATTTCAATAAAAAATATTGATGTAAAGTAAATGCATAAATCATCGAAAACTTATCAAATCATTTTTCCCCTCTGATGTAAGAGCTCTATGACATTCTAGATCGGCTCCAACTCTGTTAACAGGGTTCTAAACGATTATTTGTGAATGCATATGGTACGACAAAGAATATCTCATATCACAGTCCCAAGGATCGACAAATTTCGCTCCCCATTTCCTTTGCAACAATACATAGACGTCTCATTGTTTCCAATATTGATATGAAAAATCATATTTCACCTTCTCTTTGCTTAATGAAGTCGAAATGGTTCTAGAGGAATTGTTTGAATATAACCAAATTATCGAAGGAAGCAAGCAAGATGATATGGCTCAATGCTGTTGTATACCCTCAAATACCTAAAAAATAATAATTTCGTCTAATAGATATTCAGCCCTACAATCACGAAATGGATCTCATACTACCTGAAATTTTCATATACAAGATAATTATTATAAAAAAAAAATATCAATAACAAAAAAATATCAGTATAATTGAACTTTACACCGTGTAGTTATAAGTCATCGATAGACTCTCGTAGAAGTATAGGATTCATACATTGTTCTTCAATTTGAAATGACAAATTTACACTGGGTTGTAGGATTGGGATGTGCTCATATAATCATGCTTGCAAAAATAATTATTATATAATTAGTTATAAAAATATAAACAAAAAATTTTAATCAAGTATCAAATGATTTTACAATTTATACATCTAAAAGGGAAATATACCTACTGATTTAATGCACTTTTGATCTCACTGTGCATGCAAGTTATTGATAGAAATATGCAAGGGTAGTTGCGTCCTAAGCGTATGTACTGACTATTTTAAGGTCCATCAACAATCTAAGGTACAATAAACGTACCTCTGTATATATCTTATAAAAAAATTGTACATCCAAACAAGTACAACAAATAACTTCGAGCAATACGATTTTTTTTATGTAATGCTGCATTCTTCGGACAGTCTTTTAAATGACCACACAACTACTCCATCCTAACCAAGTAACCTCTATTTTTCGACAACTCTTCTGTCACGACATCTTTTAGTATATCTAATGCGAATCCAACCAATCGTATTGCCTCTACTGACGCTACATCGGACCCATTAAGTGTCTTACCCTCTATATGAAAGTCAATAATGTGCTTCACATTGTCCAAAAATAATATTCATCTCACGAAATGGGAGATGGAAGGTATTTATCTCGGGACACCACCTTTCAACTATCACGGACACAAGTGTCTTGGTTATCGATTTATATTTGTAAAGGACCAAATTGTGTAGATTCGAATTATTCACCGAACGTTCCTACATAATCAAAATTATAGTAAACATAAAGACTCATTTTTAGATACAATAAACGTTATTAAAAATATCTGATACCTCGTTATTCCAAATAGAGAAAGCCATATTGTAAAGGCGGGATCGAGTTTTACCTTGATCAACTATGCCCTACTGATCCAAAGTAGCTCCTCAGTCCTTCCTATAAGCACCAATGTGGTATTTGTCAATAATCTTCTGACGCCCAAGTTAGAGTTGCAAAGAAAAATAATATTTTAATCAAATAGTAGTTTCAACCATTTCTCCCTTAACCAAAAAGATCCCCTTGCCTCTGTTAATTCCTCTATTTATAGGCTATCCCCTCAAATCAGGGTTTCCCCCTTAATTGGGATGTGATCATGATGAATCCCTTGATTGCAAGGATCATCAACGAAATTGGGATCTATGAGATTGAGTTTGGGATTCCTAGGAGATCTTCGGGCTTGATACGTGCAATCCAAAATCGCACAAATATCCAGACTAGGCCTGCCTTACTAAGCAAGTCTAATATCTCTTAGTGTTATCCTGCCCTATCAGTTAGACCAGGCATTACTAACTTGGTCTGCCCCGCTGCTAGGCAGGACTAGCTCGCTCTAGGTACCACTTAATCTACCAGGACACATGTACAATCTAGATAACGTACCAATATTACCCTCTACAATACCAATCATTTATCAAAGCATACTACTACATAAGTGTTTGATAATGCATTTCATGGAACACTTGGTCTACATAACACAAAGCATTGATCAAAGCATTTGAGAGTAAGTGGTTGTGGTGTTTGTGGTCAGTGTTATGGTGGTAAGCTTTTTAAAAATCTTTCAAACTTAATTTAGACCTAAAAAAAATGAAGAAATTTTGGTTGTGCTATTCTATGTTACTCGACATGGTGGTGGTGTTCATGTTGCTCAACGTGGTGGTGGTGCTACTCATGAAAAATAAAATAAAAACAAATTTACTCGATAAGGTGTTCTGATATTGATGCGTATTGCGTCAAAAATGAGGAAGAACACCACGCTTTTAAAGAACTTCGGTGGTGGTGACTATTCCGGTGATTGTGTTAGATGGAAGGAATCTAAACTATTCTGATGATTGTATTGGGTTGCCCTGATGGCAAAATTGAAAATATGTACATGGGTAGTCCAAATGAATAAGTGGGGTACCTTTAACATTTATCCTGTAAAAAAAACTTGCGGTTCCGGTTCAACTCGGTGGCATTTTAAAACATTAAGCTCCATTTGTGCCCTGGAAGTAGTGGCTCCACTCACTCTCCTTCTTGAGTCTTGACAGCCGAAGCGTAGCAGCAAGAAAATGATAAAGAGGCGTCTCTACAAGCAGGACCACGCGGACAAAGACGATGTCTCTGATTCCTCCTCGTCTTCTTCTTCTTCTTCGTCTTCTTCGGACTCAGATTCAGAAGCAGATCCTCAAGAACAAGACGAAGAAGTAGATATAGAAGTAATCACTGAACCAAAATATGAACAGCCTTCCTCTCCTTCTCCTGGTTCGTTTTCTCTTACATGATTTTTCTGTCTTTTTTTCCTATATTTTTTCGTGCTAATCTGAAATGGGTTCTTCAAGTTTTTCTGCTTCGACGCGCTTACGAACTGAGTTTCATTGGTTTTATAAGTTTTGATTGTGTTTTCTTTGTTTTCGTTGGTTTATCTGATATGGGTATTTGAAGATTTTGGAGGGTTTTGTGGATTTAGGGTTCGTAATCAGTGTATGGATCCTAGTCGGTAAATTTTCAAATAAGTTGCGAATAATGCATGTATTATAGGAATAAATTAGAAAATGTACGAACTGGGTTTCATTGGTTTTATAAGTTTTGACTGGGTTTTCTTTGTTTTGGTTGGTTTATCTGAGATGGGTATTTGAGAGTTTTGAGGGTTTTTTGTGGATTTAGGGTTCTATCATTGTTATGGATCATAGTTGGTAAATTCTCAAAGAACTTGTGAATAATGCATGCATTATAAGAATAAATAAGAAAATGTACGAATTGCCATTTAATTTAATAATTCTTGAAAATTCACAAACTATGAACCATAGCAGATAAGTCATGAATAATTCATGGACGAATTGAATCAGCAAATAATTTTGAAAAAATCCCGTGGATTTACAACATTCATCACTTCATCGATTCTTTTGTCCTTCAGCAGTCCAATTAGAATTGATGGGAGGAGGGATGGTAAATGATTTTTGAGAAATAGTTTATTCAAGGTCGATATGTGCCAATCTAATATGGTTTTTGGAGGTTTTTAGTTGTTAGTACTATACTCAATCATCTCTCAATTTGGATTGATTTAGTTTTGAGGTTAGTTTGATGTGGGTTTTAAATTGTTGTGTTTTCCATGCTCATTCAATTTCTTTTATCATCTTTTTTTTATTATTATTATTTAAGATTCCAATGTTCTTTTGCCTTTTTAAGGAGCATATTAATGTGGAATTTATGTCAAATAATTTTCAAGATAATCTTTTCCTTGTTTGCAAAGGATTGTATTTGTTGGATTTTCACTTTCTTTTTCTTTGTTGATTTTCCTTTTTCTCTTCTCTTTTTTTAATAAGTCTTTCTTATGATTTCTTGTAGGTTATAGACCAAACAAGTGGTTTTAAAGAACAGTGGGGAAAGTGAGAAAGAGAGCAATAGAGACAATTATAGATTGTTAGGTATCCACATCTTGCATGATATAGACTATGAAATCAGGAATGGGAGTGAGTTGTCTTGGGATTTGAGCTTTTGAAGGGTTTAAATGATTGAGTTTTATAAGCAAGTAGGTTAGTGATTAGACATTAGTAGGTGAAGGTAGGGTTTGAACCCCGGTCTTCGCATTAGCACTCATAGATTTTAACCAACTTTTATAGTTGGCACCTTCATATTATAGCATCAAAGGAGAACTGAAGGGAATAGACACATAACTAGGAGGCTTTCATGGTTAAATCATCTATTCTACAATGGCACCTCCTGCATCCATTGAGTTTCTTGTAGTCTAAATTTGGGAACCCAATGTCCTGCCCAAAGTGGCCTTCTTTATTTGGCTAGTTACATTGGATAGTATTCCATTGATCTTAATAAAGCAAGGTTTCTTCATGCCTTTTTTTTTTTTTTTTTTTTTTTTTGTGCTTCCTTTGTAAATTCGATGTTGAGTCAATTGATCAACTTTTGATTCATTGCAAGGGAAGTCTAGTGTCATTTTCTCTCATTGTTTTATTTCTCTGGGTATTTTCTAACTCTCTTAGGGCTTTATTTTAGTGTTATTAAGGCTTTTTAAGAGAGAGAATATTGTGGGCACTAACGACTTTTGCTATTTGCATATATGGAAGGAAAATAATGGTAGAATCTTTCAAGGGAAGGATAATCCAACTTAAGTGGACAACGCATGTCCAAATCTTCCTACGAGTCCAGAATTTCTCCAAGATGTCATTTCCACCAAGAGTTTGTCTCTACAAGGTGTTCTCTATAGAGGTAGGGCTTAAAATGGGACAGATTTTATCTAATATATGAGTGATCCAAATCTGAATTTAGCGGATTTGGTTCCTTCAAGTATATCTGAATTAAAATATGGGTCGGATATGGATTGACCTCCTTTGACCTAAGTCGGATCCAGATTGGATATGGATCCATCCCTATATCCGTCAAGGTCCAAATGCTATATTACTTAGCAAGTTGTATTTTTATATTTTTCAAGTTATCTTTCATCAATCAACAATGGTTGGATGTAATGGTCAAGGCCTCTTAAAAAAGAAGAGGTCATGAGTTCAAGTCACCATTTGGTCATACTTTAGCAATTTTATTTGAAATAATCTTGAAAGGTTTGACACTATCCCACCCAACTGACCTTAATCAATTAATTTGATCGAATTGGATCCAAATATGGATATAATGAAAGCAAAATGGTTCGGATATGATTTTAGCTTAGTATGATCCTAGTCGGATTCGAATATGAATCCGGGTACAAAATTCGGATATAGATATGGACATACTCATATCCGGCTCGAACCCAACCCATTTTAAGCCCTATATAAAGGATATGCCCTCTGTGATTTTAAGGTGGAGACACTTCATTACCTTCCTTTGGAATGCAAGTTTTCAAAAAGGGTTTTTTTTCATGTTTGCAATCATTTCATCTTGATATCTTTCAAAAAAAAAAAAAAAAAAGATCTTTTAGATGAAACTATATTGGAATGGATTCTAACGTGACCTAATGACTTACCAATGTTGATCCACCAATGATCTACCCAAGCATTCCTCATTTCTTGGGATGTCAGATTTGTCGAGGTTAAAAATTCATTGTTGAGTGCTTTTTCTACTTTTGTTCTATGCCACTACCCTTCAGGATAGGCCGATTTTGAGCAGATTGGACAGATTTGTTGTTTCTAGTGATTGGGAGGATCTCTTTAGCTTTTTGGCGCAAGAGTCAGTGCCTAACCCTTGTTCGGATCATTGCCCTATCTCCTTGACTACAAGTCATCCTATAAGTCCCCTTTCGCTTTGAAAATGTGGCTTCGAGAAAAGGGTTTTGTGGAGCTGATCCTATTAACCAACCAACTATTCCAAAAGACTGATCAGATGGAGAAGGGGGGAAGTATGAATAGAAAAGAGTCATGGGAATTAACTGGGGTGTGACACACTCGAGAGTGGAGGAAAATAAACACTTAGCACTCCCCCTCACCCATAAGGGTGGAAAGATTCAAACCTATGACCTATACGAACCTAGCGCTTTGATACCAACTTGAAATTCTTGCTAAGTTAGGGCATTTTCCTACTAGCTTTTATATTAAGAAATAGAAAGTATTATAGATTTGGAGAATTTACAAGTATAACCTCATACTCTACACACCCAAACTACTAAGCACACACCTATGGACAAACAACAAACACTTAACAACAAATCCAAGGTTGGTGGAGTGAGTTTTCTTTTTTTGGAAGATCAGGTGTAGTTTTTTATCTTGAAGTTCAAAGCTTTGAAGGAGAAGTTGAAGGTTTGGAATGTTAAGACTTTCGGCAGCGTTGAGGTGAAGAAGGCAATTCTTCATCAGTTGGAGGCTTTTGGTAAGAAAGAAGAGGTTATTGGTTTATCGGTAGAAGAGAATGTTTCTAGAATAAATCTAAGAGCTCAGTTTCAGAATGTGTGTTTGAAGGAAGAGGTGATTTGGAAGTAGAAATCGTCGGTCAAGTACTTAAAATAGGGTGATCAGAATTCCAAGTTCTTCCACAAGATACCGAATTTTCACAACTGGATTAATTACATTAAAATGGTTAAGATTAGCAAGGAGTGGTTACATGAGGAGGAAGATATTAGGGAAGGTGTTGTGAGGTTTTATAAGAATTTGTATTCAAAAGAGCATTTATCTATACCCCTAGTGGATCGGCTGGATTTTGATTCTATTTCTCAAGATCATAGGGGGTGGTGGGAAAGGCCCATCGAGGAAGAGGTGTTCCAAATTATTAAAGAATTAAGCTTGGATAAAGCCTTGGGTCCAGACAGTTTTTCAATGGGCTTTTTTAAGTCTCGTTGGGAGGAGGTGAAAGCGGATCTGCTGGAGGTTTTGGCTGTTTTTGCTAATAATGGGGTGTTAGACTTGGGGTTGCATAATACTTTTGTGTCTTTGATCCCAAAAGAGGAGGTGGAAGACATATCGGATTTTAGACCAATTAGCCTAGTTTGTGCAACTTATAAGATCATTTCAAAGTTCTTGGCAAGTAGGCTAAGGTTGGTAATGGAGGATATCCTAAGTTCAGCTCAAGGGACATTTGTGAAAGGAAGACAAATTTTAAATGGTGTGTTGATTGAATGCATCGATTCAATATAGAAATCTCGAGTGCTAGGGGTGGTGTGTAACGTCAATCTTGAGAAGGCGTTTGATCATGTTAGTTGGAATTTATTGTGGTATTTGTTGCATAGAATGGGATTTGGTCATAAATGGATTAGTTGGGTGAGGAAGTGTGTCTCAACCCCGTCCTTCTTGATTTTAGTGAATTGTTCCCCTATTGGTTTTTTCTTGAGCTTGAGGGATCTGAGACAAGGGGATCCCCTTCCTCCTTTTCTTTTTATCATTGTGGTAGAGGCTCTAGGAATGATGGTTGCAAAGACAGTGGTGAATAGAGATATTGTTGGGTTCCAAGTCGTCGAAAGTGGTGTCTCATCTTCAATTTGTTGATGATACTTTGTTTCTGTTAGACGCTTTGATTCAGTAGATCCATGTGTTGAGTGGTATATTGGTTTGTTTCGAGACATTTTCTAGAATTCCTTTTAATTCTAGAAAATGCAAGGTGTTTGTTGTGGGTCAGGTGGATAACATTGAGTACCTTGGGACATCTTTGGGCTGTGAGGCGGGTGCTTTCCCAACCTCCTATCTTGGGTTGCCCTTGGTTGCATCTTATTCTTGTCAGTCTGTGTGGGACTCGGTCTTAGAAAGAGTGGGGACAAGATTGTCTTCTTGCAAAGCTTGCTACTTATCTAAAAGGGGGAAGTCGACTTTGATCAAGAGTACGCTTTCCAGTGTCCCGATTGTATTTCTTTACCTTATTTTCTATTTCAGCCAGTGTAGAGGCAAAACTAAATAAGTTGTTTAGGGATTCTTGTGGGCATGATAAGGAGGTTTCACTTGGTAGGTTGGAAATGCATTTGCCGCCCAAAAAAGTATGGGGGGTTAGGTATCAATAATTTGATATAAGTGATTGTGGAGATTCGGTTTTGAGAAGCAAAGTTTGTGGAGAAAGGTGATTGTGGTAAAGTTTGGTGAAAAAACTCTTGGTTGTGAGCGTGGTACAGTGCAAAGGCCGTATGGTTGTGGAGTTCGGAAAGGAATCCAACATACCCTTCATTTCTTCCAGGAAAAATCTCTTTTAGAGTTGGGAGTGGCAACTCGATTCGCTTTTGGGAAGATGTTTGGTGCGACCCTTTAAGCCTTAAGGACCGGTTCCCTGTTTTGTACTCTATATCTTCAAAGAAAGGGGGAGTTGTGGCTGATTTTTTTGTCCATTCCTTTAGGGAGGTGAGTTGAGACTTGGGTCTTAGGAGATCGCTCAATGATTAGGAAATGGAGGAGATCTCGACCCTTTTTGGAGCTCTTCAAACAGTGGTCTACAACATCGAAAGGGAAGATGCTTGCATTTGGAAGCTTGAAGAGAGGAGTAATTTTCCGGTCCTTTCATTCTATCTTGCTTTGTCTAATCCTTCTAATATTTTCCCTTTCAAAGGGGTTTGGGGGTCTCTAATTCCTTCTAAGGTGGCTTTCTTTATTTGGGTGGGAGTTCATGGGAAGTTGCTCACTTTGGACAACGTGATGAAGAGGGGCATAATTTCAGTTAATTTTTGTTGCTTGTGTAAGTTGGACGGAGAATCTGGGTGCCACTTCATTTGTCATTGCGCAACCGCTTCCAAGGTTTGGTTTCGCTTCTTAAGTTTGTTTGGGGTCTTGGGTTGTCTCCCAAGGACACTATGGAATGTCTTTGAGGGCCTGGTCCCCATGGGGTGTGGGTTTCAAAGCTTTCAAGAAAAAGTTGTGGACTCTTCTCCCTTTTGCAATTTGTTGGAGCCTGTGGCATGAAAGAAATGCTAGGGTGTTCGAGGTAAGGAACAAGAAATTCATGAGATCATTATCGATATTCTGGATCTTTTTTTTTCATTGGAGTTCGGTGTTTATTGAAGCCAAAGGAATCTTTTTTGAGGACCTTTTGGTGAGATGGGATTGGGTTTGTAATCGTGTGAGAATTTCTTTACAATTTTTCTTGTTTGTGCTTGCTTTGGTTGTTTTCTCTTTGGGGTTTTAGATCTCCTCAACTGCCCCCGTCAATAAAGTTTCCTTCATTTATTTTTTAAAAAAAATTATCTACCAAAAAATAATTTCGTGTATTTTTTTTTCTTTCCTTCTGTGATATGGGAATCCTGTAAATTTCGTCATATACAATTTCAGTTGTTTTCTATTGAGAATTAACAAACTAGCTTTTTATTTGTTTTGTTCTTTTCTGATTTCTAATGTTAGTTAATTTTTTTCCCATTATTGTTTGTTTATTCTTATAGGTTCAGGGTATGAGAGTGGGGATAGCTCAGGGAATGAGGTTACTTGTGACCCAACAGGTAGGTTTTGGATACTCTCTGGAAATGGGAACTTTCATTGTTTGATCTTCTGTCAGAGATATATTGAGCTCTTTGCTTTCTGTTCACCATATTCTCTTAGTCCTTATTTTAAGCATGATGGAATGGGTTAGCACTGAGACTTCTTATTGCGTGATTAAGTCTAAGATGATTCTTATGAAAATAATTATATATTTTCTCAAAACATATTATCATTTTTTACAAACCATGAAACTGTATTGAGATAAAATGGAGAGACGATGGAGATGGTTTGGTCAGGTACAATAATACAGCAAAGACTACTGACAACACCAATGAGACAAAAATGCATTATAGGCTCTAAAGGGCATAGGGAAGGCCAAAAATGACTTGAATGAAGTAGTGAGAAAATGTTTGAACACACTTGCCTTAATGGAAGACATAGCTCTAGATAGAATTGAATGAAGGCAAGCTAGAAATGTGTTAAAGGCTTATGATGATAACATTAACAACGATGATTCCTAACTGTTTTTGTTTCTTTCAGTCCTGGAAAATACTACATCTTTGTATTAACAGTGTTGATTGATGGTCAGGTTTGCTAACAAACGATGATGATGAAGTATTAACCAAAAATGGAATACGAAACCTTAATGACAGTCCATTAACTGGTAAAGAAAATGCAGTGGAGACTCGGTCTAATATCCTGGCAAAAAAAGCATCTGCTCCTGATGGTTTTGCAGACTGTGTCTTGAAATGCAAATCAGCCTTCAAGTGTAGGCTCTGCCCAAGAATTGTTTGCTTGACTGAGGACACGTTGAGAGCTCATCTCGAATCCAAGGTAAGACTACACATTAATCATAAATAAATAAAAAGGTAAAACTACACAGTGCAGCATTCCCAGTTTTATTTATTAAATATAAACTTTTTCACTCCTTTTTCCTCTTAATATCTTAGAAAAGTATTGGTAAATGAACCATTCCTCACATTTCTAAACTCATTGCATTGTAAGTTAGAAAGGCATATTGGGATATCATTTGCCATTTCTGATGGAAAGAAAAATACACTTCAACATTTCTACTTCAAGATTTAAGTTCATTCAAGAAATGTTAAGTGCAAGAACCAATTTAGCGGCTTGATGAGCGACTTGATGGAGTGGGGGAGTGTTCTCAATGTGCCAAACATTTTTCAATATATGGGCTAGAAGTTTCGGAATGGGCTATTTTTTGTGAGGATGATCTCTATGTTAAGGAGATTGTCCTCACAAAAAATCAGCCCATTCTGAAACTTCTAACCACATCAAAAGTGGTTTACAAATAATTGATGATTCACGATGCTTCAACATGTAAACTGGGGTTAGAAGTTTCAGAGTGGGCTGATTTTTTGAGGATAATCAGCCAATTCCGAAACTTCTGACCCATATATTGAAAAATGTTTGGCTCTCTTAGGGCCTACGAACACTCCCCAATATTCTCACCAAAAATCAGCCCATTCCAAAACTTCTAACCCATGTTGGTCAAAACATGTTGGCCAAATAGTTAGCTGCCAAACGGGACTTATATATATAGGGAAGCATCTGAAGGCCCTAAAGAAAGCCAAACATTTTTCAAAACATGGGCAAGAAGTTTTGGAATGGGCTGATTTTTTTGTGATGATGATCTCTATGGTGAGGAGATCATCCTCACAAAAATCAGCCCATTCTAAAACTTCTAACCTCATCAAAAGTGGTTTATAAATAATTGACAGTCCATGATTCTTCAACTTGTAAACTGGGGTTAGAAGTTTCAAAATGGACTGATTTTTTTGTAATGATGATCTCTATAGTGAGGAGATCATCCTCACAAAAAATGAGCCCATTCTGAAACTTCTAGCCCATGTATTGAAAAATGTTTTGTACAATGTTTGCCTCTCTTTAGGGCCTTCGAATGCTCCCCATATGTATATATGTGTGTGTGTGTGTGTGTGTGTGTGTGTGTGTGTGTGTGAAGATTGGGGGACAACTATTTGTTACATCACCGCCTAGATGTCGTCCATTTTTTCAATATTTTTCATAGCACTGCCTGATGTTGTTGGATCTCGTAAAATGGATGGCATCCAGGCATTGTAACTAATACTTTTCCCCCGATCCCGGATTTTTTTATAAATAATATAAAACACAACTATAAGACCCACTTCGCTACAGTTTGTGGGAGGGAGGGGGGGTAAACATCTCATTTTGCTATAGTTTTGTAGGGAAAAACGTCCCACTTAGCTACAGTTTTGTGGGGTCCACCTACTTATTTATTACCTTTCTTCTTCACCCCGTTCAACTTTATTATCTTTTTTCTCCAACCCTCCCCCCCCCTCCTCAATAATACCCCTTTAACTTTACTATTTTTTTCCTTTAACCCATTTTATTATCTTTTCCCATTACCCCCTTTTTTAATAATACCTCTCCAACTTTATTTGTTTTCTTGTTTTACCCTCTTAACCTCAAAGATTTTTAATAATACCCCTTCAACTTTATTATTTTTTTCATTTTTAAGCCCCTTAACCTTAGGATGCATGTGCCGTAGGCAAAGGCGAACTCTAGTTTCTATAATAAAACACAATTGTACGGCCCACTCCAATTAGAGTTGGTGGGGTCCACACTACCATCCTTTCCTCTTCACCCCTTCAACTTTATTATCTTTTCTATCTTCCTCTCCCCTCCCCTCCCCTCTTTTTCAATAGTTCCCCTTTAATTTTACTATCATTCCATTTTTTATTGATAAGCCTATTTTTAATGAGTTCACTAACTCGGTGTTGGTAGGATTTTAACCCATGTCTCTAGTATCAATCACCCATAGAGTATGCCCATGCCCCTTTACCCAAATTTCTTAATACTACCTCCCCAATTTTATTATTTTCCCTCTTTTATCCCTTAACCTCAATTTTTTTTAATAATACCTCCCCTACGTTATTATTTGTTTGATTTTACCCCCCCATTAACCCCAAAGATGATGCCTACGTCATAGGCACGGGCAAACTCTAGCTTGGGGGGCGGGGGGGGGGGAGCGTTCGGAAGCCCTAAGAGACCCTACCAAACATTTTTCAATATATAGGCTAAAAGTTTTGGAATGGGCCGATTTTTTGTGAGGATGATCTCTATGTTGAGGATATCATCCTCACAAAAAACCAGCCCATTCTGAAACTTCTAACCTCATCAAAAGTGATTTACAAATAATTGACGGTTTACGATTCTTAAACTTGTAAATTGGGGTTAGAAGTTTTAGAATGGGCTGATTTTGAGGATGATCTCCTCACCATAGAGATCATCCTCACAAAAAATCAGCTCAATCCGAAACTTCTAACTCATGTATTGAAAAATGTTTGGCTCTCTTTAGGGCATGCAAATATATATATATATATATTCCTTGTTACATCACAATTACAAATATGCCACAAAATATATGAAAGACAAAAGATGCCCTTAAGGTTGTCTCAAATTCTAACTTTACCACAAATTATTCCCAATTCTCAACATGAATCACGTACTTATTCTTCTTCCATGTGCCTTGATATCAACCTTCATTTTTTTTTTAATTCCTTAATTTGTTTATTTTCATTTTTGGTAGAGACATGCTAGGTCTAGGAAGTTATTGAGTGAAGGGAGGCTTAAGATCATGCTCAACAGCGATGGCGAAATGGAGGAAGACCCAGAAACTCATGCAGAGAGGCATGCTCGAACTGTAGCTCTTGCACAGGTGGGTACACCCTCTAATGGGGGACTATAGATATCGTCTTCAACTGAAACAAGGGTGTGCATGATTTAGTGAAAATGTCTTCTTGGGAAAATCAATTTCCTCAAAAAAATTCTATCCGTGATTTGATTGCACACGAGAAAATGTCGAAAAGAGAGTTGGGGGTTGGGTTGGAGGATATTATCCTTTGAAAATGCAATGATACACCTCCAAAACTCATTTTTGTAGCTATTTTATGTCGAATCATATAGACCCTAAACTCATTTTTGCTAACTACCTTCAGGATTTAACCAATACAAAGAAGAAAAACAAAGGGCGGCAGCGACAGAAACTCAGACTAAAAAGGAAGGTAATAATAGCATTATATATTCATTACTTATTAAGAGAAGATGAGATTCATTGAATTCCCTGACAAATTGCAGACAATGGGGGATGGTCCAGACAAGGGAGCAAAAACAAAGCAAACTACAAAGAACCCGCCAAAGAAAAGGCGTAGAAATGAAGATTGAAGGATGTGACTATTTCAATACATACTGAGATTGCAGTAAACCAGTAACTTATCAGAGACTATACTTGTTCTGACAGTGTTATATCAAGTTTTTGGCAATCTGTACGAGGTTCAACTTTTTATTTTATTTTATTTTTTCTGCGGTGATTACAGACAAAAAAATTTGCCGTCAGAATCAAAAATTTTGTTGGGGTGGGGGGGGTTTGGATTTTTCTAAATCAAGAATTGTACCTCCTTCAATCTTTAAACTGCAATTTCTTGAGCATCTTCTTGCTTACAAAATCAACAGTACGGAACAGTGGATGTTTATATTTTGAATGTCCTCAATGATTGTTCAATCATTAAAAAGGGAAAACGTTAAAAGCAATCCAGAACTATGAATATGGAGGCTGCAGCAACAGAATACAGCCCCCCTACTCCTCTCTGTTTCATCATATCCATGTAAACCAGGACTTCTTTGTGCTTGGTTCCACATCCTCCTTTTTCTAGTATCTCTTCAATATGATGAAGATCAACATGCCTTCAAATGTTAAGATGTCCAATTGGCCAGCCCAGAGATAAAAGGGAGAGTTGGCATCGTTCATTAGGGAAGAGAAGAGATCATTATTTCCTAGTCTGTCCAAGGGCCTTGGTTTCTGTTTTCCAATAAAAGAGACTATACAATGTTGTACTATAGAAGCCAAAAAAGAATGGAAGAACAGGATTTGTTTAGCCAACCCAAAATGATTTTGGGTAGGTCTTCAATGTGACAGAATGGACCTTTTCACTTCTAAAAGTTCGATTATTTACCAAAACAGCACTTTATCATGTACATTCCCAAGAAGAAAAAATCTCAGACAATAAATAAATAAATTATCCTAACTTGTGATCTGGCACAACTAAGTTGGGAAGTTGAATCTGCCAACGTGGAAGCTAAAAGGTACAAAACACACGTCTTCATGCACATGAAAGTCTAACTAAAATATTGTAGATAGAGTTAATGAAAGCATATATGATCACTTTCAATAACAAAGACTTGACTCTAGACAGAATGGAATGAAGGAACAAGATTTGTTTAGCCTAACCCAAATCTTTGGTATAAAAGCTTGGCTGCTGATGAATGCCTACAAGTTACTTTCCACTCAACACCCAATTTGCAACACTGTTCCAACATTAAAAACTGAGAAGAAATTACTTCAAAAGATTTGATTTGCTCAAGTAATTAACGATGTTCTAGAATTAGATTCTGGTCTCAGTGGGTCTCATGAGTTTTTTAAGTAAGGAAAACTGGAGTGTATGGAATATAGGCAAAAGTTTAAGAAGGGTTTGAGAGACTAACAACATCATACTGTGAAATGGAGGATAGAAAACAATACAGAATAACAAACCTTCACAAGCATAGCTTGCCATTCTCACATTTAACTGACTTAGGAATTGTCTTTCACATTTTTTTTGGATACATGTAATTGGATTTCTCACAAAGGGAACAGAGGAGCTTACAAAAGGAGGTCAAGAAGACCTACCTTTAAGAAAAGATTGAAAAAAGGTCCAATAATGAATTCTTAGACTCAGCAAAATGAGTTTATCTGCAACAGTAATCATAGTAGATCCCTTCCAAGAAAATTGTGGATGTCAAAAGTTAGTACACAGTTCCAGATTTGATTGCCAAGTTCAAGGCACTGGTCCCTCAGAAGGATGACCGGGTGAAGGTGGCAGCTGTTCTCTATTCCCACTCGTTTCGGGAGGATGATCTGGTGAAGGGGAGGGCTGTCCTCCATTATCATTGTTTTCCGGGTGGAAATTTATGGGAAACTTGGTAACTCGGGGCTTGTCAGCCAAAATGTTCCTCTGCACCCTATCGATCAACACCTTTTGGGGTGGTTCCTCCCTTAGCTGTTCATCATCGTAATCATTGTTCACATAGTATCCCACTCTGATAAACTCCTGTCCCAGATAAGAGCAAGTCAACAACAGCACTGTCACACCAATAATATCCTCTTCACGGATCTTTGATGGATCTGGTGGGTCTGCCTGGCAAAGAGACCAAAGAGCATCTCATATAAGTCTCGATACTATATGCAGTTCAAGAGCATAAAACCATAGATTAGTTCAAGGAATCAATGGGGATTGCCTGAAAGACAAAACGATAGTTGCCAACATTAACGGGCCCAACTAGCACACTCTCTAAGAGTTGATCATAAGTCTCGTCCTCGGCAGATCCCACATAGGTGAGTTTCCATTCCAAATCTGTAACGGAATAACAAGGCAAAATCTAGAATGTGTTCATGAGCTGAATTACATGAGACCAAATATATTAAGCAAAATTGCAATGAATAAGATGATTAACATTCTCTATTAGGTGTACATATAGAGCAGAAAAAACAACATTAATGGTCCAAATTAGAATCTTATCTAAAGAAGTGACCAACACTTTAGAGGGAAGTTGGGACAACCTACAAGACATAGGGTTGTTTAAAAAGCTAGGCAAGGCCTAGAAAATGGACCCCTTTAGGGCTTAAGCGGAAAAACAATAATGTTTCAATTTTTTATATGTAGTAAAGATCATGCAAAAAAAACTAATATAAATATACCATTACCAAGATAACATCAACTACCAAGCAAGCTGGTAAGTCAACACAATTAACATGTAAGAAAAAATAAGAACCATGTAACTGCTAATATTCAAACGGTTTAATGCCCCCTCTCAAATGTCTTCAACTTTATACATGTCCCTCCAAGTTTGGGTATATATTTGAGACGCTCCTTATGTTTTAAAATTGATTAAATATCTTTTAGACCACGATTTATACAAAAATATTACATAAAAGTACCATTTTAACCCACTTTAAAACGGGTGGGTCCTAGGCGCTTGGATTGTCTAAGCATTCTAATCAAGGTGTACACACAGCTTTGACAACACTAATAGGACCATCATCAATTAGCTTTGAGGAGTAAATCCGTCCTCAGTTATATCGTTCCTAAACAAGGTGTTTTTGTCTAAAGAAATAAAATCAAAGATAGAGTTCTGATAGGTGACGAGTGTATTGACTCTAGCATTCACTAAGGTAGTCAAAGTTTGGCTTGAGAGACAGATATGGAAAAAGCCTACAACCATATAAATTGGGATTTCCTATAATATGTTGTGGGAAGAATGGGTATTGGCAAGGTATAGAAAAGGTGGATAATGAAATGTGTCTCTACAGCATCATTTCAATCTAGTAAATGGGAGTCTAGTCAATTACTTGAAGTGATCTAAGGGTTCTCCTTTTGCTTTTCAACATTGTGGAGGAGGCTTTAGTAAGACTTATCTCAAGGTAGTTTAGACAGAGTGGCAACCTCATTGCTTTTGAGGTTATGGAAGTAGGCACTATGGTTTCCCATCATCAATTTGCCAACAACACTGGTGTTGGTGGATGTCTTTTGCAATCAACATATATTCCTTAGAGGTGCCCTATGTTTTATCGAGACAATAATCGATTTAGCCATCAGATACTCGAAAAGCAAGGTGTTTAGTATTAAAGATGTCCCAAATTTTGTTTGGATGAGTATTTTGGATAAGAAGTTGACTATTGAACACCTTATCACACAAAAACATCATGATTTTTTTCGTTTTTTTTTTTCTGTAAAGATAGTTGCAAATAGTAAAACACTTCCTCGTCCATTGTAATTTTTCTTCCTTGTACATTCCGTATCTAGAGTTGGGACACCCTACCTTAACTTTAGAGAGAGAATTTAGTGGAGATAGATATTGCTCGTGATTTGTTGAGGTTTCTACAGGAAAAGGTTTGATCGGATGGAACAATCAGTTCATGAGATCATTATAAGGGTAAAGGCACTCATTTTCTTTTTTGAGTGTAAACTTTTTTAAAGAATTTCGACGCTTCTTCCTTGAAAATTAGTTTTAGATAGTATCTTGTGTCTTGGAGCGAAAGATAAAGTTGTCCTTTTATGCTCTTGTAGGTAGGTATTCGTAACCTCCCTCTTTGTATTTTGACCATTTTCCATTTACAAAATCTTATTATCAAGGGGGAAAAAAAAAGGAAAAGAAAACAAAGAATGAAGGGAACTAAATTGAGCCAGAAAGGGTGATCAGCTAGAGCATGCTATACTTGATCTGTTGAGTAATTCTAAGGTACTTATACTTGAATGAACCTTGACTATCCAACTGCAACAAGTGAAAATGAAAGATTGAAAATGACATAATATTCACAAATGTCATGCAAATTCAACAACCATGCATCATTATTAATGATGATGGGAGTCAAGGAAACATTATTGCTAATGGGACGCCTTAAGATACAATTGCACCCACAATCTTACACAGTTACATGGGTTAATGATAAATAGAAGCTAAAGGTGAATCAAAGGTGGTGTGTTTCATACTAATTGAGACCCTACTCTGATGAGGTGTGGAGATGTCAAGCCTACGAGTGCAACACAAATTCTATTAGGGAGACTGCAGTTGTATGATCACCATGTGATGCACGATGGTCAAGAAATTCCAGTCTTTAAGGAACATGGCAAAGACATCACCAAAGAGGTGCAATCATAACTAGTTTTGTCTACTCAGGAAGCATTGCAAAGGAAGAAACATCATATCTTGCTTGGTACACTAAAAATGTTCACATTTGCAACAAATCTTGTGTTTACGCCTAACAATAGCAGAAATTCAAATCACTACAAACAATTGGCCCCAAGCACACATTTCAACAAACAAACAAACAAAAAAAAATGGCTCCAAATTTGCAATACAAAATGTCTACAACCCACTGCAAATGCTATACACTTGATGAGGCCACCAAACCATCTCCAACTATGAACTCTCTCTAATAATCCCACGAGTCTGCATTCAACCTTTTGTGGAAGATCCTAAAGACCGAGAAATTTAGCCAAATAAATTTGTCTCTATATACCTCATCCTATCATCCCTCCTTCAATGACAAGGAGGTTTGGATATAAAAAATATGAGAATGAAGTGGTTGACACGTGGATTTTATAATTTGCAACCCCAATACATACCTAGAACAACTCAAAACACAAGTTATTGTCATCAGTTATTTTAAGGAGGATATTAATGGCAGTCTCTCCATCATCTCCAATTACCATTTTTGAGTTTTATCAACAATTTGCTTGTAAGCAAGAATCCAGTATTTTCAAGTCCTCATGAACGAAAATAGAAAATAACTTTTATTCTAGTTGACAAAATATGGACGAGGGAGATCATACCTCAGGACAATATGTTTTTGTTACATCAAGTTATAGTCATGGTTGTCGAACATTTGATCGCAATGAAATTTGGAAAATGTACACTTGACAATACAAATCACTTGAAAATTAAACCGATTAATAATGTAGCAGATATGTTACAAGATCAATTCGTATCAATGAGATTTGAGGAACCGCATATAGAGCAATTAGGCATAAACTAATACCAACTACTCATAATTTGACAACATCAACTCCATAAACAGTGATGTAAAATTCGGAGAATTTTTCGTAATCTTTGAAAAAATTCAACGAATAAGGGGATGTCCGAGTCATCAAGCAAGACAACAATTCGCTTAAACAGTGAATCCCTAACTCACCCCTACATAAAAGTTTGGAGTTCTTTTTTTTTTTTTTTCCCTAATCGAGTGTATCATCCCTGACCTCTTCCTCTCTTCATTTCACAAAACCTTAACTTTGATGAGTCATCAACAAGACAGCTATAGGCGGGGTAAATCGTGTATAAGGTCTTGATTAAGAGTGTAAGTGGTGTATATGGTCTTGATTAAGAGTGTAAGTGGTCGATAAGGGAAGATCCCATGAGAGAAGAGGATGAACCAGTCCCCCATGAAAATTAGAGCTTCCTGAGAAGAGGGATTTGAAATATCGAAGCCCCCTTCTTGTTGTTTTGATATATTATTTATAGCCAAAACCCCTTGACCTTAGTCCTTTGTTATAGATTAATTAAGATGACTTAAATGCCCTTACGATTCATTTTGCACCATCTACATTTAGCCCCCTGCATGACGTAGAGGTTGTGACAATCTCTATGACATGCAATCCTTGGAACAAATCATGACAATGTTCAAGCAAATGAAGTAAAACAAGCACTTGAGAAGGCAACCAATATAGCGCAATGGTGACATCACGCTAGAGCAATAGTACCCATTAGGATGATAGAAGTAGGAGGCAATGTACAGGAGACTTGCGACTATAAGTAGAGGCACTGGGGCCTGACAATTGTAAGTCGAGGCGTTGGAGCCCAAAAACTATAAGTCAAGATGCAAGGGTACTAGACTATGAATAAAAGAGGCATTGGAGCCTAACGATTGTAAGTCAAAGAGGTGTTGAGGCCTAGCAATTGTAAGTCAAAGCACTGGGGCCTAACGATTGTAAATGGAAGCAATGGGACTTGATGAGTGTAAGTCAAGGCGTTAGGCCCTCGAAAACTGTAAGTCAAGGCACTTGGGCCTGCGACTGTAAGTCAAGGAGGCGCTGGGGACTGGCAACTGTAAGTCAATGAGGCGTTGGAGCCTAAAGACTGTAAGTCAAGGAGGCACCGGGGCCTAGCAACTATAAGTCGAGATTGCTAATGATTACCATATGTTAGAGAAGTTTGACCAATATCAGTGACCCTCCATTTCCAACAAGGGTTTGATCACCATTACTGAGAGCTGCCTTAATCTAACTTCATTAACAATAGAGTCTTGTTGTAACATTGGGAACGAGAGCTACGAGCAATTGGGGCAGCAGTGCCTGAAACTGTAGTCCATTGTGATCAATGACTATCCATTTGTTGATGATCTAGGTATTACGAATCTAGCATCTAAGGCTTCTTATTCCTTGATGAAGATAAAGCTTCAGTTTGTGAACATCAGAGATATCTCTCCTGCAGCTATAGGGCACTATGGCAAGGTTGTTACTGATTTAGTCCTCACTAGCCTTCAAAATGTGAGTGAAAGGAGCTTTTGAGTTATGGGTAACACATGGGCTTCAAAAGATGAAGTCTCTTACAATCACCTCTTGTCGACGGGTAATAAATCTTGGATATGAAGTTGTTGGAAAGGGTTGTCCAAATCCGAAGCAGTTATGCCTTCGTAGGTGTTCCTTTGTGTCCGACGGTGGGATGGTAGCTTTCGCAAAAGCTGCAACATCTCTTGAGAACCTTCAACTAGAGGAATGCAATTGGATTTCCCTATCTGGGGTTCTTGGTGTCCTCTCAAACTGTGGATCAAAGCTAAAGGCGTTTTCACTTGTAAAGTGCATAGGGATTAAGGACATGGTTTCTAGATCGACTTTGGTCTGTCTCAGCAAATCTCTGCAATCCCTATCCATCACTAATTGCCCGAGTTTTGGTACAGGTAGCTTGGCAATGGTGAGAAAATTGTGCCCGCGATTGCAACACGCACACAAACCTGAGTAGGCTTTGTGGTGTTACAGATGTTGGGTTTCTCCCATTTCTTAAGAACTATGAGGTGGGATTGGAGAAAGTTAATCTTAGTGGCGGCATCAATCTAACAAATGATGATGTTTCAACCATGGCAAGGTTGCATGGTGGAGACCCTTCAATTGCTAAATCTCGATGGTTGTAGGAACATAACTGATGCAAGGTTGGTGGCAATTTCAAAGAACTGCTCGATGTTTCGTGATCTTGATGTTTCAAAGTGTGTAATCACCGACTTTGGTATCGAAGCTTTGTCTTGTGCAAAACATTTCAACTTGCAGATCCTCTCCGTCTCGAGTTGCACTCAGGTATTAGACAAGAGTTTGCCTTATTTGGAAAATTTGGTTCAAACCCTAATGGGTTTAAACATTCAGCACTACAACTTTTCAGTTTGGACTTGACTTAGAAAAGGAAGATCTGCAACGGAGATGAGATGATGATGATGAATAAGAAGCCAAGGAAGCCTTTTTTAAAGTTGATTCAATAGATCTAATCATTGAAGCCTCCATTTCTGATCTTTGTGTTTAGTGTGCATGTGAGAAGAGAGAGAGAGAGAGCATATATTATCTTGATTCGGAGAGAAATTGTCGAAGAGAGTCCATTTTCTGGCTGAGTAGAGAGAGATTGAAGAGAGGAACTCAAGGCTCCTTAACGAAGTCGCCAAAATTTAAGTGGGGTATATCGTGGATAAGGTCCTAGATTAAAAATGTAAGTGGTGGATAAGGGGGGATCCCATGAGAGAAGAGGATGAACCAGCCCCCATGAAAATTAGGGCTTCCTGAGAGGAGGGATTTGAAAGATCGAAACCCCCTTCTTGCTATCATGATATATTATTTATAGCCAAAGCCCCTTGACCTTAGTTCTTTGTTATAAAGTAATAAAGATGACTTAAATGCCCTTATGATTCATCTTGCACCATCTACAACAACAACCCTCTGAAAATCTTTGACACCTTCCAATCTCCTACAACTCTCCCATGGTTGGCAATTCAAGGTTATTTTCACTTATTATTATCATTATTCACTTTTTTTCTTAAGATTTTGAAAATATGGGAGATCTATGGGATAAGATTGTGTAGTTAAAAAAAGGGAAGGGCAATTGTTTTTCTTCTTATTTTTAACCTTGAATTTTTCATAAATGAAATAAACCGAGTTGAGCCCACTCCCCAACCTCGAAATCGAATAACTATCAAAATCCAAACTTGCTTACTATGTCCATAAATAATCATTTATTAAACATTTGTTTTACCTACATATCATATCTCAAATTTTGGA
Organism: Akebia trifoliata; assembly: GCF_017979445.1. Lineage (NCBI taxonomy): Eukaryota > Viridiplantae > Streptophyta > Magnoliopsida > Ranunculales > Lardizabalaceae > Akebia > Akebia trifoliata. The sequence continues at coordinate 27,200,498 of NC_141377.1, forward strand.
TCAAACTAATCAATCCATTGAGAGAAATAGTTCATGGCAAAAATCAAGTTATTTGGGTCTTTGACAATTGATAAGGTGAACAATTAGTTTTCAAATATGAGATGCCCACCAAACCATTATGGGTGTACTTTACCAATGGACATGCATGAGAGAATAATATTGGACTTATTTGATCCTTAGCAATTCATGCAAGGATTGATCATTTGGGGGGTCTTTAGAAAAATCAATTTATAAAATTTATGAGAAATCGAAAGAGGCACAAGCAGTTTATTTGTCACATGGTATCAAAGAATAGTATAAGGTAGTGGGAAGAAAATCTTTGGCTTTGAATCAAAGCATTCATGAAGAACAGGTTGTTCCAACTAGGCAACATCAAGAATTCTTTACTATTGCATGGAAACATATTGATCTTCGAAAAGATTCAAAACCCTCAATAGGAGTCTTTATCCCTTCCTTCTATATGTTATGAAACTCCATACGGGACAGAGGAACATTCAGACCTCATATCCACCTATCCTATCCTCAACTAGCAGTCTTTGGATGGTAGGCGGTTCACCGTTGTGATCAGCCCTTCATAGATCGAAGAATTGAACCATCAAGATCAGATGGGATTGCCGAGCCATGCTTTTCTCCGCTGTCAATTCGGTTCTAATATGCAATTTCAAGCAATTATGCTTACTTCATCCAAAGAATGCATTTTTGAAACTGGGTAGAAGTGCTAAATGGCGCTAGGTTCAAGGTTTTCCATAGTTGAACACTGGGGAAAAATCATTGGTACCAATACTGACAGATCACTTCATCTTGGCGCTAAAAGCTAGGTGTTCTAAAAAAATTTGGGTTCATCACTCTATTCCCGTCCCTTACATTGGAACATTTGCCTCATGGTGTTCAACCGATTGGCTGATTTCCATATAGAGCATCTTCTTTTGTCAACCCAAGCCACCATACACAATAAAGTAGGTGTGTTACCTTTGCAAAATGGAAAGAATTGCATTTTGCAATTTAACCCACCAAACAAAAATCATCATCGATCTTCTTTGAAGGCTTGATTCGCAAAAGGTTGAAGATACTGTAGTTTTCAGTAAAGTAAAAGCCAAAGACCAAAATACCAATCCTTTTAATGTCACAGGGTCAAGTCTCTCAAACAAGTAGGTTTGATGCAAGGGCATCCTACTTCAATAGCCATGCACACATGGACTCAAGGGGAATAGTCCAATGTGTGGCCCAAATGTGTAGGCAACTACTAGACTACCCTCTTGTGTTATCTTTATTTTTCAAAGACTCCCACCTATACATAGAAGAATAAATGAAAGTGAATTTCTCAATATTTAAAGAAGAATAAAAATTTTGAGCTAGAGGCTCAATAATGGTGTAGTGGTGATTCTGCCATTTATAGGTAATAAGGATTCCATCAAGAATATGGAAGATGTTGAATCCTTACACCTTCATTCTCTCTTTTGCTCTCAATGTTTTCTTTTCTTGGAATTGGAATAATAAGGTGTGAAACAATTCCAATTTAAAATGGTTTTTAATCTCGTTCTACATCACCTATGTATCAATATCTGGCCTCAAAACCTCCTGTTTCAATAACAGAGGATATAACTAGCCGGTACATCTCAGACCCGACGATACCCCATGAGATGAACTCAAGTACAAAGCAACCTTCTGTCAATAAAAGCTCCTTTTTCAGGCTTTAAGACCAATATTAGCACATATTTAAACCCTAAGGAAAGAACACCCATGACAATAAAGCATCCATTCAATTAAAATCTCCAAAATTTCTAAGAACAATTTCTACTTCACTTAAAAAGTAATTAACAAAACCCATCGTTCTGTTAAACCCTAACTGATGAACCTTTAAGCTTGAAATGATAAAAAGACCAATAAAAGATTTAAAAACCAATAATTCACTTAAAAAGTAATTAAATTACTCTTTAAACAAACAAACAAAAATTATAAAATCGCTAAACTAACCAAACCCATCATTCTGTTAAACCCTAGCTGATGAACCCTTAAGCTAGAAATTATAAAAACACCAATAAATAAATAAATAAAAAATAATCTATGAAATTCGAAACCATCGTACCGTCTTTGAGAGGAATCAAGCATTCGTAAGAGATTTCGAACTGGAACGGATTAAGAAACGCTGCTGGATTGTCTAAGACAGTTACGTTTGTAATATTAACCGCGCTCATTGTCTTGGATTGAAAACGGACTCTGTTGATTCTGCCACCTTCGATAGATCAATCGAAATCCTAGATTGCAGAACCCTCATTGAAAATCAGAAACCCTAAAACAGAAAAAATCAAAGAAGAAGAAGAACAACAACAACAAAAGAGACACAAAGAGGGAAACTAGAAATGAAAAAATAAATATTATTTCTTTAGTATTTATTTGTTTTATTATCGAATAACGACTCATTTTATTTTTAGGGAGAAGATTGGCGGTCGTTTTACCGGCAATAGCCGGTTGTGGAGAAGGGTGGATTGATCACTGAAATTTGGCGGGAGATTTTGAACATTTGCAGTGAAGAAGGGTTGGAGGCCAATAAGAGGTTTTTTTTTTTTTACAATTAAAATGCTGTTATTTTATTGTTAGGGATTTGGGATTATTATTAGGTGCTTTTTAGAGCTGATTTTCTAACTAGAAATTTCTCACTGTAGTATGCAACCCCAAATTTCCACGTCATTATTTAAAAAAATTACCATAGTTAACTTTCAAGTAAAAAATTTAGGGCTTTTCTATTGTTTACTTCTCCATGATTACAGCAAAGAATCCTAGAATATCATTAGTTGTGATTCAACCTATTCGAGTTGAATCAAAGCAGAATCGAAGAAAGCAAATCGAATCAATGTCGATCCCAGATTACCCAAATTGAATGAAGTTTTTAGGGTGTCAAATTGAGTTGGAGACAAAAGGAACATTTTAGAGGAGTTGAATCTCTCTTCGAGTCTATAATCATAAATGTTGATGTATTTTATTTAGATCCATAAGTTTTTTTATTTTTCCAATGGGATCAGTAACTTGAGTTGGAAAGAATTAAATTTGGTTCAATGGTATCATCACCAAATGACTTTAGTACTACAAGACCCTCTTTTCATTTCATGAGAATTTAAATTTTATCCGTGGCGGGTTCTTCAATGTCACAATTAGATATTTACTTGAATTGTTCTCCTATATGCGTAGAGGCATTTGCACATGTGAAGTTTCTTCTTGGGTGTCTATAATGTAAACTTTCATTGTAAGTTTATTTCAACCATTTTTAGTATTATTGAATGACATGTGATTGAATAATGAATATATAAAAGGGACAATTTTTTACAAATCAAATAAATAGTTGTGTAATAAATGTTGTTACCAATCCTTTAATACAAATTTTGTTTTACGGTATTTTTCATTGTCATCGTCGATACTCAATCTTCTTATTTTTGCCACACAAAAAAAATTCAAATTGAAAAAGAAAACAAACTAGAGAAAAATAAATGGAAGAAGAAAGAACAAAGGAAACAAAAATATTTTGTGATATTGAAATATGTTTGGGTTAAATTTGTAGAAAATAACTTGTAATTCAAGTGATATTAGGAGTGCAATTGAAATGACCTAAAATTTTAATGCGTATCTCAAGGATTTTTTTTGTTAAGATTAACTGAATAAGAATTTTTTTAAGAGTTGATTTTGATAAATTTAATGACAGCATTAGGTCTACATCGGAAAATCACCCAAAATGAACTATAAGTTCATTAAAAACGGAGCTCGAGACATATACTTTTTAAACAAAAGAAAATAAATCCTAAAATGACCCTTATGTCCCTTGGACTCTATAAATATCAAATTTAAGAGAAATTTCAAAAAAAATATATATATTTCTCATGCTTTCTTTTTTTCTAAAAAAAGACCCTGGTGAGAACTTTACCTTCCTTCCACATTCATCATTGGTTTTTATTTACTAAGAGATTCCGTTAGGCTTTGATATAGAAAAAAGAATTATTTGGCTCGTCGCAAGTTTTGAGGAGAATCGAAGAAGTAGTCTTTTGACCACTTTTAGGAGTGAAACATTCAACTCAACTCAATCTCTCGCATTCTTCGTGAATCTTATAGCTTGGGTCTAAGGTAAAGAACTTGTAGATCATTATGATAGTCATAGATTTCAATGCATATTAGTTTTTAATTCAAAACCTTATATTTTGTTATAGTTAGGAAAAATATATTATTTTGCAAATTCATGTTTCAAATTATTTTTTTGGTGTGTTTTATTTTTGGATCGTGGTTCGAAATTGATTTATTTGAGAGGGGTGAATTTGGGGCAAAATTATTGAAGAGGATAACAAAAACCTTTAAGCTCAATCAACCAACCATTTGCCCCATGAAGACTTGCTAGGAGCACTCCTCTAGGGTTCAGTTGACCCAACAACCTTAGTCAACCCACCTCCCACCTCAGTCAACTAACCATTCAATCCATAAAGAAGTGTACTGAGCACTTCTCTCAGGTTCGATCAACCCAACAAGCTCGATTAACCCACTTTTTGCCCTCAATTTAACCACCTTTTACCTCGATCGACCCACCCCGAGTCTTCATTTTGAATCATTTTTTTCAAATATTTATAGAAAAATAAATTTTAATATTTAAATAGATTGTAAGTTTTATTTCAAAAGTTATACGATATGGTTGAGTTCGAAAAGAAAATGTCTTGAGTGCTAAAATTTCAAAGAATTACGTTGCAAATAAGATGACTTTGAATTTATAATGGAGAGTGTATACTCTATTTAGATACGTGTGTTGGCGAGTGGATATCCATGATTAATATCTGTTTTATGTTATCATGAAACGATGTTGTATATTTATTTATTTTTATATATGAGTAATGAGAATGTAATCGTTATTTTATGTTCGTCGTGTTAGACAATTGCATGGTAGGAAATCAGATATCCATTCCACACATTTGTAATGTTAGTTTCTATTTTTATTTTAAAAAAAATTGTGTGTGTGTGTGTGTGTGTGTGTGTGTGTGTGTGTGTGAAAGCACCTTGACACTTTTTATATCTAATAAAAATAAAAAGTACCTGAAGAATTGTTGGGATTTTTTATGAATGGGAGTCGCCACCTAGTTTAGGTTTAGGAACCATAGATAACTCAAAAATGGATCTGGATCGGTCTACGGGTAAGAAACTAAGGTAAAAGGGTCAGGTTACGAGTTTTCGGAATGTGTTAGGCACTGAACCTGCACTGATCGAGGTGATTAATCTCTACTACTATCCAAGACTATCCGAAAGTCAAAAGAAAAAGGCTAAGGTCAAAGTAGGGTCAAAGTGATTCATAAACCAATTAGAGGTAACCACGGGCATGGTCAAGATTAAAGTCAAAGCTATTTAAGTCAAGGGTCAATCATCATCATTATTTTATGTCAAATTAGTCGAATACATCCTATGCATATAATTTCCTCAAATGTCACACAATTCCTCAAATTTTGCACGCAAAGAGAGAATAAATTGAAAAAAAAAAAAAAAAAACCCAAATTATATCCAATGCCCTAAGGCTCACGTGGCAAGTTCTACAAAGATGAAATTCAATTAAAGTTCCACGTGCAAAATTTCCCAATGGGTAAAATTTCACGTGCATAGATAATTAACAAATCAGTTAACTATGCATAAATAAATTTTTAAACCAATAAAATAATCATCTCACACATGAATAATTTTCAAATTGATAAATACCATCAGATGCATAATTAATTTCTGAATCGGCAAATATCATTACATGTATCATTGACGTCCAAATTAGTAAAATAATCTCACACACATAATCAATTTTTAAAATTGGTTAAAATTCCCACATGCATCAATAATTTTTAAATCAGTAATATTCATAATATGCATGATTAACTTTCAAATCAGTTAAAAAAATTCACATGCATGAATAAGTTTCGAATTGGTAACAATTAACATACATAAATAATTTCCAATTTGAAAATCTTTTTAGGCACAAAGAATTTTCCAAGTTGGTTAATATGTATATAAATTGTCAAATTGGTAAATATTATCAAATCGATCTTAAGCATGAATAATCATAGTAATAAATAATTAAATCGATAAAATATTTTCCTTAACATGAATATTACCGAATTGATGAAATGGATATAAATATTTTTAAACATAACAGACATGAAGATTGTCAAATCGATCAAATATAAGCATGGACATTATCAAATCGATCCACCATATGTATGACTACTATCAAATTGATCAAACAATGTCGTAAATATGAATATTATTGAATCAACAAGATGGCTTAATAAAACTAAAAAAAAAAATAGAAGATGAAGATCATTCAAACGTAAGTTCGACTGATTTGCATAAAATCACGAATAAAAATGGTAGAATGACCTACACAATGAAGCGAACTCATTAATTAATAATAATAAATGAACATGCCTTAAACAAATAATGAGGACGAAAATTGTTGTGGAGGGATTCTTTCAAAATATTGAGAGATCGAAACCAAAAGTCTCAGGGCTGTATAGTAAAGGCAAAACTGACTATGAGTTGAAGCCAATAATAGCTATGAATGGAGGGTAATGAACGTCGAGAAATGATGATGAAAATAGTTTTGATAAAGATGGGGAGCTACTATTAGAGTGGTTGAACTGTGAGCGGGGGTGTACTATTATGAGAGTGGCTGATATAATAAATAATAAAAGTGAGGGGGATGCTGAGAAATAGGCCAAGAGGGTGGCAGGAGAACAATTACGAGAGAGGTAGGTTGAAAGGGAGATTGTGAGAAAGAGGTGCGTAGTTGGCCGAGACAGATGGGTGAAGGGCTACGTGGCTATGCGAAGGGAAGTTGAGAAGATAATGGAGGAAAAAAGGGATGAAGTAGGGATGTATAGTTGTCGTAAGGGGGCAAAGGAGGTCGAAAAAGAGATAGATGAATGGGTTACGGGGATGTAAGGTCGAGGGACGAGAGAGAGTGTGTTGTTGTAAGGGGTGCAAAGTCGAGAAATGAAAGAATGAGTATTGATGTAGGTGGAGCAAGGCCAAAAGGTGAGAGAAGTATTGTTGTAGGAAGTGCAAAACCGAGAGGTGAGAGAAGGAAAAAAGATGATTGGGGTCATAAAGCTCTTTCATTTTGTCCAAAATCGAAAGGAGAATAGAGAATGAGAAAGAAAAGGTGGAGAATTACAAGGGGTGGAATAGTGCAGATGGACAAATATATAGTAGAGAAGAAGACACGAGCTGCTACAGGTATACTCCTCTTGTTCATTTTCTTCTCCTTTTTTTTTCTTTTTTATATTATTGTTCCTTGTTGTATCCTCCTAATCTTGTGTTTTTTTTTTTTTTGTATTCTCTTCATATTATTTTCGTTCAAAATGAGAAAAAAAAAGTTAGAAAATTTATTATTTTTAATGTGTTATATGACTTCCCTTTTATAAAGGTGAGGTGATGATCTTGTAAGGATCCCCTACCCTAGAATCTTTTTCCCCTTCTTTCTTATTCTCTTTCTCTCATCTATTTTTCATTATTTGCTCTCTTTTGACAAAATCGAAGGAAGATGGAGTTTATTTCATATTTTTTTTTTCATTTTTATGTAAGGGCACATGAGTTGTGTGTAGAAAGAGGGGGAGAGGGTAATCCTATGTATTTCGTGGTTCAATTTGTTAAGGTTGAATTCAATTCGTCATTTGATAATGGCAATTGGCTTGATTGTTAAGTTAAACATTTTATCTTGAATGGTCTTAGTCGATCATTGATTAATAGCTTTTAAATTAGTTTGACCGATGCTAAATTGAGATTGATGAGATCAATTGATTAATTTTTTTAATTGATTGGTCGATGTTTTAATTTGTCGATCGGTCAATAGTTAAAATTGACGGTTGACTGGTTGATTTTATCAACAATGGTCCAATACTCAATTTCTTGATTAAAATTTTAAGTTTATTGTCTCATTACAAATGATTGGTGCCATTCCACTTGACGAAAATCATCATTTTATGCAAAAAAATCTCGTCATTTTGTGTGAAAACTTTAGTCTTCCTAAGCGTAATGATTTCTCTATGTGTTTCAAATTCCCAGGTTTTTCTCTTAGCAACGCGATGTTTTTAAGTATGAATTTATCATCAAGGTATTTTGGTCATTTTATCATTTTTTATGAATTTTGGTGAGCAACTTTTTTCAATCCCAATGTAATTGTTTTTAAGCCTCGAGATCACATTTTCCTAGTGTAGCGATGTCTTTAGGTTATCGAAATGTATGGTGAACGTAAACGTACGTACTTGCTAAATTGAATGTAGGGTGTGATAATCTTAAGCGTATGTAATTTTATGTCGATCGCGCTGAAAAAAAAGATAATAGAATCACAAAGATTGAACATAAGTAAAAATGAGAGATGTTCATTTTTTTTAAATATTTTGCGTTCATCGTTAGGAATCCACAACAATCGAGTAATGGATTGTCAGACCAGGCAAATGTAAAATGGGGTGTCTATAATAAATGTGTGTGTAACTATTTTAAAATATGTTAAAGAGCTTTTGAATGCCTGAAGGGATAGTTTGACATGTCATTTTTGAGTGATTTACTATTCTAGGATGTATAGTTGGGATGGTAAATTCCTATGTAGAATAAGATGCATATGAGAGTAACATCATAACTAAGATTCGAGAGATTTCATTTTATCTTTACTAGTGAATTATGTAATGTAAAGTAATCAGTAAACGAGTATAGATGCCTTACAAGAATCATATATTCATCTGATAGGTTTAAATGAAGATGGCTAGTCGGAGATCATTAACAATTTAGAGTAGTTGAACGTATTGACACTTCGTGAAAGGACATGTACATTATGATCATAGTCAATGACCAACTTGAGTCAGATAAATGATCACCTAAATGTGGTAAGTGTAGTGATCGGCCATAAAATCAAGAACAAACAGTGGGGTTTCATACCGGTGAAGTTTGAAACAATTAGATCCTAACTGGGAGGTATTTAGTAGTGATTCTCAACGCTTTTATTAGATATACTATCACTCTTTGTATTTAATTCTATTAGAAATGCAATGTGAATTTTAAATTGATTTATTTACAATGTGTTTCAAATGATTTATTTACATTTTTAACGTATTTTATATAACTTTACTTATGTTCTCACTAAAAAAACTCTACATATATTTCAAATGCTTTAAAATGATTAATTGTTTCATCCCTAGATGACTTTTAGTTTGAGATATGTGTTTACTTGCTGGGCAACTCCCCCATTATCACCCTAACATTTCAGCTACAGATCTCACCCGCCCCTGCCCTACCTGGTTAGCACCCTTTGTCGCCTTTATACCTGAAATAAATGCATTGCGCTACCCAGCGCTCAACCTTGTCCCCCTACCTTTATAATGGTTATGCCATTACCAATCGTGGGTAACCCCCGGGCCGGCTACCCCTAACCTAGTAAGAACGATTATCCTTATGATCAAACAAGGATCAGCCAACAGATCATGGTCCTAACTAGAAGAATTGCTCGATGTCGAAATTTTTTTATACAATCTAAAATATTTGGTCGAATGGTAGAATCATCTATGAGTTCGTTAGGAAGCTTGACTACATTACACTATAAAGAAGTAGGCCCTACAAAAAGCGCCAAGTTTCATTATTGGGGGTAGGGGGCTTACATCAGTCTATTATGTACTAATATCTAGTTCCGTACCGTCAGGTGTAGTGTAGTCAAGGGCCAAATTGCTTTCCTACTGGTCTGAAGTACTTAATTAATAACTATTGCTATCTGTTCGCCTAACCTAAGAAGTCACTCAAAATAGCTGTTCGCCTACTTACTAGACTGACGTAGGCTACCTGAGCAGGAGAATTGATCCAGCTTGTGCCTCATAAAAAGAACTAGCAGGTTGGTGGTAGAATGATCAAAATCTAGAAAGCCCTCTCACTGGCCAATGATGTGGACATAATGTAACCACATTTATGCTTGTTAAGGAACATCTTGGGAGTCTTATATATGAGTTTCAACTTGTAAGATAGACAGACGATCAGAATCCATTCCAAGGCAAACGTTTGAACTATTTCTATTAATGCAATTGCAATTAGATTTCTTTATTTTTTTGAAAGGAAGGGTAAGATTTGATGTTACTGATGGGACTCTCGTATATTGACGATGTTATGTCATTTCTTTCTATTATTATATTTTGAGTTCATATTTAAGTACTTGAGCACTCAGATACTCTATGGATATGTTGCCACGCTTATTGTTCGGTTTTACTTTATTGCCGCTTTTATAATATTATCTTAACCTTATGTTGACTATTTATTTCATTATCATTTATGGAGAGTGTTATTTAGTGCATTGGATTCTAGCACAAAATCATGTAGATTCGTGTTAGGATTTTATGGTGTTACAACAATTCGCAAAAAAATTCTATTTTAATTCAGGTGATATTGTTGTTGATATCAATATATTATTTTGGAGACAACCCAACTATTACCACGACCTGTGTAAAGTTAGTTATAAAGATACAAATATCAAGATTGCTTTGATGTTTCTCTCATTAGGATTGTTGAAACAATTGTTCATTTTTTTTAGTATTAGTTTTTAATTTTATGAACAACTGGTATTGATAAATAAGTTTTATGTTGGATAATTTAGTAAATTCTCTTATTAAATTGGTAATATAGCTTTAACACCTTGCAAAATGCAAGATTAGGTTCACCCTTCTTGATTTAAAGTCAAATTTTTTTTTAAATGAATATAACGAAGAATTTTTTATTTTTCCCCCGAAAGTCAACATTCCTCTATTTATTTTTTTCTACTTGTATAATTTGCATATATTGAGGCTTGGACCAAGCATCCCTAGAAAATGGTTGTAAGACATTATTTTCTAAAATCATATTGACAACCACCAAGTTTGATTTGACTCGATTGTTCTACATGTCAATCCATCTCAAACTAATTCAATTTTTTTCAATATAAATTTTAAAATAAATGTATATAGGGAAAATTATTAGAAAAAACCTAATACAACAATTATTTAATAAAAAGAATCTAATTTATTAAAAATTACAAAAACGATAATAAATCGGCCATTGAATGACAGGTTTTTCTTTCTCTCCCTCTTTTTGATTTTTTAAATAAAAAATTGAATTTTTAAAAAAAGAAACGACTATTCAATGGCCGATTCATTCTTTCTCATTTTTCTTTTTCCTCTTTCTCTCTCCCTTTTTGATTTTTTAAATAAAAAAATTAAATTTTAAAAAAAAGAAACGGCCATTCAATAGTCGATTATTTCTCTTTCCCTTTTTATTTTTTAATTAAAAAATTGAATTTTTTTTAAAAAGAAACGACCATTTAATGTCCGATTCTTTCTCTCTTCTCTTTCTCTTTTTAAAAAAAAAAAAAAAATCGAATAAAAAAAAAACAGTCATTCAATGTTCGATTCTTTCTCTCTCATCTTTTTTTCCCTATTTTTTATTTTTTAAATAAAAAATTGAATTTTGTTAAAAAGAAATGGTCATTCAATGTCCGATTATTTCTATCTCCTCTTTCTCTTTCTCTCTCTCTCTCTTCTTCATTTTTTAAATAAACAAATCAATTTTTTGGAAAAAAAAGGGGTTGACGTTTTTTGGAAAAAAGGGGTTAACATTCTTTCAAACATCAAAAAGAAAAGAAAAGTCTGATGGAGGCCCTCTTCATCAGCATTATCTCAGCCCTCTTATCCCATACCTTCTTACAAAATAGAGGATATAAAAGTCTAAGAAAGAAAGCTGATGCTTTTGCAAGTTTTACCTTTCATTGAATAAAAACAACTTATAAATAAGCATTACATAAAAAAGGAAATAACCAACAAACAAATCACTACATTAACCACTAACCTTACTTCCTATAATAAAGACACGTCTTTAACCAGTAAACAAAAACGTTCACCACTAACATTACTTCCTATAAACTAACAACAATAAGTCATGTCTTTAACTACTAAACAAAAGCATCAACCACTAACATTACTTTTTATAAACTATCAACAATAAGATACGTCTTTAACCACTAAACAAAAGCATCAACCACTAACATTACTTTTTATAAACTATCAACAATAAGATACGTCTTTAACCACTAAACAAAAGCATCAACTACTAATATTACTTTCTATAAATCAGACACGTCTTTAACCACTAAATAAATGCATCAATCACTAACATTACTTCCTATAAATTAGACACGTCTTTAACCACTAAACAAAGACATTAACCACTTGATCAAACACAACAAATAAAATACATAATAAAATAATGATTCTCAACATACGTCCATTCCATTTTTGTTTCTCACTCACACTCCACCATTACCAATACTAATACCATCACAGAACCATACTAACATCACCCATTAATGCATTAGCCTCATATATCACAGTCGTCTCACGCACACAACAACCTTCATCATCCCCTCTTAAGCATAATTCATCTTTATCCTCTCTTCTTAACGTCCCATAACAGCCATAGTTATCTCCATTATCATCTTCACCACGTAACCAATAATTTTTTCTTTTGTCATCTCCATTAACGCGACTTCATCATCTCCCAATACATCTATTATCTTGGTCTCATATCGCCATACTCCTCTCTCGGTTTCAGACCTCACTTCATCATCTTCCTTTTTTATAACCACACGCTTCTCAATTTTAAAGGAATTGCAGCAACCACCTTTTATCACAAAGGTAGTATATTTTTTTGTGTTTTCCTTTTTTGTCATATTTTTTATTCATTCTTTTCTCTGCACTTCCGCTTCATCACATGTTTTAATTTTCTTCGATTAAAAAATGTTAAACGTATGCATGAGTTTTGATTCGTAGATGTGTCATGTATTCTTTCATTTTTTAAGTAAAAAATTTTGTATCTAAATCTGAATTTATGAATTGTTGACTTGTTACATGTCTATGATTTCTTTTTATTCGATTAATTTGCAATATGTTCCTGATTTTTCATTTAAGATCTTTGCATACACATGTGAATATGAATAGTTAATTCATTAATTTGCAATGTGTTCCTATTTTATTCAGAAATTCATTTTTTCGTATGTATGTAAACAAATAACTCAAGGTCCAATGTCCCTAACATTTTAATTTCAAAAATCTTACACACATGGATTATTGATTCGTCAATTTATTGGTCTACCGAGTTTTGTAATTTGTCCTACATTCTTTGGATAAAAATTGCACTTATGTGTGAATGGTTGACTCATTGATTTGTGTGTGTATAAGAATCTCAAAATTGATTTTTTTATGAAATGGATGTCGAGTTAACTCATTGATTTTATGGGCATATGGAGAGTGAAAATGCATTTTCAATTTTTAAAATGTCATCAATGAGTCGACTCACTGATTTGTGTGCACATAGCATCAAAATTGATTTTATTTTTTTTAAATGGGTTCGAATTAATTCATCAATTTTTTAGTGTCACGTAAGCATTATCAAACGTGAGATTTCACTATGCAAAATTCGAAGAATTTACACATGGCAAAAATGGATTCTTAAAAAAATCATATTTATGAGTTAATTTTGAGGATTTATGAGTTTTTCATTAGTTTGGTGACTTGCTACGTGTCTATGATTTCTTTTAATTTAATTAATTTGCAATATGTTCCTGATTTTTCATTCAAGATATTTGCATACACATGTGAATATGAATAGTTGATTCATTTATTTACAATATGTTACTATTTTTGTTCAAAATTCATTTTTACGTATGTATGTAAACGAATGACTCATGATCATGTGTCCTTAACGTTTTGATTTCAAAAATCTTACATACATGGATTGTTGAGATTTATTGGTCTACCGAGTGTTTGTAATTTGTCCTACATTCATTGGATAAAAATTATACTTATGTGTAAATGGTTGACTCACTGATTTGTGTGTGCATAGGAATCTCAAAATTGATTTTTTATATGAAATAGATGTTGAGTTAACTCACTAATTTTGTGGGCATAAGGAACTGAAAATGCATTTTTACTTTTTAAAATATCATCAATGAGTCGACTCACTTATTTATGTGCATGTGGCATTAAAATTGATTTTATCTTTTTCAAAATGTGTTCGAATTAATCTATCAATTTTTTGGTGCCACGTAAGCATTATCAAACGTAAAATTTCACTATATGAAATTTGAAGAATTCACACTAGACAAAAATGGATTCTTAAAAAAATCATATTTATGAGTTAATTTTGGAAATTTTTAGGTTTTTTATTGGTCGAGACAATTGCACTTATAATCTTGGTTTATTATAATATATAATAGCCAATGATATACGTATTCTTGAATGTCCAATTATAGATGTTGTTTTAACTGATTGGCAGAGTCATATCTCGAGTGATATATGGATGAGACAAGTTAAAATTTTTATTTAAAAATTAATGATGCAAATTCGTTACAATTATATAATTATTTTATAATTAATTTTATAATTATGCAGATTGATTACGACTCTCATTTACAATTGTGATATTACAAGCGATTTTTTAGAGATTGGTACATTAGTAATCCACGAGAGGTTCTTGCTGCAATTGCTAGTTTTGAGTATTACCAGTGCATCCGGTGGCTGCATCATGATGCATGCCTTTGTTATACATTAGCTGAGAGATTTTGACCACAGACTTGTACGTTTCACCTTCTACTCAGAGAGATAACCATCATATTAGATGACACTTTTTATTGTTTAGGACTGAAGATCAATGTGTACCTTGTTGTTGTGCTACATATAAGTAAAGATAAGTATCCCAATCTTATCTATAAGTGTCTTGAAAGACTACTTCCTGCTGATGAAAACTTTTCTTATAATTTTATTAATCTTACATAGCTACGCGAAATATTTAAGATATTGCTAAACAAAAATGTCTATAAATGAGGTAAAATTTAATTTTTTATTATTATAAAAATATTAAATTAAAATTAATATATTTTAATTATTTATTAATATTTTTCTTTATATTAGGTAAATAATTATACTCATGGATATCTATTGGCACTATGTAGAGCCACACTATTTTCAGATACATCGAGTAATGTTGTCGATAATAGTCTACTCCATTTATTTAGAAATTTATCTGTTACGTCAAATTATGCTTGGGGTGTTACTGTTCTTGTATTTTTATATTTTTTTCTTACCAAATTTGTAAGAAACAAGGAGAAGTGACCATCAAGACTAATGGGTGTACATCGTTATTACAAGTATGGGCACACGAATGATTACTAATAGGTAGACCCATACTTACGAGTAACAAACTTTCATTTCCTTAAGCGTGTAAATAAATGACACATAATAGGACATATATTGGTGATCCGCATCATAGTATTTTACCATATCGGATCGAGTTGGATTTTCTTCTTCTCTCTATGGTAAATATAAATATTTTTAATTTATTTGTCTAAGTAAATTGTTATTATGATATTTTTTCTTATTTATTTATTCTTTTTTAGGTTGTATGGACCCCATATCTTCATATTACAGGTGGAGATATGGAGATTATACGTATAACTCGTAATCTGAACTTGCATCGATCTTCTATAATATTTTTACACATTGTATTGTATCATCCTGCGGATAGATGTATGCGACAGTTCGGTTTACAACAATTTATCCCGGGTCATGTCCAACGTTGGGCTATAGTGGGGAGAAGTGGAATAATAGATACCACATTAATGATAGATTGGGAAGAAAGATTTAATAGATTTCTCGTACATGGTCAATTATGTTAGAACTTACAAAGTAATTTTAAAGTGAAGTTCATTTATGTTAATTATGTTGAGACTTAAATGATAATTTTAAAAATATTTAGATGATTAGTCATTCGAGAAATTTCAGAGATGGTATGGTTGTCCTCGGATGCATAATCCAGCACTGCATTTTCTTGAACCGCGATATATGCCTCGTGGTTATACGGATGACTTGTGCACATTATATAGAGACATGTTATAACGTGGTAAGTTATAACATTTATTTTAATAATTTAATTTTTTAATAAAAATTTATATCTAACATAGTGTATTATTTTTCAGGTCGGTATTTTTAATTCTTTGACTCCGCAGATCCGTGAGATGGATGTCCATTGATGAGTCATAAATCAATTGGAAGTTGTTGTTTCAAGCTTGACATTACTACCGCCTTTATCTCTTCAGATACCTAAATCGAGTGAGTCAGTCTATACAGTTTCGCAACGTCGATGTTGTCGATCTGATCCTGAACCCGAGCCTGAGCCTGAACCTGAGCTTGAGTTTGAATTTGAGCCAGAAGATGACATGCACTACGTCACCAGATTCTTACGAATCAATCTACTATTTTCATACGTCCATATTACATTTCAACTTACAAATTGATATACAAAATTAAACACAAACATTTAACAAAAATTAAAAAATTACAATTATTTTCAAATTGAATTTAAACATGTATATTGATTGTGTCCAATATTTTCGCAACGACTACAATGCAATGGTCGCACATTTTGAACGTCAGTCTTCTTTCTATTTACTTTTGGACGACCAGGTCGGCGTCGAGTCATAAGCGGCAAAATTTGTTCTTCTTGTTGAGGAGGATTTTCTAACTTATATGAATCAATAATACCTTTCATAGAAGTTGCGTAACACTGTTTATATATTTCAATACTAAATTCGTTAAAACAAAATTGATATTTATCTCATATTTTCATATCACATACTTTGATTGCATGTTGGTGTAGACACCCCATTATTGCATCTGCCTAATTCGACAATTTGTCACCCGATTTTGATGGATTCCTAATGATGAATATAAAAGAACTCGAAGGCTTGTGAGTACCGCTTGATTCGTTCCGTTTCTAATCTTTTCATCCCCCCTACTCGTCACTACTCGATCTAGAAATTTACGCACGCTTAGGATCGCTACATCTTACACCTGACTTAGCAAGCACGTACGCATAGGTTCGTTATACAATTCGATAACTTAGAGACCTCGCTACGCTAGAAAAATATAACTTTAGAACTTAGAAATACACACACAGTAACTGAAAGAAAACTCACGCTGAAATTCCTAAAAATCTGTAAAAATCATAAAAATGACAAAAATACCCTTCATAAATTTTTGAAGTCTCAAAAGTCTCAAAAGTATCCCCATTGTACTCAGAACGTGATTTCGAGTCTAACGGGACCCAAATCGATGAAAACAGAGAAATTGGTAAAAATTTGTAAAAAAATCATCAAAATGACGAAAATACCCCTCATAAATTTTGGATGTTCGAAACGTCTCAAAAGTACCTCCATTGCACTCAGAATGTGATTTCGAGTCTAACGGGACCCAAATCGATGAAAACAGAGAAATTCAAGAAAAATCATCAAAAATCGTAAAAATGGCCAAAACGCCCCTTAACATCTAACTCTAACATAGAGACCTCGATCCCTAGGAAAATAAAATTCAAATAAAAAAATTAAACCAAAATAAAATTCAAATTGAAAATTAAACTAAAATCCAAAATTTAAAATTAATTTAAAATCGCAAAATCAAATTAAATTTCAATACAAAATAAAAATTAAATTTTTAAGAAACCGATTAAAATACAAAATCAAAATCAAAATCAAATTAAAACGCAAATTAATCAACTCGTTCAAAATTTAAATTAAAAATTAAATTCAAATTAAATAATTAAAACTCAAATTAAAAACGAATCACCCAACCAATTAAAATGTAAAAATAAAATCGAACGATCAATCAATCAAAAATCGAAATCAAATCAACCAACAACCAAATTTAATATCAAAATTCAAATTAAATTCTAATCGAAATTCAAAATTTAAAATCAATACAAATTCAAATGTAATATAAAATATCAAATTAAATTTCAAATCAAAACATCGATTAAAATAAAAAAAATAATAATTTTGAAATCAACTAATTGGAAACAAAATCAATTCATTAACTTAACCAATCACGACTCATTGGCGGAGAGTTACTGTAGTACGAGTAGCGTAGGATCCCCCTCTCTCATTCTTTTAAAAAATAAAAAAAATAAAAAATTTCAAAAGTCCCCACGTATTCCACTCCTTCTTCTCCAACTTCTCTCTTCACCCACACAACACTCACGTCCTCACCCCTCTCTCCCTTTTTCTCCCCACTCTCTCCCTCTCTCCCTCTCCTACCTTTTGATGAGGAATACCATTATAAAAGAGAGGGGAAGCAACGAATTAAGGAGAGACATTTTTTAGCTTGGCTGCCATTGAAGAAAAAGAAAAACCTGCAATTTTTTTTTCTCTCCATTTTAAAAATCTGTTGTGGTCACCCTCATCTCCACGTTTTCTTCTCTAACATTCCTTCCTCTCTCTACCTTGCACCTCTACCCTTCCCTATCTTCTTCCTCTCCATAAATTAAAAAAAACGTTTTTTGGACTGCCTCCATTAAAAAACAGCACCCATTCATGTCCAAGAAAAAAAAAACAGCAAATTTTCTCCTCCATTAGCAGTCCCATTTTCAGCATCATCAACATCACCATTTCCAACCACATTTTTCAGCTTTCTTACCCTTCACAACATCACGATACATCTATGTGCTGCCTAGCCACCATCCTCGTCATTTCATCACATTAACACCCTCATCACATCAGCCACATCTTCCTCATTTCATTGGAGTAGTCGTCATCTCCATCACCTCATCACATTAAAAATCTTATCGTAGCAACCATATCATCTTCTCTATCACGTGTTCCCACAAATTACCATCGAATTCACTGTGAAGAATCTATACTACGACATTCAATCCATTATATCCATCAGCCGTAGTAGTTGACACAACAAGTACTCACATTATTTCGAATTCTTTGTTGAAGGAATCCACGCATCAAAAATCATCCGACAAAGGTAATTATTTTTTATGTTCATTTTATTTTATTTTATTTATTCATTTATTTATTTTTATTATTTTTCTTCATTTTATTTTTTATTTTTTATTGTTTCTTGATTTCGTATACATCCGAATAGATACACCGATTTTTGGGGTAGGCGTGGCGCCATGGCAATTTTTACGATTTCGAATTATTAGTGGATCGATTCGCAAATTTTGTTGATAAATTGATTGGTTAACTTGTTAACATCAAGATAGTGAACCGGCTCATTGTTGATATTTATCCGGTCGATTTGTCGATTTATGATGTTATTGGGCCAACCCGCTAACATTGATATTAATCAACTCACTAATATGTGGATTAATTCATGAATTTTGGTACACGTGGAGGGTAAAGAAATCGATTTTTTATTATCAAGATTGGTGAGTTGACTCACTGATTTTGGGACCATAGAGAATGCGAATCGAATTTTTTAAAAATTAGACACGTGGGTTAAATCACCGATTTAATACACGTGACGCTTCCAAAAAAAATTATGATTCTTATGACATAAAAATTGCGAGTCGACTTGCTGATTTTGGGACCATTGAGAATGCGAATCGAATTTTTTAAAAAATTAGGCACGTGGGTTAAATCACCGATTTAATACACGTGACGATTCCAAAAAAAATTAGGATTCTTATGATATAAAAATTGCGAGTCGACTCGCTGATTTTGGGGCCATTGAGAATGCGAATTGAATTTTTTTAAAAATTAGGCACGTGGATTAAATCACCAATTTAATACACGTGGCGATTCAAAAAAAAATTAGGATTCTTTTGATTAACAAATTGCGAGTCGACTCGCTGATTTTGGGGACATTGAAAATTTGAATCGATTTTATTTTAAAATTAGGCACGTGGTTAACTCACCGATTTAATACACGTGGCAAATCAAAATTTGTGAGTTAACCCACTAAATTTAATGCACGTAATGGTTCAAAAATTGAATCTCTTTGATAAAATATCGTTAATGAGCCAATTCACTAATCTTATATACGCGGCATTGAAAATCGATTTTGTATTGTTCAAAATATGATCGAATTGATTCATTAAATTTTTGTGTCATGTATGCTTCATTAAATCATGTAATTATTTTAATCGTAGGATTTGTTTAGTAAATCCGATGCAATTTGATGATGATTGGACCCTAGTTTGACTTTTATTCTTTGAATGTTGACCGTAGGATATTTTTGGATCGTAGTAGAGACTGATCATCTTGATCAGGCGGGTTCGGTGCCTAACACCTTCCGAAATCCGTAACCTTACCCCTTACCCATCTCTCTGATCCACGGACCGACCCATATCTAGTTGGAGTTAATTTTGGTTCCTAGACCTAAACTAGGTGACGACTCCCTATCCTTTTAAAAATTCCCGAGATACGTAGATCGGACCCCTAATCCACTATTTAGCGGACTGCCGTGGGGGTTGAGGCGATTTCAGTTGGCATGATTAAGTGTTTGAGTCCATTTACCACAAGTACAATATCTATTATCCATTTGAAATACATGCGTTATTTATTTTTCGCGATTATATATTTCAAATCTCATATTATTAATAGTTAAAAGTTCACAACTAATAGTTTTTTGTATTCTTTTTTTAATTTTATTTTCAATCCTTATAACTAATTAATAATTTTAAGTAAGACTCTTTAATATACGTCTATTATGTAATTCAATTATTTTACATCTAATACCTTCTAGTAATCCGGTTATTGGTTTCATACGCAATTTTAAAATCCATGAATTAAAACTTTCATTTGCGTTTGATCTTATTATTCTAAAATGAGGTATTAGAGAATGACTTACTGCTCAATGAACTAATGTATGTGTTAGATCTTCCTCTGATATTATCCAATTATATATTTCAATATTTTCTCTCTTAATTAATTCTAACTTTGTTTTACAGTCAATTTTAATATAAGCTTTATCAACTTTTTCTAAAAATTTACAAAATAAATCTAATTTATAAATTCTTTTTAAATTTGTTTGAAAATGTTGAATGCAAAAAAAAAATGAAATGATGAAAGAAAATATTTATTAATTGTAAATATTATTCATTTTTGTTTATCTGAAATAAATGAAATTTTATTAAAATCATAAGGTTTAAGTGACATTTCAAAATAATTTAAAAATCATTCCCAAGTATACTTATTTTCTTGTTTAACTATTGTATATGTAAGTGAAAAAATACCATAATTTGGATCGTGGGTAATCGTAACAAGTAGTATACCTTGATATTTATCTTTTAAGAATATAACATCTAATCCTACAATTGGTAAACATCCATTTTTAAAATTATCTATATATGTTTTAAAAAATATAAAAATACGTTGAAAATGACGATTTGAACTAATTTTAAAAAAACAAAAGCTTCCTGGATTTGTTTCTAAAGTAGTTTGTGATCGGTTGTAAAGCTTGCAATAGAGATGCAGAGATTAAGATTAAGAAATGGACTTTGGGTAAGTCGAATTCGTTCCATAGGGACAATGAGGATTCAAGGATTCATTCGGATAAAAATGCCAAAACAGAATTGGAAAACAGATTTTTCTTAAAAACAAAATTGATTTGTTTAAAAATAGAGAAGCAATTAACAACTAATTTGTAAATGAAATTGAAACTACAAATAGAGATTGAGGAAAGAGGGTGTGGAGAGGTCAATTCAACCTTTGCAATTCATCCAAAATGCTGATTTGTTCTAATTATAACTCGATCCACGTAGCAAGTCATTGCTCGTGGATCGAAAGATAAATCGAGTTAAACATTGATGGTAACCAAAGAGTATTCATGAGAATTCCAACTTCAAACAAGTGTAACTGACTTATACTTCAATTCTTCACATAGCATGATTGTTCTTGAACTTATCTAAGTAACAATCATCTAAGCTTGATTTGAATGTATAAGCTTGCTAGTCTTGTTCTAAGAGGAATTTCAGAATTAACACATAAAGCAGAAAGAAAGAATTTAAAACAACATAAGTAGGATGAAATTGCTCCGGCATTCTTGACCTCTCTACGGAGAGTCTAGCCGATCATCGCAAGATTCATATTGCAGAAATTAATAACAGAATGAAGAACATGGGTGAAGAAGATGATGATCAATCTAAAATCCTTATTTATAACTCTCCCAACAATTTACAAAGAAAAAGAATTGAGCACTCTTGATGTTCTCACTACACTCAAGAGATCTCTCAATAGAAAATTACAGAAAATTAAAGAGAGGAACAATCAAAAATTGGAGAAGAAGAGAGCAAGGAGAGGGACCCCTTCTCTAAAATCAACCCTTCAATTTATAACATTTGTATTCGGGTAATCGGGTCAACTTTTCGGATGATTTGCTTCGAACTACCCATTCAGTTACAACCACCGAAGCAATTGGAAGCTTCTGTGAAAATCTCGAGGACAAATTCCTCGAGATGACCGCGGCGCGGTCATGCCTAGCCGCGGCGCGGTGACGTGGCGCCCAAATCGACCGAGATTTTTCTGGAAACTTCCTTTCGACTCGTGTATTGTAACCGTAATTGTTTCGCGATTTGTTGGCTTCCACGTGCGCTACAATTAACACTAATATATCATTAGCTTTATTAATTTGGATAAATAAAATAATTTTACAATTATTTAAAGGAACTAACATTTATGCAATGGTAATCTTAATGCAATTACGGTCCCAAAATCGAATAATTGGGACCTTATCAGTTTGACAATAATATTTAATATTTTATATGCCTCAACTTCACAACTATGTATTTCACAATTAACTTTTTTCCTTACTTTCTAAGCTTTTATATATATGATAGATAAATTATATTCATTTATAATATCATTTATTATATATTGGGGATAATAAAATTGATTATTTCTTACTCGAGTTAATATTTTATCTTTTATCCAGTTACTACAAGCTTGAAGATGAGATCGTGAGTCCATTGTATACATACATGTGTGGGTTGTGTTAAATTTACATATAATAAATAAATCATTATTTACAAAAATTTTTGCATATATGCACCAATCACAGTTTGAAATATCGCATTTAACTATAATTTTTTCTTTATTATTAATAACATATTTTATTATAAAATTATGAGTAATAACTAAATAAATTATATGTTTTATTAATTCAATTACATTATTAAAAATTTTACCAATATAAATATCTAATATATTTTCATCATCGTCGGATGACGAACTCAAATTGTTATCAATAAATTCATTTACATCAATCTCAAAATCATTTTATGTTACAACATTACATCGAGTTGTATTGTATGTGATATTATGGTAAATATCAGTATTTTGATATTGATTTGAAGAATTATGCTCACTTTGACTATAATTTGATCGATACATTATAAAATTTTCATGTTGTATCATAAAAATAATTGTACTTTGAAAATTTTAATTATAATTTAATATATATTCCCAAGTTCCTTGATAAAAAATATCAATTAAAAAATTTTCATTGTCTAAATTGATAACTGACCTTATTGAAATTTGTCGTTGAATATTGTAGATTGAAATAATAAGAGCTTTTAACTCCGCATATGTAATTTCTGATGAAGTTGATAAAGTCGTGTATTTCCACCAATATACATGATACCTTCAACAGAACTGCCATATCGATAAATAATTATTTTTAAATTCATATTCGATGTAAATTGTGAGAGAATAAAAATAGGAAGAATTATTAGAGAATCAAAATAGGAAGAATTATGAGATAATCAAAATAGTGAGATTTGTGAAAAATAAATGTATGAGATATGTATATATATATATATATATATATACATATAGTATAACGGTAAAAAACGGCTACGTAACGGTCGGATTGAAAAAAGAAAACGGCTAGGTAACGGTTGGATTGCAAGAAAGAGAATTTGACCCTTGAATGGTCGGTTAACGGGGTTAAGGAGAAGAGAGAGAAAAAATATGGTAATGAGAGAAAGAACCGGACATTGAATGACCGTTTCATTTAAAAAAAATTCATTTTTTTTATTTAAAAAAAAAAAAAGACAAAAAGAATAGAGAAAGAACCAGACATTGATGATTGTTTATTTTTAAAAAAAAGTAACTTTTTTTATCTAAAAAATAAAAAAGAGAAAGAAAAAGAAGAGATAAAGAATAAGACATTGAATGGCTGTTTTATTTATAAAAAAATTCATTTTTTTATTTAAAAAATAAAAAAGAGAGAGACAAAAAGAAGAGAGAAAGAACTGGACATTGAATAACCGTTTATTTAAAAAAAATTAACTTTTTTATTTAAAAAATCAAAAAGAGAATAAAAAGAAGAGAGAAAGAACTAGACATTGAATGACCGTTTCATTTTAAAAAAATCATTTTTTTATTTAAAAAAATAAAAAAGAGAGAGACAAAAAGAAGAGAGAAAGAACCGGACATTGAATGGTCGTTTATTTTTTTTAAAATTTGACTTTTTTATTTAAAAAATAAAAAAGAGAAAGAAAGATAAGAGAAAAAGAACCGGACATTAAATGACCAATTTTTTTTTTAATTCGATTTTTTTATTTAAAAAAATCAAAAAGAGAGAAATAAAGAATCGGCCATTGAATGATTGTTTCTTTTTTTTTTTTAATTCAATTTTTTATTTAAAAATTAAAAAAAAGGTGAGAGAAAGAATTGGCCATTTAATGGTCGTTTCTTTTTAAAAAAATTAAAATTTTGTATTTAACAAATCAAAAAGGGAGAGAGAAAGAACCAACTATTAAATGACCGTTTCT
Source organism: Akebia trifoliata (assembly GCF_017979445.1). Taxonomy (NCBI): domain Eukaryota; kingdom Viridiplantae; phylum Streptophyta; class Magnoliopsida; order Ranunculales; family Lardizabalaceae; genus Akebia; species Akebia trifoliata. Next base: position 27,225,119 of record NC_141377.1, read on the forward strand.
TTTTAAAAAAATTTAATTTTTTTTATTTAAAAAATTAAAAAGATAGAGAGAGAGAAAGAGAAGAGAGAAAAAAATCGGTCATTCAATGCCCGATTTATTATTGTTTTTGTAATTTTTATTAAATTAGATTCTTTTTGTTAAATAATTATTGTATTAGATTTTTTCTGATAATTTTCTCATGTATATATCTTTAAAATAATTATTTTTTATTATATTATGCACTTTTAGATGCTATAATCACAAAATAAATATCTAATATCTTGAAAATGATTAGATGGAAAAATCAATATCAAAATCCATTGAAACTAATTGCTTGGCCATCATTTCAAAAAATTATTCGAGCTTTTCAAAAAGTCTTATTATTCAACTCGATTTCCAAATTAGTAAACAAGGTACAGGATTCTAAGTCGAAAACTAACTCGATGACCTCTGAGTTTGTTATAAATTTCCCTAACGCACCTAAAGTTTTAAATATAATGGATTGGAATTAAGATGGCTTAGGCATGTCCAACGAAAATCAATTAGAACCCCCGATTCTCGAAAAAATATTCAAGTTGAAGGTCTTAAAAAAAAAAAGAAAAGAGGAAGACTCAAGAGAACCTAATTGGAGATCATTAAAGAAAATATTATCTCATTCTCTAAATAACATGAGACTTGGTTTATACGTAGTGGAATGGAAGAAAATGGTTCATTTAAATGAACCCAAATATTCGGGATGAAGCTTTGCTGGACTTCCTATTGTTATTATTGTCAAGTTCAATTCTCCAAATACTGCCCAATCCACCCAATTTTAGCCCACAGAGACCAAGTAAAACCTCCATCTCAAAAAAAGAGCCCATCAACAATGGTAAGATCCCAAGGCCATCAATAAAGCCCACGGGTTGCTGTTATTTTCCAATTGAATTTTGTCCATATATGAATTAAAAGTGCTAGCCCAAGCAAAAAGCCCATAAAAATGGTACAAGTTCATCCCCATAATGAGGCCCAAACCCAAACCCATCTTTACTTGGTCTCGTTGGTGGGTTGGTTACATGGTATTGTGCGACAATCCAAATAAATCTGGACGCCAAACCTTCGGTAAATCCAATATTATAAATCTCGTTGACATCCGCAGTTTCACTCTCTCTTCCTCACTTTCAGTTCCAGTATATTGGCTGAATCCGAAACCCTAACCCTACTGCCATCCATCCATGGCGTCTCGCAAGGTCTTATCCTCTCTCCTTCGATCTTCTGTACGTCGTTCTACATCGAAACCCGCGATCATCAATCCTAGATCTCCATCACCATCTCCCGCATCTCGCCCTTCTCCAAAGGGTTTTCTCCTCAATCGAGTTGTCGATTACGCCACTGCGGCCGCCGCTGCTCCTACATCTTCAGCACCTTCACCGCCTCCGACGAAGGGAACCGTTCATAGTGGCAAGATCACTGATGAGTTCACCGGTGCCGGAGCGATCGGAAGTGTGTGTCAGGTTATCGGTGCTGTTGTTGATGTTAGATTCGAGGAAGGATTGCCTCCGATCTTGACTGCTCTTGAGGTTTTGGACAATTCGATCCGTTTGGTTCTCGAAGTCGCTCAGCATTTAGGGGAGAAAATGGTGAGGACGATCGCCATGGACGGTACTGAAGGGCTTGTACGAGGCCAAAGAGTTCTCAACACTGGTTCTCCCATCACTGTAAGTTTTTCTTTGTCTAATATTCTTCCTGATTCGTTGATCGAGTAGATGAGAAGCATCTGAAGAACGTCTATTATTTTTTATTTTATTTTTGGGGGTGAATTGTGGTTTCTGTTGTTTCTATGGATTCGTGGATTTAGATTTTTGTGTTTTTCTTTCTGTATCTTTTGGATTTACTTGTGGATAGGAGTTATGTTTAAATGTTACTTTTTAATGGATCGTGTTAGTGTATAATGGGGGAAGCTATTGATACTGGTAAATCTCATGCTTAGTCTTTTTGTTTTTGTTTATAGATCTTTGTTTTCTATCTAATCTGATCCAGCACATTGTAAAGTGAGATCTGTTGTTTTGGCATCTCATTTTGTTCAAGGATGATACCGTGATGATTTGGCCGAGTCATCTCGGTTTCAGATGATTTTTGAAACAATACTATGCAGGAAGCTCTGCGATTTTGGTTATTGGGGTGTTTGAAAGTATTTTGTTTATTTGAGTTTGTTTTCACAGAATGAGATTTATCTTAATTCACCTCCACCCTGTGAGAATGGTTTTAAAACTCAATTTCATGTCTCATACCTGCCGGATACCGAGTTTTCTCATCTCGTTTGGCAATGAGACAATGATTTTAGACCATTTAAAAATTCTGAAAACCTTCTTTGATAAGTTTGATTTAGAGGAGGAAGATGAAGTTTTTTACCAAACTCCTTTGTTCTTTGGTTCACTTGGTTGAGAGGAGGAGAAAAAATCTATTTGGGGGTGAATAGGATAGGGTTTGGAGATGAAAGCTGATATATCTCATTCTTCTTGGATATCTCAGACGAGATTTTTGATATCTTGTCCGAGACGCATTGTTCGTCTCACGAGATTCTGCAAAACTCAAAAAAATAAAACATCTGTCCGTCTCGTTGCTGGGCGATACCGAGACGACTTGGGCTATACGTCTCAGTCTTGGATGAGTTTTGAGACCAAGGCTGTGAGTCTTTTTTTTTTTTTTTTTGAATTATGATGATCTTGGTTGATTAATTTCAAATGTTTGTGATCCCAACTAAGGTTGCAGTGGTAACTATTGTAAGATTATGGGGGGTTTGTTGCTATTTTTCATTGTTTGAGTTCAGGTTGAATGAAGATCTCTGCCTTTTCCTCTCATAGAATAATTTGGTCAAAAATTGAAATTAGGTTTTGTTTGATCTTACTTCTTAGTTGAGTTAACATGGGGTTTTGACATGTTTTGCTATGCTTTTCTGGGTTTGTTTGCCTTGCTATTTTTGTGCTTTTGGAGTTTACTTGTCTGTTTTCTTTTTGGATTGCTTTCCTTAAATGTTCTGATAATGGTATTTTTGTTTACTTTGCTTCCTCATGTCATTGGGTCTGTATATGGCTTGTTAGGTGCCTGTAGGTAGGGCTACCCTTGGCCGTATTATGAATGTTATTGGAGAGCCCATCGACGAGAGAGGAGATATAAGTAAGGAATCACAAAGCATTTTTACATTTAATTTATTCACAAAGTGCTGCTAAGATCTAAATAGTTTGTTTTATATTTTTTATGTTATTGATGTTTCCCATTATAACAGAAACCGATCACTTTCTGCCCATCCATCGTGAAGCCCCTTCATTTGTTGAACAGGCAACCGAACAACAGATCCTTGTCACTGGTATCAAGGTATGTTAATTGCTTTTTTCCCACCTTTTCTTTTTAATCAATTTTTTTGCTCACGTGTCTTTGCCCTAGATATTGTTTGATCTCAATCTCCATTCCTGTAGTAACCTATTCATCCAATGTATATTGTATTCGAAAGGTTGTGGATCTCCTTGCACCATACCAAAGAGGTGGAAAAATTGGTTTGTTCGGTGGTGCTGGTGTAGGAAAGACCGTGCTTATTATGGAACTGATCAACAATGTCGCCAAAGCTCATGGTTGGTTTTTATAGAAAATGCATGGTTAAACATTGTTTCATTTTTATTCATTTATCAAAAGACTTACTTTCAATGTTTTTTTTTTTTTTTTTTTTCAGGTGGTTTTTCTGTATTTGCTGGTGTCGGTGAACGTACTCGTGAGGGTAATGATCTCTACAGAGAAATGATGGAAAGTGGTGTCATTAAGCTTGGGGATAAGCAGGTCAATCTATTGTTATTCCTATTTTGTGCGTCAAAGCTTTTAGCTTTTGATTCGTGTTTGTGTATATTTATTTGAACAATCTTGTTCTACATTTCAGAGTGAAAGCAAGTGTGCTCTTGTGTACGGTCAAATGAATGAACCCCCCGGTGCTCGTGCTCGTGTTGGACTTACAGGGTTGACTGTGGCCGAGCACTTTCGTGATGCTGAAGGGCAAGATGTGCTACTCTTTATTGACAACATTTTCCGCTTTACCCAAGTAAGCTTTCTTGCTCAGAATCTTCTAGAAGAATTATTCTATTTTTTTTTATGGTTTTATGCTAATTTCCTCCTTTTACAATCCAGGCAAACTCTGAGGTGTCTGCTTTACTTGGTCGTATACCATCTGCCGTCGGTTACCAACCAACTTTGGCTACAGATCTTGGAGGCCTTCAAGAACGGATCACAACGACAAAGAAAGGTTCCATCACATCCGTTCAAGCTATTTATGTGCCTGCTGATGACTTGACAGATCCTGCTCCCGCAACCACCTTTGCCCACCTGGATGCTACCACTGTGTTGTCTCGTCAGGTTACTTGCTTTTTTTATTGTTCTGTATTTATTGAGAGAATGATTTCTTCATTTATTCTGTTTATAACATTGTGGTTGTCATATTATTTGTAGATCTCTGAGCTTGGTATCTATCCTGCTGTCGATCCACTTGATTCTACATCTCGTATGCTTTCCCCTCATATTTTGGGAGAGGAACACTATAATACTGCCCGTGGTGTACAGAAGGTTCTTCAGAATTACAAGAATCTTCAAGATATTATTGCCATTTTAGGAATGGACGAGCTCAGTGAAGATGATAAGTTGACTGTGGCTCGTGCTCGTAAAATTCAAAAGTTCTTGAGCCAACCTTTCCATGTTGCGGAAGTCTTCACGGGTGCCCCTGGAAAATATGTGGAACTGAAAGAGAGCATTACCAGTTTCCAGGTATTAAAAATCTATTGATTTGTGTGGTAGTTTTTCATTTTATTAATTTAACTTTACATTCAATATGCACGCATTATTAGGGTACTTCTATTCATCGTCATCATCATCAAAGCCTCATCCCAAAATTTTGGATATTCTGAATGAATCTTAGTCCTCCATTTTATTCCGTCAGAAGGAATGAATCTTCATTCCCACAAGTCAATTCTGTTTATAGTCATTATCTTTTAATGGGCTGGGTCTTACACTTACTGCTTTTAATTGAGCCTACATGATCTTGTTAAAGCCCAGTCTGTTTGGGTCAGTTAGACAGAGAGAAGGGGGGTTGGGTCGGACCAAACCCAAGTCTGACCCTCTAACCAATTGGGGGCATAGCCCATCCGACTCTAAACCATGACATCCCTTGGTGGCTCAACCAGAACCATGAATGTTCAGTAGCTCTTAGTTAGACCTGCAATGCTATAATTTCTTTGTTTTGTCCTCTTAGATGCCCTTATTCAGCAATGAGTATTAATCTGTGTAAGGCTCAAATTCTGTACGGAAGAACCTGTTTGAAATTCAATGTTCCAAGAGAACTGTGCATGCATGTCTATGACTGATACTTGTCAGAACCCAAACTATGTGATTGAATAAATCCTCCTCTATCTGTTGTGGGTCAAGGGCTCATTCTCCTTCCCCTTCTTCAAACTCCGATTCAGTGAGTTGTCACATTCTATATGTTGTTGCAAATCCAGTTTCCCAAGTAGAGTGCAATACGAAACAGGAAAAGAAAGAAAGTCTACGTGATTCTGGAATTTCTAGTATCACATATTGTAGCAACTGTTCGAAATTCATAGACACTATTGTGTTGGCTCATTGATTTGTGACACCAATGTCTTTTCAAAACCTTCTTATGGGGTGACATCTGTAGACAGAAAAGTGTATCATGACGAGTAATTCAAATCTAGTCACCTATTTATTATGCTGTGTTTCTGCCAATATGCAATGTGCTTACTGATGGGTGGACATTTGATAGCATTATTTATGTTCTCTAACGAATCATTTGGTCTGGGGGGGGACTGTGTTGTGGCAGGGTGTCTTGGATGGAAAGTACGATGACCTGTCTGAGCATTCATTTTACATGGTTGGAGGTATTGAAGAAGTTATTGCCAAGGCCGAGAAGATTGCCAAGGAGTCTGCAACATAATTCACACCTTCTTCCCTTTTCTGTGTTCTGGTAACTTAAAAAAGGTCAATAATGAAGTTGGTGCTTGGCAATGCCAGCGCACTTGGAGTTGCATTTTTGAGATCAACTGTATTTGTCTTTGCTCTGTTCAGTTTGTGTTATTTTTGTTTTTGTTTTTTGGGCAGAATCATGGTTGGATAGAGAAACAAACCAAGAGCCTGCTCTGCCAGGACCCTATCTTTTTTCCCCTTTTTTTAAATTTTCAAATAAGAAAAAGATAAGTGTATTTCAATTAGAAAACTTTGTTTCATTTGAACTGCTCAAAAGCCATGGATGATGCTTGTTTGATGAATTTGAAAATGCCAGTTGAGTATATTGTTCAAATGATGTGGAAAGTAAGGCCCTGTTCGTTTGGGCTTCGGAGCCGGACTTTTTTAGCTTTTATTGCTTTTAAGCCTAAAAAGCCCGTTGGATTGTGTTCGTTTGGGCTTCTGGAGCTGATTGGGCTTCAGATTGAAGTCCGAAATTGAAGCCGCCTTTGAGGTGCTCCGCGAATGAGCTTTTGCGCGAAGCAAAGATCGAAAACGGTTTTACTTAAAATGACTTAAATGCCCTTCTTCTTTAAATAATATTCCACCAACTTAAAATGACTTAAATGCCCCTCTTCTTTAAATAATATTCCACCAAATGATTTGTACCCTTCTTTAAATATAATAAAAAAAGAATTGTGCTAGATGGGTCCACCACATATAATGGAAAGAGAGAGGGTGATAAAAATCTGAGAATAAATAAAGAGATGTGTTATTACCACACCATTAATTATGACTTCACCCCAAGCAATCTGATTTTTTTTGTTAGTTATGAAGAAATTCTATTGGCACCCCAACTTTTACTTATTACAATCCAATTACTTCAAATTATTTATCACTACTTCCCAATAAAAAAATTAACACAATGCATTTAAAATAGGAATTAACATTTTCACATTGCCACCATCAACTATAAAATTTAGATGGGGTGTAGTAAGTAAAAGTTGGGGTGCCAATAAAAATTCTCATTATAGATAATCCCGTGTGTTTTAAAATTCAAAGTTCAAACTAATGACATAATCTTTCTTTGGTCTTTCATGAAATATTGACGTAAAATGATGGAAATACCCTTGTCTTTAATCTTATCCGAAAAAGTCTTGATTTTTTCTTAAAAACATGTCATCTCAAGTTCTAAGATAAAAAATAAAATTAGACTTATTTTTTTAAGTCTAAGGATTCAAAGACAAGCATAAAAGGTTTACTATTCATCAAATGACGATTGAGATAAAAGGAAAATAACTAAAATTTACAATAGATGACTATATATTATCTATTTAGGGATTAGTATAATTTGTTTCAGTGATTAATGAAAAATCACCAATTGAAATCCTAGATTTTTTTTATAAAAAATTTGAATTTTCTTTCGAAAATTAGTCATCTATAATCTTTTATATAAAATAATACAGATGATGATGATGAGACAATAATAATGATCAGTGCATTAATGTCATCTTTCATATGTCCATTTTTAAAGCAGATGCTACTGAAATTTTGATAAAATTATAAAATTCATAAAATTTATAAATTTATTTAAATTAAAAATAATATATATATATATATATATATAAAGGTATTTTAGTCATTTTTTATGCATTTTAGATGCATTATCAACATTAAGGGTATTCTGGTCATTTTACCAGAATCCAGCAATAAAAAGCTGTCAAACGAACATCAATTTCTAATTTATATGCTTCTGTAACGAACAGGCTTCTGCTGAATGTAGCTTTTCAGGCTCTAGGCTTCTGCTTCTTCCAGAAGCTGACTTTTGGAGCTGGAGCTGACTTCTGTAAAGAACAGACCCTAAATATCAGCTTATTTCAATCCTCCTTTCCAATGGCAGTGTGGATGTTTGTAAGAAGTGTAGGGGGGCGCTGTCTCCCAGGGCAAAGTGATGCTTGAATGCTACTTTGATGGTTCCTAATATTCCTATAGCTGGTGAAAGCGAGTGGGGTTGAAAGAATCTTTTTATGAATGGATTGGTTCCATTTTCTAGGTCTGTCTTTTTTGGTTAAATGTGGGTGGGTGGGTGGTGGTGGTGCAAATGGGGAATAAAATTCACAACATAGCTTTCTTAAAAAGCTATATTGCAAGTGAGTGCAAAAGTTGATGATATATATATATGCCTATGGGATTCATGCCTAGGTTTAAGTTTTTTTTTTTTTTCTTCTCTCTTCCCACGTTATCGTTTTCTTTTCCAAAATTAATCATGTCAATTAAAGGGCATCTTTTGTCAAAAAAAAAATAATAATAATAATAACAAATTATTTTAACTATAAAATTTGAGATTCACCAAATTTTTCTTTACTCGTTATATTTTATATCATTTTACATTTATATAAAAAAATATCATTTCAGTCTTCTTTCTATTTGTTCAAATTTTAAATTTTGGCTTCTCTTCCATTTTTCCATGACTTTTTATTTCGACCCAAAGTTAAAAATTTGACAAAAGTTAAAAAAAATTGGATTTTTATAAAAAAAAATATTATCATTTTTTTAAAAAGAGCTGGTATTGGCACCTTAACTTTTCTTATTACACCTCAATTTCTTAAATTATTTGTCACACCATTAATTAAAGAATAAAACACCACTTAAACATTATAAAAGTTTTGGTTCTTGATTATTATTTAAATCTTAGAAAGCATTATAACACATTGAAACAACCTAAACAGTTGTTCACAATTAAGATTTGTCCCATACAAAAATCTGAGTCTAACAAATAGAAATCTTAAAAAAAAACAAAAGGGGAGAGTTTCGATTAGCAACCCAACTTTTAAAATATTCTCCATGTGTAATAAGTAAAAGTTGGGGTGGGAGTTCTCTTTTTAAAACTTAATAATAAATCCGTTTTGAAGCTTTTGTCAGATTTTATATTATTATTTTATTTATAAAAAGTGTAGGAGACTCGCTACGTGTTCTGAGTCAATCACCTCCCTTTATTTTAAAGATCAATTGTACGGTGTTTGTTGGAGACTGATTTTTCACTTTTGACTTTTCAAAACAAGGAGCCAACAGCCTTATGCTACGGCCCCGCGTTCCATTTAATTTTAATCAGGGGAGTTTGTAATCGACTAATGTTTTTTAACTCAACCCGATAATTGGACACAAAATTCACTGACGTGGCATATGTAAAGAAGGGTAGATTCTTTCGTTCGGGATACACAACTGTAAATGGCAGGTCGGGCAGGTCGATTGTGTATCTTGAGAGGCAAAATCTACAATTTTGTGCCCATGCTATGTCAGTGAGTTTTTTGTTAGATATATTTTCTGTCCCACGTGACACTTTTAATCTTTTATAAAAGGAAGTTACTGATCTAATTTCTAGAATAGCGGTTACTAACAGTTAGAGAAATAGTTTTTCTCTATTTATTAACTTTTAACTTTGATGAAAAATTAAGTGGTAGTTACAAAAACTACATCAGCAGTTACTAAAGGAAATGGGTCCTCTCTCTACCCATTTTAAGAGGCATTATACAATTTCCATGATCAATGTGTAAATGTAGATTTTATTTTAAGAGAAAGGGTCAAGAGAGAGAAACTCATCTCTTGAAGAAATCCATATTTTCAGATTAACAATCACATAAAGAAATTGCTATGGATTCAGCTATGTTATTTATCTTTGTAAAATCATATTTATATGTTATTTAAATTGTATGTGAAAATCATGATAGTCAAGATCATAGAATAATTTTATTCATGAATTTAACTTACATGTGGTATCAGAGCCACAGGTTAAGACTTTCTTGATTTTCCATTATGATCTATTTGTTGGAATCAATTATTTGTGGAAGATTTCATATATATTTGATATGATTTAGTTTTTATTTTAATTTTTTTTTCTTTTCCATTGCGATTATTAAAATTTTCCACAAAATAAAATCTCATTTATTTTATACCCAACGTGTTATCTATGGATTCTCATATATAAAGTATGATGTTGTTGGTTGCTTTAATTAATTGAGCAAATCACATATTTTAGTACATTTTCTACTTTCCATTTTCAGCATGATGTTACATATCAATTTTTTATTTTATTTTATTTTTATTTAATTGATAATATTGCTCATAATTTGTTCTACAGTATAGAACACAACACACAAAATGTGTATCATTTATAAAATCTGAATCATATTTGAAATTTATGAGTAACATTTTTTGTATTGATTTGTTATAATAATAATAATTATTATTATTATATTTTATAGTTTATTTGAACATGAAATTACCACATGTATGAAACTGTTTAAATGATGATATGGTGTGATTGATGATAAATTATTTTACAAAGTGATTATTTCAACTCGAAATCCTATTTTATGAAATAGTTTGGTAATCACCAAAGTGATCCAACTAGAGAGTCATAGGTTTCAAGTTGTAGTTTGGATCTTAATACTCATATCCAAAGTATTAAGAAAATGACTTTGCAAATTTTGAATAGATATTTATATGTATCTTTAATCATGAGAATATTTTGGCTTGGCCCAAAGATACACCACTTTTCTTGTGATTAATATACTAAGGTAAAATAGTTAATGTGTATCCTTAATTGAGAGTTGGAATCGGATACCCAAAGGTAACGGACCTATCGGATTATGGATACATTATTAATTTTTTTTTTTAATAGGTAAAAGGGAATCACCATAATAGTTAAAAGTTTAATTTTTTGTATGTTGTAATTTTCATCCAAAGATGTGTTACAACAATACTATTTATTGTTTATTATTTAACTCAAAGCATTAATGTGTGAGTATATATTTACTTGCAGTTTCAATTCCTGTTTCGCTTCATTCACATGCTTCATCTGTTCCGATCCTTAATGGAGCAAATTTCTCAGATTGGTCTAAGCAAGTCCAGTTTCACCTAGGTGTACTGGATCTTGATTTAACACTTCGGACTGAGAAACCGCCTGCTATTACTGAAGTTAGTAGTGCGGAAGAAAAGACTTTAAGTCATTCTTGGGAAAGATCGAACAGATTAAGCATTATGTTTATGCGAATGAGTATAGCAAACAACATTAAATCAACATTTCCTGTACGTGACACTGCTAAGGAATTTTTTAAGACTGTGGAAGAACGTTTTTGTTCAGCTGACAAGTCTCTTGCTGGGACATTAATGGCTGAACTTACCACCATGAAGTTTGATGGTACTCGTGGGATGCATGAGCACATTCTTGAGATGTCAAATCTAGCTGCTAAACTGAAAGCTCTTGGGATGAATGTGGATAAGTCTTTTCTTGTTTAATTTATTTTGACCTCCTTACCTCTTCAATATAGGCCATTTCAAATTCATTACAACACTATTAAAGACAAGTGGAATGTAAATGAATTGGCTAATATGCTTGTTCAAGAAGAGATAAGGCTTAAGCAACAAGGACATCATTTAGTTCACCTTCTAAGCAAAGGAGCTAGTAAGAAGTGGAAGAAACCTAAGAAAGGCAAAATGACAGAACCACCTAAAATCAATGGGCCTCCTCAAGGTATAGAGGCTCATCAGAGGGGACAAAACAGTATCAAGTGTCGTTTCTGTAGTTTGGGCATGTATAGAGAGATTGCCACAAACGTAGAACATGGTTTGAAAAAAAAGGTAAGCTTTTAGCTTACGTTTGTTTCGAATCAAACCTTACTGAAGTTCCTTCTAATACTTGGTGGATTGACTCAGGTTCCACTGTTCATGTTTCCAATTCGATGCAGGGCTTCCTTACAATCCAGACTTTAAACCAAAATGAAAGTTCTATAGTTGTGGGAAATGGAGTCAAAGTTCCAGTGGTTGCTACCGGGACATTTCGTTTATTTTTAGACACTGATTGTTATCTAGATTTGTTTTAGACACTTTATGTTTCTTCTATTTCTCGTAATTTGGTTTCCATGTCTAAACTTGACCTTGAAGGTTATTCTTTTTCTTTTCGTAATAGAAGATTCAGTTTGTTTAAAAATTCTTCTTTCGTTGGTTCTGGTAGTTTATGTGATGGTTTATATAAACTAAATCTTAATAGTCGTTTTGTTGAAAGCCTTTTAACCCTGCATCATAATGTTGGAACTAAACGTAACCTGATCAATGAAAGTTCTTCTCATTTGTGGCACAGACATTTGGGTCATATATCCAAAGAAAGAATGAAGAGATTAGTAAAAGATGGGATTTTGCCTAACCTAGATTTTACTGATCTCGATGTATGTGTAGATCGTGTTAAGGGAAAACAAACCAAACACATAAAGAAAGGTGCTACAAGAAGTGGAGAACTTCTTGAAATTGTCCATACAGACATTTGTGGGCCTTTTGACTCGCCATCTTTTAGTAAAGAAAAGTATTTTATCACTTTTATTGATGATTTTTCACGTTATTGTTATATCTATTTATTGCATGAAAAATCTCAATCAGTGAATGTCCTAGAGGTGTACATTGTTGAGGTTGAAAGACAATTAGATAAAAATGTAAAAATTATCAGATCAGATAAAGGTGGTGAATATTATGAAAGATATGATGGATTGGGTCAACACCTTGGCCCATTTGCTAAACTCCTAGAAAAGCATGGTATGTGTACACAATATACTATGCCAGGTACGCCTCAGCAGAATGGAGTGGCTGAAAGGCGTAATCGTATATTGATGGATATGGTTAGGAGTATGTTAAGTAATTCATCTTTACCCATTTCATTATGGATGGAAGCCCTTAAGACCGCTGTTTATTTATTAAATAGGGTTCCTACTAAAGCAGTTCCAAAGATTCCTTTCGAACTGTGGACAGGAAGGAAGCCAAGTTTGAAGCACCTACACGTTTGGGGTTGCCCAGCGGAGGCTAGGATATATAATCCACATGAAAAGAAATTGGATTTCAAAACCATTAGTGGTTACTTTATTGGCTATCCAATGAAATCCAAAGGGTATAGGTTTTATTGTCCTAATCATAGTACGAAGATTGTTGAAACGGGTAATGCCAGATCCATTGAGAATGGTGAAATTAGTGGAGTAATCAATTACAAAAAACAAATATTCAAAAAGTTAGGGTGCAAGTCCCACTACCCATAACTTCTAAAGAAATTGTTGTTCCTACAATTGCAGAATCATCTGACAATGTTGAACAACAAATTATTGATCAATCACTCCCCAATGAGATTATCACTAATGAACCAATTATGGAAGAACCGCAAGAATCAACATTAAGAAGGTCTCAAAGAGAACGAAGACCTGCTATTTTTGATGATTATATGGTTTATTTACAAGAATCTGATTATGATATTGGGACCAGTAAAGACCTGGTTTCATTTTCACAAGCCATTGGTTGTAATGATTCTGATAAATGGATTGATGCCATGAATGATGAATTGAAATTAATGGATCAAAACAAAGTCTGGGAACTTGTCGAATTGCTTGAAAGATATAAAGTAGTTGGTTGTAAATGGGTCTTTAAGACCAAACGCGACTCAAAAGGCAATATCGAACGACATAAGGCCAGACTTGTGGCCAAATGTTTCACTCAGAAAGGAGGTATTGATTATAAGGAAACCTTATCTCCTGTATCAAAGAAGGATTCACTTAGAATTATTATGGCTTTAGTTGTTCATTTTGATTTAGAGCTACACCAAATGGATGTGAAAACTGCTTTTTTGAATGGGAGTTTAGAAGAAAAGGTTTATATGGATCAACCTGAAGGTTTTTTAATAAAAGAAAAAGAACACATGGTTTGCAAATTAAATAAGTCAATATATGGACTTAAACAAGTTTCTAGACAGTGGTATCTTAAATTCAATGATACTATTACTTCGTTCGGATTTAAGGAAAACACCATTGATCGGTGTATATACCTGAAGGTTAGTGGGAGCAAGTTTATATTTTTGATCTTATATGTTGATGATATATTGCTTGCTAATAGTGATCTTGGTTTATTGTACACAACTAAGAAATTTCTCTCTGAGAATTTTGAAATGAAAGAAATGGGTAAGGCAACTTACGTGATTGGAATAGAAATATTCCGTGATCGCTCACATGGTTTGTTGGGGTTGTCTCAAAATCGATATATTGAAACAATCTTAGAGAGATTTGGTATGGAGAACTGTTCAGCTAGTGTTGTCCCAATTCAGAAAGGGGATAAATTTAGTCTCATGCAATGTCCACAGAATGAATGGAACGTAAACAGATGGAAAGAATTCCTTATGCTTCTACTGTAGGAAGTTTGATGTATGCACAAACTTGCATCAGGCCAGACATCAATTTTGCAGTTGGTATGTTGGGCAGATACCAAAGTAATCTTGGAATGGATCATTGAAGAGCTGCAAAGAAAGTGGTGAGGTACTTAATGGGAACAAAAGATTACATGCTTACTTTTAAGAAGTTTGATGATTAGGAGGTGATTGACTATACTGATTCAGACTTTGTTGGATGTGTTGATAGTAGAAAATCAACTTTTGGTTATGTATATATGTTGGCTGGAACAACAATTTCATGAAAAAGTGCTAAACAGACTACTATTGCTGCATCCACAATGGAAGCTGAATTTGTGGCATGCTTTGAGGCCACGTTTCATAGTTCATGGCTGCGAAATTTTATCTCAGGACTTGCTATTGTCGACACTATTGAGAAGCCGCTGAGAATTTATTGTGATAATTTTACAGCTGTATTTTTTTCCAAGAACGACAAATACTCTAATGGTGCTAAACACATGGAGTTAAAGTATTTTGCCGTTAAGGAGGAAGTTCAGAAACAACGGGTGTCTATTGAACATATTAAAACAGAGCTCATGGTTGCAAATCCACTAACTATAGGGTTATCACCAAAGACATTTAAAGAACATGTTAAAAGAATGGGTTTTGATTGTAACATTTGATGCCTGTTATGTTTTGGATTGCAATAGTTTATGTTATTAAACACTTTGAGATCTCATTATTCATGTTTCTAATTTTTCCTGTTTTCCATTTTGTACGTACATCTATGAGAGTTGATAAAAGATAACAGAAAGTCTTTTACAAAGACAATTTTGTTGGACCAATTATAGATACTTTCTCATTTATGAATCATGGTTGATTGAATTGCTAGTTTTGTAGTACATGGAAGGGACTATGTCACCTTATTGATGTACAACCGCCATGACTTATACTAGTGATTCATTTGACCATAGTATTTATGATGACCAATTTAAGTTAGAGATTGATTAGTGTTTTATGCGCATAATGTTTACTTCATTGAGGCTAAAATGAAATTAGTCATATGGGCCAAGTGGGAGAATGTTAGATATATTTTCTGTCCCACATGACACTTTTAGTCTTTTATAAAAGGAAGTTACTGATCTAATCTCTAGAATAGTGGTTACTAACAGTTAGAGAAGTAGTTTTCCTCTATCTATTAACTTCTAACTTTGATGGGAAGTGGAGTGGTAGTTACAAAAACTACATCAGTAGTTACTAAAGGAAATGGGTCCTCTCTCTACCCATTTTAAGAGGCATTATACAATTTCCATGATCAGTGTGTAAATGCAGATTTTCTTTTAAGAGAAAGGGTCAAGAGCGAGAAACTCATCTCTTGAAGAAATCCATATTTTCAAATTAACAATCACATAAAGAAATTGCTATGGATTCAGGTATGTTATTTATCTTTGTAAAATCATATTTATATGTTATTTAAATTGTATGTGAAAATCATGATAGTCAAGATCATAGAATAATTTTATTCATGAATTTAACTTACATTTTTGAGTTTCCCTGTCTGGTTGAAATAAAAATACAACACTCTTTATAATAACTTAGTTTCAAACTTACAATCAAAGGGAAGCAAACCCCTTTGCTACATGTTACTATTGAGCCCAACTTTGATGGGTAGATGATTTTACATTTGAATGGTGGTTATGAACGTCGTACATCAAAGGAATCTACTCTTATGGGTTTCTTAACCAATCTCTTAATAGACCTTATTGTTTGTTTGCTCGTCTCCATTGGAGGATGACAAAACAAAGACTTCTATTTTCAATTGGGGATGGTTTGTTTTGTCGTTCATTGAATACATACATGGGAATCCTAACGTCCAAGACCTTATGGGACGATAACATTTTCTAACACTTTATTTTTCCACTAGTATCCCTATTCATTTTGTCTTTTAGTGAAAATAAATAGTGGTATATTGGTATTTTACATAATAAATGTTTGTTTGCATTAATTGTCAAATCATTTATTGCAATAATACATTTAATTTCAAAGATTAAATGCCCTTAACATTTATTATAAGATAGACAAATATTAATTACATAAATAAGCATTTATCATGTAGAAAGACTAATATACCATTGTCTTTTTTTCTAAATGACAAAATGGATAGGGGTATTATTAGAAAAAAAAATGTTAGAGAATACAAACATCCCCATGAGCTCTTGGACGTTAGCATTCTCCCCCCCCTCCACGCCACGCCATGCCACGCCACGCCACCCCATATATATATATGTGAGTTAAGTTCAAGAGGTAACATTGATATGAGCAGATTATCCTCACCAAAAATCAATTGAATCTGAAATTTCTAAGTTCATCATAAGTGATTTACAAATTTTCAATAAAAAATCTACGGTTCACAATTCTAAACCACTTTTGATGGACTTATAATTTTCAGATTGAACTAATTTTTTGAGAGGATGATCTCCTCACCATAAAAATCATCCCCACAAAAAACCAGCTCATTTTGAAACTTTTAAGCCACATAGGACTGTTGGCTCCTGAACGCCATATATATATTGGGGGCGTTCAAGGAACATAAGTATAAAAATATCATTTTTCAAAATATCGGTTAGAAGTTTCGGATTGAGCTGATTTTTTGTGATGATGATCTCTATGATGGAGAGATCATCATCACAAAAAATCAGCTCAATCTGAACATTCTAACCCCATCAAAACTAATTTAGAATGTAGATCATCTTCACAAAAAATCAGTTCAATCCGAAACTTCTAACTCATATTTTGAAAAATGATTGTTTTTATTTATATCTCTTGAATGCTCCCCTATATATGTATATATAATATTTAAAATTCATACTTTCTTGTTGGTAGATAGAGTAACAGTTTTGGTGGAAAAGGGAATCATTGAATGTGAGAATTTGCTGATTTATTGGAGAATCTCTTGTAAAGCACTAATCTCGTGCTTCTTTTATAAAGGAGAGTCTAAATCTACTTCACTTCCGTCTACCCATCTTATTTTAAGAACAATGGACCAAAATTCCACAACCAACAATTAAAAGCTCAAAATGTAGTGGCAGAAGAAATACATGTTTGCAAATAAAATTAAACAATTGCTTTCTACTATTATCTTCTATAGTTTCATATTCAATCAAATTGAATTAAGTAGTTGCCTCATATTTTTTTAAGTAACCTTTCACTTCATTTCTTCCACACACACACACACACACACACAAATCAAAACCTAATAGCAAAAATTAATTTTTTTTGGCAAAAATCTCACTTTTTCTTCAAACTTAGTTTGCTTCATTCAGTCCATGGTCAAAGAACTTGAGCTTTGACACCATAAAGACACAATACAAAGTAGTTTTAGAATACCTCTTCTTCTTTTATTTTTTTTTATTTTTAAGAAAATTAATTAATTGGTAGAGAGTTAATTTTAGAAAAAGAAATAAATAAGGCACGAGAGAGAAAAACTATAGGATCGACATTGCCATTTTTTTTAGGTGAACATTGCCTTACCACTAAAAATTAGTTATTCATGAAATTTCTAGTTTGAAGTTCAAATAATGATATATATAAAAAAAAAAAGTATCTAGCACATGTTTTACAGTGATTTCTTATTAAAATAATAAATATGAGAATTTTTTTATACTACATTTGATTTGAAATTCATAATACTATCAAATTAGTTGTTTTTTTTATCATCTTCTCAAATGGTTGTAACATTTTGGAACTTTTGAGAAAAAGATGAGAATGTGTGGAATTCAAACAACCATTTTAGATGATGCATATAAATACCAATTTCTAAGATTTAAGGAGGATTTGAACCATGAACACTTCTACTTATGCATTTACTTCTCTCACAAATTCGACTAACTTGAGCAGGGGCGAAGCCTAGTTTATTTATTTATTTATTTTTTGGGGGAGGGGAAGGGGGCAATAGTGGTATATTTTTTCATCTGCCATTGTTATCTATCACAATAAATCATAAATCCTAATAGAGTTGGAAAATTCTTCTGGCATGAACTTGAAAGACCAAGCTTCTTTGGTAAATATCACACCAATGTCTCTTGCTAACGATGAAGCAATTGGACAATTGGAAATTGTTATCAATTCTGTAACGTATCTTGAGGGATGTGTGGCCTAAAAATAATTGTAATACATAAGTATGTTTTTTTGATATTCAAATCCAAAGACTAAAAATCATTATTTCAAGCTGAATTCTAGGTTTGTAAGTCCTCCCAAGAGGTCTGGCTAAACATTCACAAGTCAATTGATCTTGAAAAACAGTGTTAGTCTAACATTGGGGGATGTGTGGCCTAAAAATAATTGTAATACATAAGTATGTTTTTTTGATATTCAAATCCAAAGACTAAAAATCATTATTTCAAGCTGAATTCTAGGTTTGTAAGTCCTCCCAAGAGGCTTGGCTAAACATTCACAGGTCAATTGATCTTGAAAAACAGTGTGTTAGTCTAACATTTTGGCGAGTGTATCAGGTTCTTATCAGTTTAACTATCAAGTAGATAGTTTGTTTGGTAAGGCATGCAAACTATTTGAATTTAGCTCAAGATTTTGAAAATCGTCCAAGATCGAGTTGGCTTGCTTGAGCCATCTCAATATTGTTTGTGAATGAGACAAGATGTTTTGCTAGAGATTCACCTTCTTAGATCTGTAGAAAATTACCACTCTCGCTCACAAGATGAGTAGTTCAAGTCATCTGGGTATCATTTATGAATGAGATGCGCATAAGAATTTTCAAATCATTATTTATATAGCTCCCCATTTGTTGAAATCTTATACATTTATACTTAATAAAAACACTAATATTACTTACTACATGAACGTATATCAATGAAAATTTGAGCACTATCAAACCCTAATTCGACCTGAATTTTTATGGACTTAAGAATTATGAGTCCATCCCTACTTTATGGTCTCAAGATCAAGACAACCTTAATTTTTAGGTGAGCCAGGCCGAGCTAGCGGCCCAATCGATAACCCTAACTCCATCTTAAAATTTCTTAGAATAATGATTTTCTGACCCCCCCCCCCCACTTCGACATACGCCGCCATCACAGAATTATAGATATTTTGTCTCGGGATTCGTAGAATCATAATTATTTTGTATCTTGAGGCAAATGATCTACGGTTCTGTGATGGGATGTATGTCAAGGGGGGTGTCAGATTATCACGACTCATTTTCTTAACGATCAATCTAATGTTTTTTTTTTCTTCGAAATATGGACTAATCAAGAGTGGGCCCACCAATTATCCTAAGATTTACTTGATCACAAACTCATTGGATAGAATGATCCTCAACTCACAAAATGAACCCTATAATACGCACTCCGGCGCATTTTATCCGGTCCAAGTTAGTCACGTCTCTCCACCCTTAGCGGCCGCTCTAAGTCTACGACGGTACGACCAACTCCAAAAAAGCCTCCTAAACCTCAAAAAAAACCCGAAAATGTCACTCACTCTCATCTCTCCTCCTCTCCCCCTCTCTCCCTCCTCTCACCTCTCCCATGCGTACCATCCCCACCCTTCCATGACTATCCTACGCCGCCTTAACCTACGCCACCTAAACCTACGCCAACGCCGCTTCACCTCCATCGCTGCAGCTCTTCGTCAAGACACCACTGTCTGGACCCAAGCCCCTCTCTCCGAGATCATCCCAGCCGCTGAATCTCTCTTCCATGTTAAAATCGACGTCTCAGATTCACCGGATCTTTTCGGATCATATACCCGACCCGGTCAATATCTGCAACTCCGAATACCAGATGTAGAGAAACCTTCGTTCCTCGCTATTGCTTCTCCTCCATTTCTATCTGATTCGAAAGGAGAGTTCGAATTCCTTGTGAAGAGCGTCCCTGGTTCAACCGCCGAGCTTCTTTGTGGGCTTCGGAGTGGCGATTTTGTCGAATTGAGCCAGGCTATGGGGAAAGGATTCGATATCGAAGAATTATCGCCACCAGGGGAGTTCGGAACTGTAATTATTTTTGCAACCGGATCTGGAATCAGGTAAATTTTTGAAAAAAAAATCGAATTTTGATTTAATTATTATTGTTAAATGTTAAATTTTAGATGAATCCTCGTGGAAGGGTTTAGATTTGTGATTTTTTACGGGACTTCTTGATTTGATTTGATAGGAATTCATTTCGGACTAGAAATTAACTGTGCATTTGCAATATTTTTCAATTGATTAAGTTGAAGTTGTTGATCCAGAGATTTGTTTGTTTTGTTGATTTTCGCTTATATGATTAAATCATGAATTCTTGTGGTAGGAACTGGATAAAAGAAAATGCTTAGGAACTCGTTGATTCGATTGTAATTCAGTTCGGATCTGAAATTAGGTGACAATTTGCAATTTTTAGTAAATAATTGATCAAGTTGAAGTTGGTGATCTAAATATTTTATTATTGATTCTCGGTAATCTGGGATCCTATCGTAGGTAAATTTGTGCATGTTTTATGTCATGATCGTAAGTGCATGTGTGGAGAGTTGTTCCCACATCCTAGGTTCAAACCC
Source organism: Akebia trifoliata (assembly GCF_017979445.1). Classification (NCBI taxonomy): domain Eukaryota; kingdom Viridiplantae; phylum Streptophyta; class Magnoliopsida; order Ranunculales; family Lardizabalaceae; genus Akebia; species Akebia trifoliata. The sequence goes on from NC_141377.1 coordinate 27,245,802, forward strand.
CCTTGTGTCACTAACCAATAAATCATGAGTGCATGTGTTTGATCCCAGGTCACACAACACACTTATACACAAAAAAGAAAAAGAAAAGCCCGGGGGGGAGGGGAGTGGAGAAATGTATCTCAATCATCACATGTTCTCACTTGTGTGGTACATTTGTCTTATGTTCATTTTAATGGGAATTTGAGATGGAGATGGGACTATATTTCAAATAGTTGATGATTTCTTTTTCTTTTTCTTTTATCAGGGATATTCCTTGACGTAATAAAACAGCTGTTAAAGTTACTTTTCCCACAGTTTCTACTGGGGACCTTGCATTTAGAAAGTAATTTCTGTTTTCTGGTCTGAAATTGGGGGTTTATTATAATTATTTTGGGTCTATAAATATGTGCTTCTCAACGTGGCTTGTCTTGAAGAGATCTTAAATAGAAGAACTCTCATTGAAGAGATTTAAGATATAAAAGATGGAGATCATGAGACAAGAGAGTGGACTAGCTGGTGAAGTTTGTAGAGATATACTGAAAGTTTTGATTTTTATTGAAGAAAACTAAAATAGGAGTAAAGGAGAGGAGAAATGATAAAAAAAATCATAGAAATGCAAATGGCTTTTTAGAGTTGGATATGATTGATATGCAATGTTTTGGACTTAAATTTTTTTTGCCATGTTTTGATCTCAAACTCTTAAGAAGGAGAGGTGAAGATCAATCGAAATAGAGAAGGTTGATGTAGTAGATCTCAGGTGGGTTGTCGATAGATTCTTCGGAAATCCCTCTCTAAATTTAGCTATCATCCACAAGTTTGATCTCTCCAATAACAATCTTTGGGCATTATATAACTCTTCTAAAATCAATCATTCTTAAGAAAACATGTGGGGTTTTCACTTTGTGTGTGTATGTGTTTTCTCCATTTCTGAAGAAGACAAGCCTTCAACTGGGCCTCTTTATGTTCAATATACACATAAGCAACCAACCAACCAACAAACCCAAAGCATGTTGGATCCTCTAGATTTGCGAGTTTGATAAATATATTAGTCATGATTGTAGCTAATTATTGGGCAAACAACTCTTCTATTTGAACATTGATAGAATTGAATCCAAGTATTCTAAAATAGAAAAATATCAAACTCTTTCTACATTGTAAGATGAACAATCTAAATAATAATTCTGGAAAGGGTTTCACCTTTGCTAGTTGCTAAGCATCCTTAGAAGCTTCCTAGATTTTTTTTTAGGTTATGAGATTGAGGGTTAAGAATTTTGTGTTTTTTGGCCTTTAAAGATTTGGAAAAGAAGATGGTGCCTTTTGGAGGCAATTTATTCTGGATGATTATGGGCTCCACAAATTGGGATAGTTGAAATGTTATTCCCATGGGGTTGGAATTTGGAAGGATATTGTGGAAGTGACCAGTTTGACCTATAAAAAAAGTTTATGACCGGTTTGTCCTTGACATTCATTATATAGTAAGGAATGGAGAGAAATAGAATTTTTTTTTTGGAAGGTGAATGGTTTGTAGTGGGGAAGTTTTGTGATACCTCCCCCCTTGCCTTTTATGTTGTAGTTCTTATCAAGCAAATCTTAGCAGCCATTTCTTTATCTGTAGGGGTAACTTTTCGACATTTTGTTTGCCCTAGACCCGTAGCTTCTGCTAAGCTACTTCCTTGCATTCCTTCATTGTTTGTGGCCCATTTATTTTATTATGTAATGGTCCATATATTATTTATAAGAGCAATTTGATAGCTTTGTATAACTTTTCTTAACATGCTTAAATTTATGGAAAAATTCGTCAATAATATATACTTATATATATTTTTGCTTCCTCTTCTGCAGTCCAATTCGGTCTCTAATCGAGTCAGGTTTCAGTGCTGATAGGAGATCAGACGTGAGGCTTTATTATGGGGCTAGAAACCTTCAGAGAATGGCTTATCAGGTTTGGAAGATATCTTAAATATATTATGGCATTATTATGACGAGTCTGTACAGAATTGGCAAGCCATGTACCCTTCAAATGAGTTGATTTTGAAGGTTGTGGTCCATCTTCTTCCTGTAGGATAGGTTCAAGGATTGGGAATCTTCTGGTGTTAAGGTTGTGCCTGTATTATCACAAGCAGATGATAGATGGAAGGGTGAGCGTGGCTATGTCCAGGTAGTGTTTTTATGCATCTTTTGATTTGTAAGTTAATTTGAAGTTCTGGTGATGTAGCTTACTCCTTAAAATGAAATCTTACCTTTTTTGTTGTATTACGTACATTGAATTGTATTTGTTTAGAATGCTTTCGCGAGAGCCAAGCAAATATTCAATCCCGTGTCTACTGGTGCAGTGCTCTGTGGACAAAAAAAAATGACAGAGGTTTGTCTCCATTTGAATTTCACTTAATTTTTTGTAACTAGTTTTTGTTGCAGATCTTTCTTAACATCTGTGGTACTCTTGCATGAATGATATTGACCGTTTCGTTCAATTCGATATGTCCTTGGTGGAGTGCCATTTTTGTTATTTCGAAGTATGATTACATGCTTTTAAAACTGTATCAGAAATTGGGCTGTTTTTTTATTTATTTATGGTTTTTCGAAGGTTGATTACATGCTTAAAACTGTTTCAGGAAATCTTTGAAGTTTCTATCATGAAAAACTCACAACCCTTCTTGTAACTACCATGAAATACAGTTCAAATTTCCTTGAGACAGAAATGTCATGCACTTATAGAACACACAGAAATAGAGTACTTTCTTTTTGAAATTTATTAGATAAGCTTGATAGGTGATAACCTCTAATGTAAACCATGCTTTTTTATGCTACTTTCTAAATGGGACCCATTGGGGGTAAATATCAAATGTCAATAAATTTGGAGAAGTAACCCATGGATGCATTTGCTCTTCCAATGTGATATCTGGGATTATGTCCAGTTCTGCCTGATGTATTTTGATATCTTGATTAGATGCACATTCTGGAATCTGGATTGCCCTGTAATGATTCTGTTTGGGATGTCTTATATCCTTCAAATGACTAAATTCCAACCTCTCAACTTTCAAAAGCAAGTGTCACTTTTTCTGTCACTGCTTATAAGTTGTTTTTCGTAACTAGGCTTCCTTCAAAGAAAAAATATTAAAAGATTGAAATATGATGTTGAAAACCAATCATGTCAATTGCAGACAACAACGTGTCCTAATATGTTCCTTTAAAGTTGGAATGTGAATGTTGGTCACATCCAATGTAGTGATTAACCTCGTCTCTACAGCTTCGTTAATGCGGTTGGAATTCTTTGGCAAAGATGATATCAATGATTGCTTCACTGATATTATCATCTTTCAGTTTCTGTAAACAGTGCTTGGACATCTTTGGCAGTCACTTCCTCTCAAATCCAAATTCAAAATTCGGTATTCACAAAAAACTGATTTAGATGATATCAATGATTGCTTCATTTTCATACGTGACTAGGTCTCCATAAAGTATGATTCTGCTATTTCCCATCACTACTTCAACCAAAACAGACTAATATGTTGTTAACACCATTGGCTATGTTCAGTCTTGTCATTTGGGTGTGTCAGTGATGATTTTCTTTCTTACTTTTCCAATTTATTGGTTCCGCTAGAATTTTGTTAGCATCAACTAGACCATTTCCTATCCTTTTGAAAACAACCAACATCTAAGTAAACCCAGATGTTGGAAACTCAATGTCTTTCACCTGTGAGTTTAGGTTTCTTAAACTCCTATTTGGGGTAGTGCATGGGCCTTGCATGCACTAATGGGTCGGTGTAAGCGCTAGGAAGATCCTTAATGAGGAGACCTTTGTCATTGGTGTTGCCTTATGTCATTTGAGCGTCTCTTTTACTTATAGAATATGTTTCATTGTCTCTATGGATGTAGGTAGCTTTTGTATGTAGAATACTAGTAGACGACATTTGGAGGAACATTGGAACAAAAGTATTGGATAGTTTCAACACAAATTGATATTCCAATACTTAAACTCCGGTGTGGAATCTCACTGTTATCTGATTTTTTGGCCGGTCTAGCATACCACAATTAGGTGACCATTTATCTGGCTTAGATTGCCCGTTGACCAAGAACCCAATACTGAATTCAACAGACGGTGGAGTCAACCGTTTGACGACTACTAGTGTTTTCAAATAGCATATGCGACAACTTTAAAAAATGCTTAAAAAATCAGAAAAAATTGAAAAAAAATCAGAAAAAATTAAAAAAACACAAAAATAGATATTGATTAACTTAGAAATATTGTTCAAAATTACATCAATACCAAAAAACACAAGAATTAAACATCAATCCAAATATAATATATCTAATACAAGTCATACACATAAAAATTAGAAATATTCAGAGTACAAAACAAGTGAACAACTAATTTTGATGATAACCCGCCATATACTCCACACAACCATCCCTAATCCATTGTGGTACATCTCCGCATCACCACCACCTCCGTTATTGTCGTCATTCCCATTCCCATCGTCGTCCAAATCATCACCTTCTTCTACGTTTTCTTCATCTTCTTTAGTTTCATCTTCATCTAATCTCATCAAAACTTCATCCATATCCAAATGCTCTTGACCTTCATCTTCCTCTTCTTGTATTTTGTCTTCTTCATCAAGTAGTTGTTGACTCAATCGGTCACCTCTTCTTCTTTGGCTTGAGCCCTCCCCGGGTGCCGGTGCAAAAACAACTTCCTCAACTTATGCCCAAGTGAGATTTTCTCCTTCGAACACTGGCTCATCCATTGCATTAGCAATCCATGGTTGATCTCTATTAAGCTCATGAGGTCGTAGAACCCCGGTTGCTCTTTTCTCTGTAAGAATCTTTCACGCAATTTTTGATTGTATTGCACGAAGACCAAGTTATTGGGTTTTTTCTGCTCAAGTTGATTCCTCTTCTTGGTGTGAATCTGTTATTTCAATTCAAATAAACATACATCAATTATTTATTATTTAAAATTCAAAATATATAAAATAAGAAGAAACTAAGAATTTGTTATTTATTATTTAAAATTCAAAATATAAAAGTAAGAATTTAAAATTTACTATCTCGAATGTACTCCAGTTGCTCTCGCATCCGGATGCAGAACATGTTAGGCCAAGAATTCGTATGGCCAATTTCTTCAAACTTGGATCCTTTGAAATTGGATCTACTCCATATTGTGCCCACCAATCAACTATCACATTTAATTCAAAAATATTTTAGTAATTTGAATTTGAATACTTAATGACTTGAATGAATTTAAATAGAGTAATAAACCATTAAATATTTAATATTATTCTTACTTGGAGTCTTTGTTGTTCTATGTTTGATGACGATCTCCTTCCCAAAGATTCCTTCACTGTTCTTGTATCGATCCAATTGCGATGATATCTTGTCTTGTTCATCTCTCGTTGAAATCATTCTTTTCAAAATATCAAGGAACTCAATCATGTGTGTCAAATCCGCCTCATCACGATTAATGACTTGAAAGTACACAGCTGGATTGAGAATGTACGTAGTCGAATACAAGATATACGACATTTGATTCCCCCATCTTTTGTTTATAATGTCAATTACAAGCTTATAATTCGTTTCTTTAAATGCATGATTTTCCATTATTTTTAATTTAGCCTTTTCCATGTAATCATAAATGTAATCCATTGGTAGTTTTTCATCACCATCCACCAATCTTAGGATAGTAATTAGTGGTCCGGCATTTCTTAAGGCCTTACAAATATTAGTCCAAAAGTTTTGAGAAAGAATGATTTGGACAATTAGTTTTCCTTCATTCTTCTTTGACCAAGGCCCATTATTCCAATCAGCTGACATTACAAAGCTTCTAAGTTTACTTTTCTTACCATACAAGCTTTGTAGTGTCAAAAAAGCCGTTGCAAATCGGATAATAGCTGGCCTAAGTAAGTTTTCACCAATATTTTTTCTCATTTTTTGCAACAATAAAGCATGCTTATACATGAAAACAATAATTTTTTAAGCTCTAACAACAATTTTAAATTTTAATATGTAACTTATCAAGGTCTTCTAAAATAAGATCAATACAATGTGCTGCACAAGGTAACCAATACAAATGAGGTCTCTTGTCCATTAACAAGCGACCCACAACCAGATATGCAACTGCATTGTCTGTGACCACTTGGACAACATTTTCTTCTCTGATTTCATCAATTACACTATCTAGTAATTTAAAAAGATATTCGGCTGTGTGGGAATAGGTCGATGCATCGACAAATTTAAGGAACATAGTTCTAGTCGGACAATTAACTAAAAAGTTAATTAATGTTCGGCCAGATTTATTAGTCCATCCATCGGTCATTAAAGTACACTCATAGGTCTTTCATTTCTCTTGATATTCATTAAACAAACCTTGAGTGAACTCTTTTCTTTAGACACGACTCTCTAATTTCATGGTAAGATGGTGCCTTAAGTCCCGATCCAAATTGTCCAATGGCCTCAACCATGACCTTAAAACTTTTCAATTTAACAGTATTAAAGGCAATACCCGCTTGGTAAAGCCATTTTGCTATGTACTGGATAATAGTTTTTCTATCCTTTACACGATTCTCGATTGTGGTTTGTGCAGGGTCTTTTCCCTTTTCTCTTTGGGTAATCATATCTTCGGGATGTGGCCTAGACTATCTATCTAATGGACCTCCACCATGAGCTCTTTTAGATGCTCTTCTTGTTGGTGCAATAGGTGGTTTAGAACGCTCAATCGATGTGGTCATAGGGGGAGTATCATGTTTATGTACATAAATGTCATCATCATCGTCCTCATCAATCTCACCACTACCTCCACCCTCCATGTAATTTTCTAATATGGTGGCATCATCTCTTTTTTTCATAGAGGTCTTGTCTAAATATTCCATTATTTCCCATTTGATGTCAGGATTAACAATTGGGCATGCCCTACCATTTGACCCCGAAATGTGAGCAAGGCGTTGCTTGTGCCGTGCGATTCCTTCTTGCCTTATGTAGCCATACAATTCACACACTACTTAATTTTTTTCGGTGGCACTACGGTAATGACTGTATTTTCAACCGGGGTCATTCGATTTGGGCCTTGGGGAGGAGTTAGCCGATGAAGAAGTCATGTTCTTCCAATGTCAAACAAAAAGGTAATTATTAAGTACTAACTTAGTGAAATAATTTTATAGATACCTCAAGTCCAAGGCCCCAAGCTTATTGATTCTTGAATCTTGGTATTTGATCTTCTTGAATGAATAATGATTGATGATTCTTTAATCTTGATTTTGACTCTTGATTCTTGAATTCTTGATCTTGATTCTTGAAACTTGGGAGAGTCTTGATTGATTCTTGAGAGTTGAGTGATGAGTCTTGAATTTAACCTTGAGTCCTTGATTCTTGAAAGTTGAAACTTGGAGTCTTGCTTTTTCTTGATTCTTGAATTTGGATGAATAAAAAAAGTGTAGAGACTAGAATAGAGATTTCTAGAGAAAATGAGAAATAGAGAATAGAGAGGAGAAATGGATTGGAGATTGGAGAAATAGATTTGATCTTGCTTCTTGATCTTGAATAAATTTGATGATTTTGATGCTTAGAGTTTTAGAATGCTCAATGGAAGTTGTATTTGAAGTGATGCAAATGAGCGATGCAAGAGTGGAGTATTTATAAGTAAATAAGAAGGCAAATTGCTGTCCAACAGCTAGTGTTTTAGATACCAATATCTCGTAGAAGTTCACCACCTTACTTGTCAAGCCTTATAATTAGGCTCTATAAGAGTATTTGTTGGCTTTGCCCTTTACTTTCCTGTCTCTTGAAAAAGATTTAATACATACTTTCTTTGAGAAACAAAAATTCCCTCTTGAGATCTTGCCACTTCTGTGCCAAGAAAGTATTTCAACTCTCCAAGGTCCTTGTTTTCAAATTCACGAGCTAAATACATCTCCAATCGATCAATTTTCTCTTGACTATTTCCTGTCACCACAATGTCGTCGACATAAACAATAAGAGCTTTAGTGCTGCCCATTATGTGTTTGACAAAAATAGTGTGGTCTTTCAAATCATGCCCAAAGGGATTGTATCAGCCTATACAATGATTTTTTTTACCCTGCATACTTTCTTTTCTCCTTCTGCCACTTGGAATCCTGGTGGGGGAAACATCTACACTTCTTCCTTCAAGTCACCATGAAGGAAAGTGTGGAGGGATAAAATCGTCTCCTATCCGGATCGTCCATTCACACCATCAATGCGCATCTCGAGGTGGACACATGGCATCATTTAAAGAGAATTATATCTTATTAGGGAAGATTTCAAATTTAAAAGGATTATTCTCCTTGTTATGTAATTGTTAATTTGGATAAGGGGTAAGGTTGTCAATTGTAATTAATTAGGGTTAAGACTCTAATTAGGGTTTCTTTATTTAAAAACCTTGGGGCTATTGTAAAAGAGGGGGAGAGGAGGCTATGTAAATCTGAGATCTATAGTGAAACGGCTCCCCGAGCCCCGTGGACGTGGGCACGTTTGCCGAACCACGTAAAAAACCTTTTTGTGTTCTTTCTCTTTTTTGTTATTTTTTTTTTATTTCTATGATTTATTGGTGAATAATTTTGCTAAAAATTAAATCTCAGGGTCAATCACAAAAATGACCTCCATAATTGACGCCGTCTGTGGAATACGAATAATGAACCATGATAAATTATATAGAGAGATGTAAAGAGGAACTATGGTTTAATGCCCCCACTCGGGTTACAAGAGAATGCTCCTCTCACCTCATCCTTCAATTCAGAATTTCCCCCTATATGACGTAGATCGCATCTCCCCAAGCCGTGATGTTCCTTTGATGCAAACAGATCCAAAATGCTAATCTCCCAAGGGTTGGTATTGACATCAACCCCTCCATTTGAGTGAGACCTCGATTGTGGAGGTCATTTTTGTGATTGACCTCGAGATTTAATTTTTAGCAAAATTATTCACTAATAAATCATAGAAATAATATAAAAAAAAATAACAAAAAAGATAAAGAACATAAAAATATTTTTTACGTGGTTCGGCAAACGTGCCTACGTCCACGGGCTCGGGTAGCCGTTTCACTATAGATCTCAGATTTACATAGCCTCTTCTCCCCCTCTCCATCTTTCCTCCCCATCTTTTACAATAGCCTCAAGGTTTTTAAATAGAGAAACCCTAATTAGAGTCTTAACCCTAATTAATTACAATTGACCACCTTGCCCCTTATCCAAATTAACAATTACATAACAAGGAGAATAATCTTTTTAAATTTGAAATCTTCCCTAATAAGATAGAACTCTCTTTAAATGATGCCATGTGTCCACCTCAAGATGTGCATTGATGGTGTGAATGGACGATCCGGATAGGAGATGATTTTATCCCTCCACAGAAAGTATTCTTCACATCAAACTGTCATAAGAGCCATCCTTGATTTGCTGCTATAGTTAAGATGACTCTTATAGAATTCAACTTTGCTATTGGAGTGGGGGTTTCATTTTAGTCAATCCCATAGGTTTGAGTATAGTCTTTAACAACTAATCTAACCTTGTATCTTTCAACTGCACTATCTGGATTACATTTTAGTGTATACCCATTTACATCCCACAAGTACTTTTCCTTTCGGTAGATCGACTAATTCCCAAGTAGAATTCTTTTCCAAGGTCCTCATTTCATCAACCATTGCTTCCATTCATTTTTGGATGTTTCAGAGCATCTGCAATAGATGAGGGAGTAGGCACAAAAGCTAATGAGATAACAAATGAATTGTATAAGGGGGACAAGGCAATAGGCTGTTGAGTATAATCTCTGTGTCCCTTTCTAAGAGCAGTAAGGAGGTTAGAATTAACAGTAGAAGGATTATCACCAAGAGAAGAATCATTATTAGGAGAAACGAAATCACCTGAATCCAAGGAATCAGGTTGGTCTGGAGGACAATTGTGGTTTTCTTCTGCATGTTACAGCACTTTCAACTATTGACTTTGATTTCCCCCCTGTCCCGTAGCACTACTGTCACGAGTTATAGTAGTATTATTAACTATAGGAGACACATCCGTGGAAAGTGGAATAGGCAGCGGAATTTGTAGAAACCTCTCTTCGCTAATATTGTCACTCAAATTCTCCCCCAGAAGAGAGGTAGATCTACCTATGCAGAAATATGGAACAAACCCTTGAAAAGTAACATCCATGGCAACAAATTGACCATGTAGGAGGATGGTAGCACTTGTATCCTTTGAGAGATGAATGATGCCCAAAAAAAAAATGCACTTAAGAGAGCCATGGGATCTAACTTAGTACGTTGAGGACCAAAAATATGAACATAACAAACACACCCGAAGTATTTGGGTGGTACCAAAAATATGGGTCGATCAGGCTGAAGACTCATATATGGGATCTTGAAATTGAGGACACAGGAAGCCATAGGATTAATGAGGTAAGTGACAGTAAGGGTTGCATCAGCGTAATATATTTTTGGAACATTGGTACCAAACAAGAGTGATCTGGTAACCTTAAGAAGAAGACGATTTTCTCGTTCTACCACACCATTTGTGAAAATAAAATATCAACTTGCATATATTCTTACCAAAGGCGTTAACAGTCCTCAACCTCATGGTATTTCAGCCATGTTGGGTATGATGAATATCTATGCACCAACTTAATGAGCAATGTTGTAAGGGTAGATTAGTCTTTTACTCTATCATTATAGAGTTATTAATATTTTTAGTCTTTGTATGAGAATATTTCTGTCATTTCCAATTTATCTTAATATAAATAATAATTTCTTGGAGACATGAGAGTTAATTCGTGATCTCATTTTCTCTCTCTTTCTTTCTATCTCGTTTTTCTTTATCTATTTTTTCATTTCTTCGTTGTTTTCTACTTGGTATCAAAGTTAGGTGATGTAGGGTAGAACACACAAACCTAGAGTTCATGTTAAAAAATCTGGTTCTAGGGTGAAATCCCAAGAACTAAGAGTAATGAAGAATCTCTATGTCGAGCAAAACAGACTACATACTTCAATCTAGGTTTGACATTGATGGAAATCAATCGTAAACACTAAAATTAAGAACCAATATCGTGTTCTTATGCTCAAAATAAAAAAAAATAAAGAAAGGGAAGAAGTCTCTTCTTTTTCTTTTATTAATCAATCTTCAAAAAACTAACTTGGTGAATTTATTTATTGGAGCTCCTTATATAGATAACTCCATAACAACTTAGAAACCTTTTAAATACTAAAAGATAACTTCCTAATCTATCTATAACACATTACTAACCATCTAATGCTATTAAAACTCAATTTGAACATCTAAAAGAACTTCTAATTATAACATAAAGTATAAAAACAAGTTTTAGAAAATTAAACATAAAACCAATTAGAAACTAACTAGGAAAAGAAACTTTCTAAATTGAAATAGAAACTAACTAGGACTATTTAAGCAACTTAAAAAATAGAAACTCAATAAAAGAAAGAGTCCTAAAAGAAGTTGGACTAGGTCTTGTGGACCGGTCAAAGATTGGGTCGGTTGACTCAGTCAAACAGAGTTGACTCGGCTAATGCTGTTGATATCTTTCTTCGACGCATCTTAACTTGATCATAGGCATTGAGATAAGTGTCGGCAAGCCTATTTACATCATTAAGTTTATTCGCCTTGCTTTCGTTCCTTGTTTTTTTTTTTCATTTTTTGAACAATACTACGCGAGTAGTATTGCGTGAATAGTACATGTGAATAGTACTGCATGAAATAATGCTCTTGAACAGTGTCGTGTAAATAAGCCAATGAACCATGTCTCGTGAATAGTACCTGCAAAAAAGTTCTACAAGTTCTATGCAATCAGTTTGTTTTGTAGGGTGGCTTTATGTGTTTGGTGATCAACCAATGTCTTGTAGGGCTGTTCCTGTTTTTTTTTTTCCGTTGTAAACCAATGTTTGATCAAATTTATTGGTCTTAGATATTGTTTTGCTTGGATCAGTCCCAAGTGCGGTGGCTCGAAGGATGTTTTGTGTAAATAGTACCTAGTCCCTATCTTGGGCGTGGTTGCACTATTAAGGGGCGTGCTTTGCAGAAATAAGTATTGGGTTTGTTTTCTAGACATTAACATTTTTTTTCAGGGGCATTTCTCTCCATTAATCGTGTTTGTCCCTTTAGAGAATCCAATTATGCAGATTACCATAGCAAAGTTTGATGGTAAGAATTACTTGGAATGGTCTTAGTTAGCCAAAATGTACATCGAAGGTAGAGGAAAATTGAGATATATTACTGGTAGGATTATTGAGTCAAATCAATCTGACACTCTATTATAAGCGGGAAATAGAAAATCTCACTGTCATATCTTGGCTATTACATTCCGTGCAACCACACTTCGGTCGTGGTTTTTTGTTTCTCCGGACAACTAAGGAGATTTGGGATTTAGCAGCCCAGGTATATTCTAAGCAAGAAAACATTCGCAAGAGTGTACCAACTTAGACATAAAATCTCTCATCGTCGTTAGGGGGAGAGTTCGTTAGCTGAGTATTTTGCTTATCTCAAGAGTATGTAGTCTGATCGGAGAAATGGGTACTAATCACCTTGATCGTTGTGCAATGATTCTAATTAAGAGTTGGGGCTTCACTCTCATTGTTGGTGCCACGTAGATAAGAGGGTTCCCTCTCTCTTTGCAATCTTTTTTTTACCAAAGAGAGTGGAAGTGAAAAAGGTCACCCTATCTCTTTTCTGAGGAAGAGAAATGTAGAACTAAAATGTGCAAGGCTGAAGTATAAAGGTAAAAGGTAGTATGTGGGCTTTTCGATATTGTAAGCTTCTAAAGCAAAGTAAAAGGTGGTAGCGCATGATCATTACAAGCAAATGATAGTGCTAGGAAAGAATGTGCTAACCCTAAGTATATTTAAGTGATTTATTAGTGCCGAGATAAATGGTGATAAAACCAAGCAATCCCCAAGATTGATCATGGGCCCACCAAGGCTGGCCTAGGACCTTGGGCCATACAAGGCCCAAGATCAAGGTTTACTCGGCAACCACAGTTTGTTCTTGATTATGTAAGATTTGGAAGGTACCAAGACTACCTTATATGCAATTTGCACTTTTAGAAGTAAATCGATCTACCCATTAAAGGTTGAAGAATGCTCTTTCCTACATAGAAAGGTTAAAGGGCGCTCCTTCCTTCACAATCAAGTAATGAAAATCCGATAAAAGGTTGAAGGACGCTCCTTACATTGGGTGAGCATAGCCATTCCTTTAGAGATTTTAAGGACACCCTTCCCTCCATGGATTATCAACTCGTTAAAGATTGAAGGACACTTCTTCCTGGACAGGTGAATTTGTTAAAGTGATATACATTCAAAGTTTTTTCTAAAAATTGCACACCAAAGAGACTATGAAGTGTTTGATTAAGAGTCTAGTATTTTTGGTGGTGGATCACGATTTCACCGATCTCCACATCCGAGATGAGACTATTATATGAGCTATAAAATTATATTTAATCTAGGCTGGACACGTGGCACTTACAATTATACATTACTCGAGATTGTACCCCAAGGAAGTCACCATATGCATAGATTCCATCCAATTTTTCACGTGGAGCAGATGATAAGATATGATTTAAATTAGAATCCCCTTCATTGATGAAGTAATGATTTTTTTTTTTATCAAATTAAATTTATCCCTTCTTGGGGCTATTCCTAAATTCACTTGAACAGGTTCCCTTTCCCCTCCCCCCCCCCCCCCCCCCCCCAATTCTCACTTTATTGAACATGTAAAATTTGGAGCACCTGTTTCTCCATGTATTAACTTCGTGCTAATGCTGCTCAGTAATGAGATATGCTTTGATGCCCATGGATGATGTCTTGTATAGATTTCCTGTTAAGTAAACAACTTCCATACTTGCACATTATTTCCATTTTAAATGTTGATTGGTTCATGTGTGGCACCAATACATTTATCATATTATTTTACATCTTACCTTTGTGTGTTTTGATTCACAATATGAATTGTACATTGCTTTCAATTGTATTACTATCTTTCACTTATTTAATCCTCACATCAGATTTTCATTTTAAGTGCTTTCTCCTATGATTATGAAATCCATGAGTGAGAGTTGATGTTGGTAATGTATAAATTATCTGCAGGAAGTTACTTCTATTCTTGTGGCTGATGGAGTCTCAAGAGAGAAAATATTGATGAACTTCTGACGATACATCAGCTGTAATTGTTGTAATCTAATTCTTTCATTCTCAGCTGCTGAAGATTGAGACTGATGCCGAAATAAGAATGGCCCATGGGTTCTTAGCTGATAGACTTAGCTTAAATCGGATGGATGTCAGGTCACTTATTGAACTTGCTCCACCAATTATTTATTTAGCAAATTAGGGAGACATTCAAAAGCAGCTACACGTACGAAAATGTGGTCCTGCATTGTGTAATTTATAATTCTTTCAAATGTTACTTTGATTTCTGGCAATTGAGGATGGCTAGAGCCATTCTTTTATGAAAATTTTGTGTTCTTTTGTCATAATTTGTAGTGATTTTTATCTATATATAAGTGACAATTTTGTAACGAGTTAATTCTTCCGTCACAACTTACAATTATTAATGGAAACCAATGCCTCTGATTGGGCTGGGTCTTGGTTTAGAATACTGATAATATTGCGTCAGCCTCCAACAGGTCCAAGTTGCAGCAGCCCTTGAGTGTGTATCATGGTTTTTAAACTTGGTATTACGTCTCGTCTCGTTCAGCTCCGATATCGAGTTGACTCGGATGATACTCGTTCGACATTGAGACAATGGTTTTTAACCATTTAATAATTATGAAAAATTCAGAAAAAAATTTATTTGGGAGTGAAAGAATTGAGGGTTGAGGCTTTAACTCATTTGTATCAATTAACTCGGACGAGATTTTCAAAATCTCGTTTGATACGTCTCTTTTAACTCGCGAGTTAAATCATTATCGTGTTGTTTTGTTCGTATCGCCCAAAATAATCGAAAATATCGTCCAAGATGACTCGCTTATCTCACAATACGCGGTTGTCTCATAACACTTTGTGAGTTGGTCTCATTGGACTTCGATATCGAAATAATTCGAACGATACGTCTCGATCTTAGATGAGTTTAAAAACCATGGTGTGTATTAGGTGGTGGGGAGTCGGGAATGATTTTCTCTATATTTGAATTTTAAATTTGATATTAGTGTAATAGCAATCCAGGTGGGAATCAATCATTTACCAAAACAATCAGCAGGTATCAACTAGCTTAGTTGCTAAAAAGCCTATGGGTGATGATACCAAAGACCTGAGTTCAAATGTGGTTTTTGTTTTTACGAGAACTTTGAAAGATTTCAATTGCCCTCTCCAATTTGAGTTTAAAAGAATTTTTTTATTCATATATATATATATATATATATGGGTCCGCTCAGCAACAAACATTTTGGCAAAACATTTTTCAAAACATGGGTTAGAGGTTTTGGAATGGGCTGATTTTTGGTGACCTCACCAAAAATCAGCCCATTCCAAAACTTCTAGCCCTAGTTTACAAGTTGAAAAATCGTGGACCGTCCATTTTTTGTAAACCACTTTTGATGGGGTTAGAAGTTTTGGAATGGGCTAATTTTTGGTGATGATGATCTCCTTACCGTAGAGATCATCCTCACCAAAAATCAGCCCATTCCAAAACCTCTAACCCATATTTTGAAAAATGTTTTGTCAAAATGTTTGTTGCTGAACATTTCCCTATATATATATATGGGAAATGTTCAACACCCTATGCTTTACCTTACACTTTACCCAACATGTTTTGTCCTACATGAGTTAGAAGTTTTGGAATGGGCTGATTTTTGGTGAGGATGATCTCTACGGTTAGAAGATCCTCCTCATCAAAAATGAGCCCATTCCGAAATTTCTAGCCCCATGTTTACAAGTTGAAAATTCGTGGACCGTCCATTTTTTGTAAACTATTTTTGATGGGGTTAGAAGTTTTGGAATGAGCTGATTTTTGGTGAGGATGATCTCCTCATCATAGAGATCATCGTCACCAAAAATCATCCTATTCCAAAACTTCTAACTCATGTAGGACAAAACACGTAGGGTAAAGTGTAGGGTGGTGAGTGGGACCATATATATATATATATATATTTAGACGGTTCATGGGACAATAATTGTGACAAAATCTATGACAATGATTTTTGTCTTATATGAGTTAGCAGTTTTGAAATGGGATGTTTTTGGTGAGGATGATCTCCTCACTAAAAATCAGTCCATTTCAAAACTTCTAATCCCATTAAAAGTGGTTTACAAAAAATCATTATCATAGATTTTGTCACAATTATTATCCTATGAAACACATCATATGTATGCATTAAGGGACATAAATAAAAAAATTATTTTTCAAAACATGGGTTAATAGTTACGGATTGAGTTGATTTGTTGTGAGGATGATCCCTAAGATGAGAAGATCATCATCACAAAAAAGCACATCAATTTGAAACTACTAAATCCATCGAAAGTGATTTATCTGAAATTCCTAATCCATATTTTGAAAAATGATTGTTTTTACATATGTTTTTATTTATGTCCCTTGAACGCCCCTGAATTTTTAAGCAAATAATAAAATATAGAAATTAGGGAAAGTTATCTGAAAACATGGGTGATGGTTGTGAATTTATTGGCTCCCCAAAGTTGCACTCTATCATAGCATGAGCAAGACAGCAAAAAAACCATATGAAATATATATATTTAAAAAGAGAGATACTATTGCATCATCAACTTTTACTAATGCCACACCAATTCCTATATAAATCACCAAAGAGTTTCCGGTTGGTGTGGCGTTGGCAAAATCTGGTGTGGCAATATCAACTCTCTAACAAATGGGTCTAGTTAACGTGTGCCCTTAAGAGCAATAAATACACCTGGAAAATTGTACCGTTGTAGGCTTTGCTTTGATTGTTGTTTGTTCAACAACTGGAGGATGTAAACCGGGAGCTAGCTCGACCAACCCTTTCTCCTCAGCCAACGGCCTTGAGATGCATCGGCTGATTATGCAGCATTGCAACTAGTAGAGTTTAGGGAAAATTATTTAAAGGACCCTTGTAAAAGATTTTTTTTAAAGTAATCCTTAAGTTTTAAGCATAATTTGATAGGACATTTAGTAAACTTTTTCTTTCTTTATGACTCCTCGTTAGTTGTTATTGTCAAGTTCACAATTTTTATTGTCGAAGTCAATGCTTTTTTATTTAGCGTTGAGTTCACAATTTTTTCTATCAAACTCATCACTATTTACTGGGGAGTTCACCACCTTTTTATTTATTGTTGAACTCGACACTAGTAAAACCCATCTATTTTCAATTTTTAAGTTTTTTTGATTAAAATATATGGAAGCTAGATTGAAAACTCTAGATAACGATCTGTTTAGATGATTTCAATTCAAAAGAATCATTCTTGATCAATTTTCATTCAAAAAGTTAAGAAAAAAGATTATAAAAAAAAAAAAACTCTAATTTTTTACATACATCTTCAAAATATTTGAAAAAAAATCTTTAAAAATAGTTTCTTCTTCTTTCTTAAATTCTTTCTGACGGAATTGAGTCGTCACAAATCAATTAAAATGTCAAAAATCCAATTTTTTAGATGAAAATAATGAATTTGAACAATTATGACATTCAATCGTGAGAAATGTGGGAGATGAAGTTCAGGACTGTTTATGTTTAGAAAAAGAAAAATCTACTTAATGGCCTACTAAGAAATTGTCCAAAACTTATAGACTATTAAGAAAGAAGTCTCCCCCCCCCCCCCCCCCCCCCCCCCCAAGGGTCTTTTAAGTCATTTTCCCTAGAAGTTATTGGACTTTAAGGGCACACCGCACACGTTAACAAGACCCATCAATAAAACAGGGCAAACAGTCTAAAAAAATCGGCTGAGACAGAAGGAAATAACCAATTTCATAGGGATTCCAAATGGATCCCTTAACAAGACTGTATTGATGGCTAGAAACATGCGATGCGTTTTCCCTCTCATCTCAACTGCACATTTGATGCCGTTCGTCAAACGCCGTTTAATTGGTTAGAAAAGTCTCTGTCTCAATCTAAAATTCACAATTACGGAATTACCACTTTTCGTTTGACGTCAACACTGAGATCCAACGGACGACTGAGATGGCGGGACATTTGCCTAGGACATGTCCCCCATTTCAACCGTCTCACTTGAATGTCAAACGACGTTGGGTGATTTATACACATACCCCTACAGGTTTTGATGAATTTTGAAACACCCCTATGTTTTCAAACGAGTGATATGCCCCTTTGATCTCAGTCTATTCTTATAAATAAGTTGAAACTGACTTGAAATGCCCTCTCCTTCAATTTGTAGTAACAATCACTTGGTTTTTCTTACCATACTAAGTTGTCTTTAACTTATTGGAAAAAATATTTTTACCTTCAGTCATGATTAAAATTTTTTTTTTTATAAATCTAAGTTAACTAGTTTGATATTTTTGAGAAAATCGACCGAATCAATCAAATATTATAATTTTGATATAAAATGTAGATTTTGTGACTAAACATCAACACAACGATTCTATCTATTTTTAACCTTCAAAACTCGAGAAAAAGAGAGGACTCCAGGAGAAGTACAAGACCATGTAATTTTGATTAGAAAAATTAAAAACCATGAATTAAACATGGGGTTGAATATATTAAAAATAATTTACATTATAGATTTAACAGCTTAGAAGGGATTGATTTTTGGATAAAAAAAAGGACTTCTGGTTAGAAGTAAAAAATGAGTAGGTGATTTCAAAAATCATTTGAGATTTTGCCTTTTGGTTTTAGAGATATTGAAAAAAAACTCATCTTGATATTGTTTGTGAATGAGTTAAGACAGGAAACCAAGATTGAAAACCATGGATGAGGGTGTTTAGATCATTTTTCATTAATGTATAAGAGAAGACCGAAGTCAAGGGGCAAGTCATTCATTTGGAAACAAAGGGGTATATCAAATATTCACCAAATAAATCAAGGGCACAATTGGCATAAAAAAAAAAATTCTATTATACAAGAAGAAAGTTTTCTTCATTCCATGATAAATTCTTCTATTTTTTTTCTTCTTCCTTGGTGAAGAAGAAAATTACAGAAATTCACCAGACGACCTGTTGCATCAACCATGGCCGCTCCTGCATCATCTCCTTCGTCTGCATCAAACGTGATGCTAGCGATACACGAGAAGAAAACCATCTCTATCGATCTCTACCGTCCTCTTCGCAACTACATCACCTCTCACTATTCCGAACGCGAAGCTCAAAACCTAGAAGACGATCTCCTCACAGTTAAACAACTTAGATCAGATCTAGAAAGATCTTCAGATTCATCTGATGTTCGTCGCGATCTCCTTCAAAAGTACTTCAAAGCCCTATGTTTAATGGAATCTAGGTTCCCAATTTCCCCCAATTCGGATCATATCAACTCCATAACCTTCACATGGTACGACGCCTTCAAGCAGAAGAACAAGGCGGCTCAGCAGAACATCCATTTAGAGAAGGCTGCGGTGTTGTTTAATCTTGGAGCTGTTTATAGTCAGATTGCTCTCGCTGCGGATCGATCTTCTGCCAATGGCTTGAAGATCGCGTGTAATTCGTTTATGGCTTCTGCTGGATCGTTTGCGTTTCTTAGGGATAATTCGTCGATGAAGGCTTCGACTGGGCAAACCTGTACGTTGGATGTCTCGGCTGAGTGTGCTGGAATGCTTGAGAGGCTTATGCTTGCTCAAGCGCAAGAATGTTTCTTTGAAAAAGTTATTTCTGAGGGAAGAACGCCTGGTCTTTGCGCCAAAGTCTCTAGGAAGGTCAGTAGGTTTCTTTTCTGTTTTGATGATTGTTGTTCCTTTCAATTAATCATAATTTGATGAAATTTCTGGTTATTCTTGTAAATGTTATTTTAGTTGATCATAACAATCATGTTTTTAGTGAAAATTTCTGTGTATTCTTCTAAATTTTTCTTTCAGTTGATCACAAGAGTCATATTTTTGGATGTAAATTCTGTTTACTATTGTAAATTTTCCTTAAATTGATTTTAAAAATCGTGTTTTTGATAAATTTCTGATTATTCTTGTAAATTTCCTTTCAAATGATCATGAAAATTATGTTTTTGATGAAAATTTATGGTCTTTCTTGTAAATTTTCTTTTTATTGATTTTGAAAATCATGATTCTGATGAAAATTTCTTTCAGTTGATTTAGCTAAAAAAAAGGGTCTGGAGTCAAGTTTTGGACGAAAATTTCCCTAAGTTGGTATGTAGTAGTTAAAAAAAGTGTATCTTTGTTTCTCCAGACCAGACCCTTTAATCTGTGCCAAGCCGGAGGGGGAGGGCTGGTGTTGTCAATCTAGAAAGTGTCCATTTAATTGACTTCTTTGAATCTGAATCTGCATTGAAGAGGTTTGGAGCAACAACCCTCTAGAAGACCTTTTGCTAAAAAAATAAAATCGTACTCTTTGTCAAAATTTTCTTGATGACATTGGGATTGTACTTGGAAACTGTTTTTCTCCTCTTTTGTCATGATCATTTTTTCGATTGCATTTCTTATTTCTTATATATGAGAGTTAAATCCAGGTTGGTCTTTACTATGAGGAGGCTTCAGCAGCATTGAGTGTTCCTCCTCTCAACCAGCATTTTGACCGGACTTGGATATCTCATGTACAACTAAAGGCAGCTCAATACTACGCCGAAGCTTGTTATAGGTACGGCTTGGAATTGCATGAGAAAGAGGAGATATCAGAAGAAATTGCACGGTTGAAGAGTGGGATTAGCACTTTAACTGATGCAAAAAAATCCACAAAAGGGGTTGCACCACAACTTCTAGATGCAGTCACTAAGTTAGAAGCCAATCTAAATCGCAATCTCGAGAGGGCTGTGAAGGAAAATGATAGAGTGTATCTCATGAGGGTTCCTTCGGTCAATTCCTTACCTTCACTACCATCACATTCTCTGGTGAAATCTATGCCAATGAGTGAAGTCTTGGATGCAAGCAAAGAGAAGATGTTTGCAAGTCTTGTTCCAGACAGCAGTGCCAAGGCTCTTTCTAGGTATACTGAAATGGTCGATGACATCATCAGGACTCAGGCTGAGAAACTACAACAAGGTAGTGAGATAACCCGAGTGAAGCTCAAGGAAATGGACTTGCCTGATTCTATTCTTGCATTGGAAGGAAATTTTTGTCTACCAATGGATCTTAAGGAAGATGTAGAGGCAGTTCAGATCAGTGGGGGACCATCGGGTTTGGATGCTGAATTGCAGCAACTTAAGGATTTGAGAAGGGTGAACCAGGAATTGCTGGTCCAGACTGAAGAGCTTTTAGAGAAAGAAGCGAGGGAGGACGCTCAATTTAGAGGTCAATTCGGGACTCGATGGACGAGACCGCAGTCTAGCACTCTTACAAAGAACTTGCAGGATAGGTTGAACAGATTTGCTGCAAACCTAAAACAAGCTGGAGAAAGCGATGCACGAATTGAGCGTGCTGTGAGAGATCATTCAGCACTAATGGCAATCCTTGATTGCCGACCAGTATGTTTATTTCCTTCATTTCTTTTCCTGATCGTGCAAGATAATTATAATTTGATCCTTCATTTACAGAGTTTCTTTCACCATTAAGCAGCTTAAGATGATCAAATAGTGGAACATTGTTAAAAAATAAGTGGATTTTGTTGTGAGTGCCTCACCAATCCAAAATATGAAAGAAAGATACAAACAAAATCACTGTTATAGAATATCTTCCTGTTAAAAGAAGGAATCATCAAATCATGTTCCCCCTAAAATCTCCAATATATATATATATATATATATATTATGATAATATATAGGGAACAAAAATACAAAGGGGAATGTTGAGTCCCAAAGGAAAAGAAAAAACATAAAGAGAATCAAAAGAACAACAAACCACTAAGGTATATATATATATATAGGGGGGCGTTCAATGGCTAACTTTTTGGCAAAACATTTTTCAAAACATGAGTTAGAGGTTTTGGAATGGGCTGATTTTTGGTGAGGATGATCTCTACGGTGAGGAGATCATCATCACCAAAAATCAGCCCATTCCAAAACTTCTAACTCATGTTTTGAAAAATGTTTTGCCAAAAAGTTTGCCATTGAACGCTACCCATATATATATATATATTTTGATTGATAAGATAAGGGAACAAAAATACAAAGGGGAATGTTGAGTCCCAAAGGAAAAGAAAAAACATAAAGAGAATCAAAAGAACAACAAACCACTAAGGTATATATATATATTTTGATTGATAAGATAAGGGAACAAAAATACAAAGGGGAATGTTGAGTCCCAAAGGAAAAGAAAAAACATAAAGAGAATCAAAAGAACAACAAACCACTAAGGTATATATATCTATTTTGATTGATAAGATAAGGGAACAAAAATACAAAGGGGAATGTTGAGATGACCCTCTCAAAGGAAAAGAAAAAACATAAAGAGAATCAAAAGAACAGCAAACCACTAAGGCATTTCAATGCTACAAACGAAATCCCACCAAGAAAAAAAGTCCTCAAAAAACCCTCTCTAAACTCCTTAAAGATTTTGCACCAAAAGAATAAGAGCCCGAGAATTGATCTTGTCAACTCTTGTGCCAACTTCGCCTTTTGTTGAAAAGTTCTAGCATTTCTTTCTAGCCAAATGCCCCAAAGGATTGCTAAAGGTGTTAAAGGTCCAAATTAACTTCTTAGCATGACGAAAGCTCAATCCCAATTGAAGTCATTCCCCAATGATACCTCTAATGGTGCCCAAAACACAACATTCCACCCTAAACAAGGAGAATACATGATCCCACACCACCTTTGCTATCTCATAGTGTACGAGTAAATGATTAGCGGATTCCTTGTAGATAAACACATGCAACGTCCGTTCTTACCGCAAAAACCTCTTCTCCTAAGAAGATCTTGCGTTTGAATTCTTTACCAAATTGCCGTCCAAACAAAAAAAAAACAACTTTGGAGGGCATCCTTGGACTCTAAACCACAACATGAGGGAAAGCTGATTCTCCTCTCTTACTAAGATCTTTGTAGAAGTCCCTAACCGAGAAAAAACCTTGCTTGTTGGGAGTCCACAATCTCACATCGTCCGCCTGAGCATCTCCTGAGGCACTATCAAACAAACCCATTAACTTAGAAACCTCCATCAACTTTCAATCATTCAACAACCTCCTAAGGCCCAAATCCCACCCTATAGAACTACTTTCCAACACCCAAAAGCTTGCAATAGGGTGGTTCTTTTTCACAAAAAACGCATATATCATAAGAAATCTCTCCCTCAAAGGGTTTCCCCCACACCAAGTATCCTCCCATCCCCACTCCCCCCACCTTATATGTGACCCTTTTCTTGAATTGAGGTAAAACCTTCAAAATACCCTTCCACACCCCGCATTTGTATGGAATTTTAGCTACACCACCTTCCCAAACCAACGGATCTTCCCCAAATTTTGCCACTATCACCTTCCACCATAAACCCTCCCGTTCCACCCGAAATCTCCATAACCACTTTCCAAGTAAGGCACCATTAAGGCTCCCAAGCTTCCTGAAGTCGTGATCCCCCAACTTCTTGATAGGATACACATTTCTCCAACTAATGAAGCTTGCTTTTCTCTACTTTATCATGCCCCAGGAAATCTGTAAACATCTTGTCCAAACTCAGCTCTACGCTTCATAAATCCCCAATAATCGAAGACCAATGACTCGAAATCAACTTGATATTCATAATTACTTTGTTGATAGAAACATCCTTATTGTCAAAGATCTCTGCACTTTATTATTTGAAAATGATCCAAGCAGTAACAAAAGGAAGATCAGGTCCAAAATTGTCCATAGTCCCTTCCCACATCTACACATATGATATTTATGGGAATTTTTAAAACCTTGATAGATCAGATGATCCACTATGATAATCTTATCCAAATTAGCTATCCAGATACAACTAGGAAAGGGTTATAGTCAAATTCTGTCAACTGTGTATTTCAGGATCTAACTTTGAACCTCTTGTTCGAATTCCATCCGCACTATCTAGAAGTGAAGACTGAATCGAATATGAATTGATCCTTTTAGAAAATCAACCACATACCAATCTCCAAATCCTTAGGGTTGCATTTCAAATCTAGTCCCAAGTTATTGTATTCCTTTTTGACAAAGTGCACCTTTTGCATTGGAAGTATTATAGATTAGAGGAAACTTCAAAAAAAGGCGTGTCAACACTCCAGAGGTCTGTCAAAATCTGATGTGGATATTCCCCCTGGGCTTATCCAAATACCATCTTAAGAAAGGGTAGGCAAACTAGAAATGCCCTACTACACTGCAATGATACGAAGAGCTCAGAGAGATTGAAAATCAACTATTATGAGCAGTACTAAATTTACTAACAATTATGAGCTTCCATAGGCAATCATTGTCATATCCAAAATGCAATAGTTGTTTCCAAGAAAAGCTGTCTATATCCGTTGAACCATAATAACTGACACTCCCACCTCTTTGTCATACGACAACTTTTGCCAACTAAATAAATTTCGGTTATTTATTGTCATGCCATAGAAAATCACTGACCTATTTCTCTAGCCTCTTAGCTATGTTCACCATAATAGAAAATATAGACAAACAAACAACTCGAAAGATTAGCTAGGGTACACCTTACAGTAAACATTTCTTCTAGGATCTTCTTTCCACTCTCCAATATCAGGTCTTAGTTTGATTTCATTCTCTGTGGAGCCCCTAAAAGAAGATTAAGATAGGTAGTAGAGAAATTATCGATCTAGAAACTTATCCATATTTGTATCCTAGCCAGTAGCAATCACACAACTTTTACCAAGATTGATCCAATGACTAAATACTAATTACAAACATCTAACAATATTCCCAAAGTGGATTAGTTTGACATATAAACTATGGGAGAAAGATGGGCTCAAGTTACCAAATTTAAAACAAAACAACATCTCCACTTTCCATTTTGCAAATCATCTTGCTCAAGGCTTTCTTTTTTGCCATGAACAACGATGTGGGTATAGAGGGAACTATTCTTTCACCTTTTACTATGAACAACAAAGGGAAAGGGGATTTCCTTGCCTCACACCTCAAGAAATTTTGAAGTGTCTTGCCAACTACGCAGTCGAAGAAATTATAATTGATGCAATTATATAATTTTCCATTTTATCTGATCCCTAGAATTCCAATTTGTTATTTGGAATCTATTATCTTTCATGAGCAAAAACCAATTGTAAAGATCTTGTTGAAACTTGAACCTAGCACCACTTTTATTCTCTCTCTCTCTCTCTCTCTCTCTCTCTCTCTCTCTCTCTCTCTCTCTCTCTCTCTGTATATATATATATATATATGACATTGGTAAAATCTTTTTTATTGGTTTGGCTTGATTTTGGCATTGACTGTCTCTCTTAAGTGGATTGCTGCAACATGGGTTGTTTTTCATAAATTTTACTTTGCAGATGCTTTATATTTTTAGCTACCATTCTTGAATCTTATAATCTATTATTGCCAATAAAAATTCATTTTTGGTTTGTTATAAACCATTGATGCTGAGTAGATAATACATTCCTAACCTATGTAAAATTTTCACTGGATCAGATAGAATCTGCCCTTCCATCTCTCGCGAGGCCAATAATGTCCTTGGATGCCAATGAAGATGCTATTGTGGGTGCATTGAAGCAGAGCTTGGTAATGTCCTCTTTTAAGGCTATAGTATGCCTTGCTTCTTCTTCTTCTTGTTTTTTAAATTCTTAGTACTTCATTCTACAATCAGATCAGTACCCACTGATTCCAATTAACATAGATGATCTGATTTGACTTGGATGAGTCAATTCATCCTAAACAGAAGGATTTGATAAACATAAAGTTATATTTGGAAAATAATTGGTTATTCTGTAAATCAATGATATACCTTGAACTACTCGGCCATCTCTCCTACATAATCTTATGGCTACAAGCACAAAATCTAATTTTATATAAATCACAAACATTTAAATTGTTAAAAGTCATTTATATTTATATGAAAAATCACCAAAATGAATACATACTGGTCCACTCGGCTGAGTTTTCAAAAATTCGCTGAGTTAGACCGGTTTTTTTGTACATGTCACTGAGGTGGTTACAGTGGAAAATCCGCTTTGAGGCCTCCTGGTCCTAGACAACTCACCCTAGTGATTCAGAGTCTCAGACATCCAAGTTTAAAAACCATTCTGCAGTCGGCCATGTGGTCCAGTTTTTGTATGTAACTGAGGTGGATGATTCTAGTGTGGAAAAACTGGTACGAGGCCTCCTTGTCCTAGATAGCTTACCCGAGTTGAGTTTTAAACCATGCTGCATAACTGGGCGAGTATGAAATACTGATGTCCAATAGAATCAGCTTGTTGGAAGTGGAAGCAATGTATCTTTTGGTTTTCTAGTTCCATTATATTTTCATCACTGCCTAGCTTTGTTGACCTCCCTGGTATTTTACCTGTCTCTATGCACTGTAGCAATTGTGATGCCATATAAAATATTAAGCTCTCTCCAAATCTAGTTTCGATGAGTCAAAATTAAGAGGGAGGCAGGGACTTTCAGTTTATGAGATGGTTTCCATTATCAAACCTCGTTTTGTTGTACATGTATCAAGTGGAAATGCTGTCATAAATGGTTGTCAACATTATGGAGCATTTGTGCATATTTTTCTTAAAGACAATCTTTGCAAATCTTACAATTACACAATTCAAATACCCTTATTTATTTATTTATTTTTGTTTTCAATTTCAAGTCAGTACTTTCAGGGGAAACTAGAGTATATGGTAATTGAATTTGGGTTAAATATGAAATGCTACTTCTTATTAATCTGTACTTCATAGTCAGGATCTACTTGTTTGAGTGTTAGGAAAAAGAATGATATCTATGACATCAAGATGTTTTTACACCGGTTGCCAGCTTGACGAAATCATCCTCCTTTACTAGGCTTGGGGCCGGCATAGTAGTGTAGAAGGGACACTATGCAGTTGGATTTTATAAACATGATTTGTTGCATCTTACTGGAATTTTCGCGTAATGTACAAAGCTGTGAACATGAGATGAATAGGGATTTATGCCATACATGATTTTAAATGTTTTTCATGTAGTTGTCGATTAGCCTTCAACCCATATACGCTACTTTGGGACTAATTTATGTACATTTTTTATGCAGAGACACTTGGAGACTCTTGGCGCACAACGGGCTGGCCTTGAAGACATGCTTAAAGAGATGAAAAGGAAGGTATGATTGTATGCATGATTGGGATTATTTTTCATGATTGCTAGTTCCTAGCTCTGCAGTGAGTTTTTCGTTTTCAAAACATCTATTGTTTGGGGCGTGAATCTACATACTCTTTGCTCTCAGCATTGATTATGTGGCAGGATTCTATTTGTCTGTTCTGTATACTTAATGCATGCTATCTATTTATTGATATGCAACTAGGGGTTCATGAAAATAGTCATAGATGACAATTGTTGCCTCCTAGGATGAAACATATCATTTTGTACAATGGTGTTAGTCAATTGTAGCATATGCTCTGTCCCTTGACCTTTTTATAATTTTATTTTATGGAACAATGGTCTTAGTTTGTAGGCTTACAGCTTTAGTTTGGTATGTAGTACCAAGTTCATGATGTATCTGGTGGGTTTCTTTTCCTTTTGAGCCTAGAAGTTTAAACTCCTTCCAATTAAAGGGAAACTTGGCTGAAGGAAGGAGATAACAATACAAGGTTTTTTTGCCGGGTAGCTACTGGATGTGGAAGAGGAAACCACATTTCAAGGTTCAAGATCAATGGGATGGAGATGGAAGGTGAGGAGAACAAAAAGAATGGGGTGGTCCAATATTGTAAAAGGTTACCATCCAATTATTGTGTGGATTGCCCTACCCTAGACAATTTGGGATTTGACTGTATCTCCGAGGCTCAATTTTTTTGGCTAGAAAAACCCCTTGAGGTTGGTGAGGTTTATCAAACCATTGTGGATATGAATGGAGATAGTGCCCATGGACCAGATGGATTTTCAATGGCATTTTTTTTACGGTTTGTGGGGATCTTATGGGTGAGAAATTTATGTTTGTAGTCAAGGACTTCCTACAGAATGATTTCCTTGACTATCATTTCAACAATACATTTTTGGTTCCGATCCTCAAGAAAATGGGAGTGGAAGATATTCGGGACTTAAGGCCAATGAGCCTTGTAGGATCAAAGTACAAGATTGTGGCAAAATCATTCATGGGAAGGCTAAAGGAAGTTACAGGAAGCATAATCGATGTAGAACGGGGTTTTCATAAATGCAATGGTGTTTTATAATCAATAGTATGTCTCTGATCCAAATCTGCTCTTTGGTGGAGGATACTCGTCTCTAGGAATCTAACAAAGATAAATTCTTTTCTATTAAATATTTTTTCAAGTTAACTCACTCGACCTCATTTCTTTTCTGGATATTGCCATTTGGGGTAAAAAAAAAATACCATCCAAAATGTCATTCTTTATATTTTCAGCTAGCCTTGGGAAACTACTCACAATGGGCATTCTTATGGTTAGAGGATTCTCTTTAGCCAACTAGTGTTTGTTGTGTAAATCGTGTAGGGAATCTATTGATCATATTCATATTCTTTTTCCCTTTTCAAGACAGGTGTAAGGTCACTTTCTTTTACTATTTCGATATTCTTGGCATTTACCATCCTCGCTCGTAGCCTTATTTTGAAGTTAGCACCTCAAAGTAATTCCTCTCAAAAAAGAAGGAATCCTATGATTATTAACCCCATTTGTTGTGTGTTGGGGTATTGGTTGGAACAGTAGTGTCTTTGAAGGGTAAGGAATATCCCTTGCTTAAGATTCTTATATCCATCTTGGGGTTCGTATTTTATTGGAGCAAGAGTTTTAAGGAGTTTAGAGAAGTCCTTTTTTTTAAGGACTTTGCGTTTGAATGGGATATTCTATGTGATGCGTGAGAGTTTTTTAGTTTGTTGCTTCCTTTGTTTTCTTTTAATCTTGGGGGTGGCCACCTTCCTTTTTCTTTACTTCTGTAAATCCTTTTATCCATCTTTCTATCAAGAGAGAGCGTATAATGTGATGTTGCTTTCATAAACAGTGGATCCCTTTGCTGTTTCCCCACATCCTGCTTTTACTGGGGCTAATGTAATAAAATGTTGTGGTTCGTACTCAAATTATGATCGCTTTTATCCTGTTACATATGCTGCCAGCTTTTTGAATTGAAAAAAAAAAGAACAGAGCATTATTGATGCATCTGATCATAGATGCAGAAAATTAACTTAATGCTTTATAGCTCTGCTTATGTCCCTGTTTGTTATGCTTATTGTGTGTTTGATTTCAGGATGATATACTACCCAAGTTGATGACATCCACTGGCTCCTATGAGGATCTTTTTAGGAAGGAGATAGCAAAGTATGATCATATCTGTGAAGAGATATCCCAGAATATTGTTGCGCAAGAACAACTATTGATGCAGATTCAGGTCGGTTTATTTCCTAATGCTATATATAATCGTTAGCCTATTTGGTACTGGTCTATTTAAGAATTAACAGCAATTAGGATTCTTGTCAGTGTCTGACATTGGTTCAAAGTGTCAGACACATTGATTCCCCCACGACCCCAATTTTTCTGTACAATTTTTTCCTGTCTGTCAAGTTTATTTATTTTTATATCCTTAATTTCGAGAATCGAGATAAATATATAATTCTGAGAAATAAGTGATTGAAGCTTAGGGATTGTGATTGTGGGCTAGTCTTCAATAGTTACAGGACCTCATGTCCCAACTTCTGAAAATAAGTGGGAAACTTAGGTTTGGGGCACTGTGTGGAGATGTGTCTAAAAGTCCTTGCAATTATACAACTGCACCTCATTAATGTTTTGTTGCTTCCCTTTTAGTCAAAATTAGGAGTTAACTGATGCCCTAATTGAGTGCGTGAGAGTCGGAGGAAGGTCTTGTTCTGCGAGAACCTCTGAAATAGTTGAATTCATATCTGGTAGTTGATCTCTTTGTCCGAGTCCAGTCCACAACGAAGGCTTCCCACACCCCTCAATTAGCTTCTCTTAATGAAAGAACCAAAGATTGTTGTTCTTTCCATCAAGCATAATAGCAATTGTTTGAGTCAAATCAGCGTTGGAAAAGGCTGCTGAAATTCTAATTCCAACTAGTGTCTGCAAACCAGAGAAAGAATGTTACTATATTCCTTCAATTGTGTCAAAATGTGGTTCACAAATTCTCTACTACCTAGTCCAACTAAATCCGAACAAGACCATGATAACAATGCTCAAAAGAGTTGGACCGGATCTAACAACCAGTATCTGATACAAAATTTCCAGATTTGCAAAATCGGATTAAGCAAAACCCAACCAATTTCCAACAACTCCAGAAAAAGATCCAAGAGTCCCTAGGGATCCAACAATTCTCCCTACAAAGCCCCAAACAAAAAATTGAAAGAAATTTCTGGGGGAAAAAAAATCCAACGTCGGCTAAGACATCATGCTCAACTTCTATGAAGGGCAAAAGAATCTGGAAGCTTTGATCTTTCGTTACACTCCTTTTTCAGTTGGTAGCTCTGATATCATGACTGCAACGATCCCGAAATTCTAGGCAAAGATAGATTAACACCCTTCGGATATCACAAAGAGATGAAGAAAATAAATTGGGAAGGGATCAAATGATTCCCTTGTTGATCTCCTTATCCTTCTATATCTTATGAGGATACAATCTAGATGTGATAAGGTGTAATGCTACACACCAAATACTGGTACAACACAAGTTAAAAATGATTATTTACCCCCTTCCCTTATTATCTATACAGGTCTTCTACCAAGGTTTGAAACATGGCACCTCTCCAATGTCATTCCTTGGGTTCCTAGTAAAGAGGCAGGCCATGGAGGCGCACAAGTATGAGTTTGAGACAGAGTGTATTATATGAATATTTTGTGTTGTCACCTGTTTAGAACTAGGTACTGATGCCATGCCCTTTTCACTGGAAATGTACATGAAATCCTTTGTGCATGGACATTTCTATTAAAAAGGTTCCCTTAATCTATTGCTTCTTTTAAGAGTCCCACCCCCAAATTAAATATAACAAATGTTAGCTCAAGTTCATAAATGATCCTAGGAAGGTATAAAGCTTATGTTGTATTTCAAGAAATTGTGCCTATCAGTGATGTTTATGCAGAACATGATGGCACCTATATTTTCAATTGAATGCTGTACTTTGCTGCTTCTGTTTCTCATTGCAAATGTGTCTACTTTGGTGTTGCTTTTAGGATATTAATTTATAGGCAGAGGACATGTGGTGAATAGTTATTTTACTGCTGATATGGTCAATTTCCCCTTTTTTACAGGCTCAAAATGATGAGTTCGCTTCTGTCTTTAATCTTGAAGACTATAAAGGTGAGTGTCATTTGCTGTTGATATAAATCTTAGTGAAAATACATTTGTTGGATCTGGTGAATTCTTATTTTGCAATGGGTGATTAAGTCATGCATTTTATGTATGTTAATGAGTACTTTGGGTGCTCAAACCGTAGCATGTGTTTTTTTTTCAAAACTTCAATTTTGATCTTTAACTAAAAGCCTTGAAATTTGTGATGTGCTTCTAATCCATCATATTTCTAGAAATGAATCAATTAGGATTACAATAACAGTAGTAGATGTATTCGATGAAACAAATAGAACAAACAATAAATTATTGGACAAATAATAATCAGAACAATTCATATCTGTGACGCAACCATTGTTGCATTAGAGCCAAAGATTCCTTCTTGACCTATTTACAAGGCTCGAACTACATAACCTAATTTTATTATATGAAATGATGTTTCTCATGGGCTGCTCTGAAAGCCCCATAATCTGGCTGTTGAAAAGAGAGATCCAATTTTTTTTCCCCATGTGTTCTCTGTTAGCTTTCAAAAGAAATTTAACCTTGAGAGATCTTCCAAATCAGTTGCCACTGAAAAGTAGTATTTCTTTACTACAGGTCATGAAGTTTGCCCCCATGGATTTCTCAGTTCAAATAAAATCATTAAGTTCCCTCCCATGTATGTGTGACATTTGATTGATTGTCTGAAATCTTTCTGTCAGCATCTCGTGAGAAGAGCTATAAACAGATTGCAGCTGCCATTTCAAAGTTCCAAGAAATCAAGGATAACATTAATGAGGGACTGAAATTCTATGTTACTCTTCAGGTAACCTGATTGTAGCTTTTCTTCCATACACATTTTAAACATCATCATTACCAATTAAATATATTAACATAAATGATCTGTTTTTCGGTTTATTAAACAGGATGCAATCACGAATGTAAAGCAGCAGTGCAGTGATTATGTAATGACGAGAAACATCCAATGCAGAGAAATGATGGAAGATGTACAGAGAAAAATGGCAGGTTTCAGTGTCCAGGACAGTAAGAGTGGAGGAGGCTACAACGGCAACTACCCTCCAGTAGGGCAACCACCACATCCAACTCAGAGGAACGTTTCTCTGCAGCAGCCAGACCCCTCGTCACAGTACTATCAGACTTCATCGCAGCCAGTCCCAGCAGGGTATTCTCACCCTCGTCCCTCGTATGCCTCCCCACAGCAACCACTGCCTCCTTACCAAGTGCCTCCAACGTCTGGTAGCCCTTATCCGCCCCCACAAACCCAGCAACAACCACCTGTGGGCCATGAGTATGGGCAACCTGCTTATCCCGGGTGGCGGGGCCCTTACTACAATGCCCATGGGCCGCAACCTGGATCACATCCTCCCCCGCCTTACACTATTCCCTCACCATACCCTCCCCCACATCAAAGCGGTTACTACAAGCCCCAATAATAGTACATATACTACTTTTGTTTGATTGTTGTTTATTGTGCGTCACCTCATCCAAGCACCAACAGTACATACAGTTCTCCACCTATTATTTCTTTGTTTACCCTTGGCAGTGGCATTTTACTTGGTAAATGAATTCATTCTATCAGCACAGCAGATTCGAGCTTTTTTATCTTCTATGAGTAGTTGCACATTTCGTATTTAATAATACTGTGTACATTATTGTTATGAATGAATAATCATATGTCTAGTTTAATGACATTGAAGCCATGGGTTTAGATGAGTTATTGTTGGGACTTTTTCTCTACTGATGATATCACTCTTTTGAAGATTTTTCATTTTTTAGATAGGAGCTTGTACGGGAAGAGATCATACTACGTAGTTTTTTGGTAGCCCAACATCATTGTTCCTTCTTTTTTCTTTGTTCCCGTTGGTATTTGTCATTGTTCCTTCCATCTTTTTCTTTATTAATAGATTTTGCATCAATGAATGAATTTTTTTTTTTTTGGAGCAACGAGATTTGTTCAGCATGTACCCCAAATTTTTTGGAACAAAGGCCTTGATGATGGAATGACATTTCAAGTTATGGAATTAGTTGTCCAACATCGCTCCTAAGATGCGTGAGAGAGCCATTTAGTTGCTGTGCTACCAGATGATACTGTAGAGAAGCTTCTTACATTGAATGGGTAGGGACATTTGGATATTGAAAACAATATTTGGATACTTTGAAGTTATGCTTGCATTACCAGTACCAAATCCTGATGGATGGAGAAGTGGATGGAGTCAGGTTGATATGTGCATGAAGTTTGTTTAGTCTTGTTGAATGGTGAAGTAGACTCCCATGTTGTCGGTCAGCTCTTAATGAAATGTATCAAGCATATCTTGTATGTTTAACAATGGAGGTATAAAGCTTGGCATTCTAGTGTCCTCAAATGCGCTCCATTTCAACTAAGTTCTCTAGCTTATGTCATGACATGAGAACCCTCAAATGCTTGTGGTTTAGGTACTGTGTATCCTATGAGGTTGATGTTCACCAATGCTCGGACCCATTGACTCAATGCCATGTCATTCTTAGTATCAAGATATTGTGCCTGGGCACATAATGCACGTGATCCCTCCACTGTTCTGTTCATAGAGGATAGTGACGGTTGCAAATTCTGGGTTTGTTAACTTACCATCAACAAAATCTTTGGTCTAGAAAATATTGATGGTCCTTTTCATGGATACTTTCCTAATTATTTTGTCAAGAAAATCCTGCACATCTGCGACCAACTTGTACAAATTGCAACTTCTCAAAAGAAAGCCCAAACGTTATTTGTTATACAATAATGTGCCATGACACGGGCGCTTGTTTTGCTATTTGGAAAATAGGTCGTCATTTTCAGTAAAATGACCAATTATAAAGGTTTTCCCTAGGGGCCTCAAACTGAAATTCAATTGGTTGATCAGACCAGCATTTTATGAAAAAACAATGACCAACTTTTTCATAGTTTAATATTTAAATTCAAATTCCTTTAATATTATTATTATTTTGGGAATATATATGTCCACATAGCTACACGATTGCCGGTAGATGACATTATCAAGATCTTAATGGTAATGCCAACTTAACGTTACGTGGCTATATCTGACCCACCTAATTCCTGGAATATATATATATATATATATATATATATATATACCGACTCACAAAAAATCAGCCCATTCCAAAACTTCTAACCAATGTAGGACAAAACACGTAGGGTAAAGTGTAGGGCGCCGAACATTTCCCATATATATATATATATATATATATGTATGTGTGTGTGTGTGTGTGTGTGTGTTTTCAAAGAAGTTTATACAAAAATTTTACATTTTGAGAAAATGTTATTTATTTTTTTTTTTTTATCATGTTGGGATGGGAGGTGGCAAAGATTTTACAGTCTGCTAGCTATGAAAACCTTCTAATGCTTGGAAAACATTTTGGTCATTTTATAGGTAATGTTGTTACAAGCTCCTCTTGGCATTATCCTCCAAGGCCTCAAATTTTTCAGTTGATTGCTGCAACAGATGGACAACTCCACCTAGCCACAAGTGAGAGGTGCATGTCAGGGTCAACCACATTCACAACTGAAAATAAAAGCAGTCCACTCCACTCCACTCCCTGGCTCGGTGAGGTTGTTGGTTAGCTTGTTTCGAACATTGTTTTGAGACTATGCATTGGCTCCCTCCCAGCTCACCTACCAAGAAAGAAAAGACCAAAAAAAATAAAAGGAGATGCAAGAGGCTTACCAAATAAGGAGCTTCCCTTTATTGATTCAAAGACTGCTAATTGGCTCCATAACAAAGGAGTACAACTGCTGCTCAAGTGCTAATAAATAACCCTCAAAGCCACAACAGCCTGAAAATCTCAAAAGAATAGCCTATTCCCCCCCTCACCACTGTATCCCACCTTACTACCACAATAAATAACCCGTGGAATGGAAGAACCACCCAAAAAGAAAATCGAGAGGAGTTACAGACCAAAGAATATACCTTCAATGATCCTAGTCTTTTAATCTAGTCGATACAATCGAATTCAGACGTGTTATGCTTGGTCCAAAGAAGGGTCTCGTCTCTATCTACAGCTTTAATGATGTTATTTGCACCGATTCAACCCTGAATTCCAATCTTCAAGAAGCTTTGTCATGGACTCACCGAGTTTCTCTGCTTGAGGCCCAGGTTTTACAACATTTACATCACCCCAATTGGAGCATGGATCCATCCACCAGCTCTTCCGACCTGTACACCATGCCCCGGGAACAGCTTGATTCCGACCGCGCCTAAGAATCTTCTTATCAATCATGTCTAACACTGGATCATCTTTTTGAAACTGCCTTGCAAATGCAGCTCCACTCTGCATCATTATCATCCGATCATAATCGGTAATGTTGAGAAAATGGGGTTCCATCTTTGGAGGGTTATCCCAAACCATGTATCTTAGATCAGTGTTCACCGTCGTGTTTCGGAACTCGGGTGAATTGCAAATAACAGAATGGAAATAGCCTTCTTGGGATAAAAGTACATTTGTAAAATACATTAGAAGTGTTCTTGGCAGGTTATCCCAACCGATGACACAGAATTCTAGGAAAGATCGGCTCAAAATAACCCACGGTGAACCTGTTGAGTAAGAATGACAGGCATATATTGTCAAAAAATACGTAGTCGTATAAATAGTGTTGAGAATTATTTCTTCAACAGTTAAGAGAAGAGAAGTTGCCTGTAAAAAATTTGAAAGCATCAGGCGTTGGCCGCCTTTCTGAAGCGTGAAAGATTTGACTCCTCCTGGCCAAGTAGAGCCCTGGGTCAACTACAATTGGTTGGACTCTCTGGTGCCTAGAACAATAGAAATTGTAAATAACTGCACAATTAAAAGTGAAAGGAGCTTATATATGGTTACGTAAGGGAATCATGTTGAAATTAAACTAGAGGGAACGTTTTCATACTCTTTCCACCCGAGGTCACTGGTGTGATCAATGAAATTGAGGTCCCTCCCCACAGAAGAGAACACATGCGACAAATCTGAAAGGTTAAAAACAAAGCACGGATGAAAGGAGCATAGATTTTAAAGGTGGCCCAGTAATATAACTGAAGAGGCGAAAATGCATTGATGAAAGAACAAAAAAACAAAATCTTGGGACGATTATTACTGGGAATCTCATGTCAATTAAGATATTAAAAGCTCATAAGACATGAACATAAAGCCAGCAAATTAGTTGCAAAGTAAAATCTTAGGAATAATAGGTAGTATTGCTAAGATATACAAAAGGACAATATAAGTATATAACAATATTAAAATAATGCATTTGAACTGGTGTAATTATCAGTCTTTAGCAGCATAGTAAGGTGATACGATCAATCCCGGATCTAGATGCAAGCACCTTTGCTAAAATCTAATATATCATGCAAACAAAGCTGATGGGTATGAAATACCTTTTAACTCCGCTTTGCCTTCCTTCTTTGGGATGAGGGCAAGGAAAGTTCTATTACAGTATTACTAGCCCCCCCCCCCCCCCCCCCCCCCATGCCAAAAGAGAAGTGGAACTCATAAACCACCTTCAAAAAACAGCTCTCTACCCCCAATATTTCTCGAAGAACCCAATAGAGAAGCCACCAGGACTCAAAGCATTATTTCCTTCCAACTCTTTAACAGCATTCAGAATTCTCCTCAATCAGACCTTCCAACAAAGAGAAATGGTTTGAGCTGCTTTGATCAAATTCCAACCTATCCAAAGAAGTCTGAGAAAGATATCATTTCCGAGGATATCCGGATGATTTTTCTGTCTTGTTTCCAGGTGGATTAGGTATTACCTCAAACTTTCTTTTCGTTTTTGAAAGGGTGGTCCTCCAATACCTTCTCTCTTAGAAGGACACTTTCGGACTATTCTTCCCTTTGCCATTGTTTGGGACCTATGAAAAGAGAGAAACAACAGGGTGTTCCAGAGAAAGGTGAATGTCCCACTCCGTGTTATTAGAGATTTTGTGGGAGTTTCTTTCCAAGACTTTGTTTTCAGATGGAGTTCGATTTGTGACGTGTGGTTTTTCTTTTTTGTAGCTTTTATTCTTTGGTTTTTTTTGGTTGCTCTTGTTTTGGTTTCTGGTTGTACTTCCCTGTTTGGGGGCTATCTCAGCCTCCCTTCCTATTTCTTTCTTATCAATAAAGTTTTATACTTATCAAAAAGAATGTGATGGATATCTTCTTCAGCCATCTGACTAATTTTTTTCTATATTTGATTTCTTCCAATCAGGCTAATATGTAATATTCAGACTTACAGGTCCATCCTGTCTCATGATCCTCTAAAAAGGACTCATTTTCTCTTCTCTAGTCTATGGAAGTGATTCTGCAGGCAACAGGGGCAGACCCAGAGAGTTAAGAGAGTTTCACTTTCGTGGCCTGAACTAGTAGTACGAAAATATAAGTAGAAATATTATCAATAATAATGTATATAATTCTTTATAATAGAAGAATTACTACACAATCTTATCATATAAAAAAAAAAACGGGTTAGATTATTTATAAATCAAAGGTACCGATGCTAGAGCTATTAAAGCCCCCTCTCCTACCATTTGCTTCCCATCAAAATTTAAATGCTTAATTTCTTGTCTTCCAAAATATTTACATGAAACTTCCTTTTTTAAATACTTCCTTTTTAATCTAACCAAAATACAAGCCATCAAAATTTTAGAACCTTGCCACTATCTGCTATGTTAATTTGGAGGTCTCAAGGTGTAAATCAGCAATGCACTAAAACAAATGTTTAGATTGGTATGTCTAGCACATGCTCATATATGTGGAGCTTACAAATGTTAAAACTCACACACACACACACTTCTTTGGATCTCAAAGTTCTGGACTGAAAAAAAGAAGGAAATTTGCTTGTTGTGCCTTTAATTCAATCCCCAATTATACAAGAAAGAGTAAAT
Source organism: Akebia trifoliata (assembly GCF_017979445.1). Lineage (NCBI taxonomy): Eukaryota > Viridiplantae > Streptophyta > Magnoliopsida > Ranunculales > Lardizabalaceae > Akebia > Akebia trifoliata. Next base: position 27,284,012 of record NC_141377.1, read on the forward strand.
GAATTAAAACTTCGGAAATCGATAGAGAACTAAAGATTCAAAATTTAAGAAACCTATTTTGAAGAAATCAAAATTATGTTACAACTAGCATTCCATGAACTCCACTTCCCAATACAGAACTTCAAATTTCCAATTAGAGCTACAGCGCAGTCAAAATCACATTGAAATTTCACTAAATAAAGTAAAAGAAATAAATATTATTGACAATGAAAGGAAAAAAAATAGAATGAAACAAAAGAATTTGAGATTAAACGATCTCATTGAATAAGTCAGTTAAAATAAAAAATAATTATAAAAACGCTTCATTGCATCCTCCCAAGTAATTTTATAAAGGTTGAACGTGCAAAGATCAAAGAATCCATTTTCATGCTTGCAAAATCAGGGACACTAATTTTCTGAAATAAAAATGGGTGTTATGTTTTCATTCCTCTGATGAGGTGTCGCTGCAAGGAAGTTCACTTTGTGTATCGGGTCTGCAAATGCCCTTTGTATTGGATATTGTTTACATGAAGATAAATAGGCAATACTACCACTTCATGCAGACAATTGTTAAGAGTGACAGACCTTAAATTGAAGAAACTAGGCACTACATAGGACTTTCTTTTTTTACCTTCAAGAGTTTGGAGTATACTTTTCATTGTTACTGTTATATCACAGAGAAGTGGGTAGAGTATCTTTCTTTTTTTCTTTTTTGTGCTTATCGTGGGTATCCCCACCCTTTGGGTGAGATTAATCCCACGTCACACACACTGCCCCCTTGGAAAGTCCTACATGCAACTGGTTGAGTCAAGGGTCAAATGGACACTGGAGGGTGGTGAGTGGCCTCAAGGAATTCATTGCTTCATGGAGTTTCAAACACTTGACCTACTATTCCTGAGGAGCTTATCAAGGCTCGGCTTGCCACAAGGCCAATCCCTTGGGGGGGTGGTAGAGTATGTAATCTAAAAAGGAGTAAGTGGGTTGAGTATGTCCTTGAGGGAACTTTAGATTAAAGTATTTTGTGTATCTGAAACCTCACATTGGATGCAATCCTTCAATGACTTTTGGGTCAAGTCCACTAACTCCCTTCTATTTGTTCTTCCTGTTATAGATTGTGTTGGTTCTACTCTATGGATTGCTGATTTGCTTCAAGAGGTGTTTTAAGCTACATAATGATGTTAATAATGCTGGAATGATGAGGATGAAAAAAGGGTGAGGAGTAGTTCAAGAAAATAAAGGGGGATGGTCTTTGTTTGTAAGCCTCGTTGGTCATCCCGACCACTTTCTAATGAAATTTTCTTTTACCCATCAAAAAAATAAAATAAAGGAAGGTGGTCACAATGGCAAAATCTACAAGAAAGATTCAATTCTGAGTCTCAGTGATAGTGATTTCAAGAGCAGAAGCAATTGTTTTTATTTTGCTTATGCGTTGGTCTATGACAATGCCACATGATGCTGATTTTGGAGCAGGGAGGAGAGTTTATTTGGTGGCAGTGGTACGAGTGACATATATACAATGTAATTTTTCCTGCTCCAATCACTGTGCTGCTGGTTTTCCTAGCTCTATTTCAGAGTTCCTTCATATATAATTTGTGGCTATTCATGTTCATGCGTAGAAAGTCAACATAGATCGGTTAAATTGATTGGGGTTTTATACAGTTGAGAACCATGGGATGTTACACTTTTTTTTTTTTGAACCAACTGATATTGACAGACCAATCAAGCACTTCCCACAAAAATTTATATGGTTTCTTAGCCAAGTTTTTTTTTTTTTAATTATAATTTGTAGGAAATATTAAAATCTATAAGCTTCTCTAGTTTGTTACAATGATTTAAATTATTTTATACGCTACTAGGTTGCCTTAGTCATCTCGAATATGAACCCATTGCAACAACTCCCATCTAGAATATTGCCAATACAATTATATGAAGATAACAAAGATATAGAGGCTATTTTAAAGGATTTTTCCAAGAGATTGAAGATGATGAGATGAATACAAACTTGACGTGGTTCTATGATTTACTGTGAATCAGATGTCTACTTAGTAACACTGTAGCTATTTATAGATTTTGAGTAATGAGATATCCAAACATTGTCAGCTAATAGTATTCTAACCAACCCACAATTATCATTCTTTTGCTCTTTGATTTACAATATACTTGGTGCACAAATCACAATATTTAGAAGAAAAAAAAAATTGAAAAAATAGAACATTCACATTCAATGTCTAGATATCACTGCATGAAAAATGATCAACTTCCATCTTCACAAATCACCAATAATGTCATTTTTTGGTTAAATTTATGTGGTAAATCTACCAACTCCAATTCCGACTTAGCTTGCCAAATGAAAAAGTTGGAGTTTTGTACAACACCTGGACTGAATTCCTATAGGAAACCTAAGGCTAAAGTTTATTTCAAGAGTTAGAAGCAACTCCAACAACAACTGCAATTCTAACTAACTACCACTTCCAAACATACCCGTAGTATTATTACTTTCCACATAATCGTACTTAAGAACAGAGTCCTCTTCCCCGAGTAAACAGGCAGTTGGTTGTCGTTGGATGAATGTCAGCAAATATCATCTCAATGGCATGATAGAACAACTAAAGGTACGATTGATTGCTAAAGAGTACACCTAAACCTTTGGTGTGAATTAATTTCAGATTTTTTTTTCTTGTTGTGCATAAAACTTTGTTCGAGTTATGTTATCTATGGTTGTCTCCTTACGTTGTCCTTTATATCAGTTGGATATTAAAAAATGATTTCTTACACAGTGATTTGCAAGAGGGAGTGTATATGGAACAATCATCGAGCTATGTAATGTGTGATAAGCCTGACATGGTTTGATGATTGTAGAAAACCATTTATGGGCTCAAGCAATGCCCACAGTGGTTTGATAAGTTTTGTACAATTGCAGTGAAGTATGGTTTTCAGTGGACTTACTTTGATCACTTTGTGTTGGTTCTTCGTACTTCTATTGGAGTAGTTATTCTTGTTGTGTATGATATTGTTATCACAGGAAGTGGCACCGTTGGGATTGTTGATTTAATATCCTATTTGCACCAGCATTTTAACAACAAGGATCTTGGTTATCTTCAATACTTTATTGGTGTTGAGGTAGCACAATATGCAAAGGGCGTAGTATCTCATAGAGGAAGTATGTCATGGACCTATTACAAGAGATGGGCATGCTGGGTGTTCTAAGCTCATTGATACTCCTATGGATTCCATTGTCAAGCTTGAGAATGAGCAAGGGGGTTATATAGTGATATTGGACAATAACAAAGGCTAATTGGCAAGCTAATCTATCTGACAATAACTCATCCATGTATTACCTTTGTGGTTGGAGTTGAGTCAATTTATGCATGCACCTCGTCAACCACATTGGGATGTTGTGTACCGATTTTGAAATCTCTTAAATGTCTTCTAAGTAAAGACCTTTTGTATAAACAATCCTAGCACCTAAAGGTAACAAGTTTGTGCAATGCAAACTAGGCTAACAATCATTCTAATAGATGAACTACATCAGGGTATTGTGATATTGTGGATGGTACTTGGCCATGTGGGGAAGTAAAACAAACAAAATGTGGATGTTAGATCGAGTGCAATGGCAAAATATAGGACCAAGGACTATGGCTCATAAAACATGTTAAATGATGTGGGTGAAATATCTAGTATCTTCATTGCATATAACCTAGCGTTTCATGTGGGGATTAAGTAAATTAAAGTCGACTACTACTTTATTAGAAACATGGGTCTAAGCAAGAAGATCGTGTTACTCCATATATAGCGTTAAACCAAATTCCATTTTTTGTTTTATATAACAAGCTGGCATGCATGATCTACATGCTCAAACTTGAGGGTAAATATAGGACATATATATAGTATATTTAGTGTAAAGGGTATTATAGTCATTCCACTTTGTGTTATATTATATGTTAAACAAAGTAGGCCAAACCTTGAGTTTGAATTTCTCCCTTCAACATTCTTCTTATGTCTTCTCCTTCTCCTATCTTCCACGTAACAGCCATATATATATATATATATAGAGAGAGAGAGAGAGAGAGAGAGAGAAAGAGAAGGCCCTTCAATGGATTCAACCATTTTCTTACTAAGTCTATGAAATTAGGATGCTTCAACCAAATGTTTTCAAAGTGAAAAGCAAACAATCAACTTGTGTTATGACCAACGTCCAAAAGTAGAAGGGAGTGACCAAAGGCTAGTTTTGGAATCGCAATGATTCATTTTTACCATTGAATGAAAATTAAAATTTTGAAAATATAAAGCAATATCAGTGTGGCCAAATGCGATCGCATATGCGATTTACTGATTCTAGATCATTATGCCATGGCATACAAAACTATGCGATGGCATATTACTCCAAAAGTCAAAAAATTTACTGTTGGAGCTAAATTTAATTTAATTTTTTTAATCTATCTTCTCCTACAAATACCCTATTCCCACCTCCTATTATTGCATCATTCTAAGCTATTTCTTTTACTCTTTCACTCACGTAATACTCTCTCTAAATTATATTTATACTATTATTTTTCAAAATATTGAGTTTATGTATTCAAACATAAGATGTCATGGTATCCAGCGATTAAATTATTAAAGTGGAGTCCATTTTAACTAGAACTTGAAAATTAAAGTGGAGCTACATTCATATCATGAAATAGCTTATACATTATTGACTATTTAGCTCATTGACTTCTTTTATTCTTATTACTAAATTACTAAACATAATCAATTTTATTCAATTTGGATAACGAAAGCCATCCAAATGTATTGTTCTAGGTTTGTTTTAATTTTCCTTTTTTCTGATTTAAAATTTTTTTTTTCTTTTTTCCTTATTTTTATTTATTTATTTGAAATAAAATATTAGTTTGTGATATATGCTACCGCATGTGCGCATAGCATATACTGGTCGCATATGCTATTTGATAACATTGAGCAATATAAAAAAAATTCATTAAAATATTACGATATCAAATTGTTTCTTATTTTCTGTTAATTTTTGAAAGGAGTTTCTTTTTGTCTTGTGTTTTTCACACCATGGATCTCCCATAGATCAAATGATTTGGATTCCTAAGACTAACCCATCGTGATCATGTCATCATATATGGATTTATTGATCAAAAAAATATATGGATTTATAAGATATTCACCAATGTATTCAAATTTCAGATAGCCCTTAGCACGTTGAATCCAATCCTCGTAAACCCTACTACGAGAAATACAATTCCTTGGCCATATCATTTTGGAGGTTTTGCAAGTTGGTCAAGGGAAACAAACCATCAAGAGGACTTGTCTGTTTCAAGTTTGGGACATTGATTCTCACTCCTCTAAGATCTTCCATTTGTCTAACTCCCCATTGTCAATGATGAATTTCCGTAGCACTTTTTTTTATCGGTAAGCAAGTTTTTAATGAGTTTACTTAGGTGATGGCAGTGGTGAGTACTGAACCCAAGTCTATGGTATCAACACCCACAACCTTTACCAACTCTAAGCTACCTGGCACCTTCAATTTCAATAGTATTTTCAACTATTCAATTTAATGGATCAACATCAATAAGTTTTCATATACCTAGCTTCAAGTATGATGCTCCAAACATCCCTCACCAAAAAGCTTCCACTTTTCTTTTGTTGTGATTGGTACATCAATCCTTTTTTTAACTTACCCTTTAAGGGAGCCTCAATATCAACTCAATATAAATTATCCAATTTTCTTCCTCTAACCTTAACAAATAAGATGAACTTTGGCCCTTGTGGGATATGAAAACGAGAAATTCCTTATTTTGAGTAGATGGAGCACTTTGGGTCTTGCCCACCTTGTACAAATTGCCACTAGACGCCTAGTGAAGCCATTAAAACGCCACATAGGCTAATCAAACCACAAAGACTAGTTCATTTCAAGTTTGGAAAATTGATTCCTACTCTTCTAAGATCTTTAATTTGTCTAACTCCCCATTGTCAACGATGAACTTCAATGGCACGTTCCACTAATTATTCTAATGGAATAAGATAAGTAAGTTTATTGCTATTCCTTCGCTTAAAGTGCGATGCTCCATAAAAAAGCTTTCACCTCACAATTTTATTACTATTTATTTAGTTGTGATAAGTACACTAATCAATTTTAGGACTGACCCTTCAACACAAATTCACCATCAACTTCATATTAGAAATTATCCATTTTTTTAATTATTTTGCTCTAACCTAAAAATATGGTCAACTCTAGTCCCCGTCTGATAAGAAACGGATAACTTTCTCCTATAAATCGTGCATTTGGATCCCCATACCACGTGAAATGAATCCTCACATGAGAGAAACCATCAAAATGCTAAGGTAAACAAATCGAGTGAAGTGAAATGGTACACTATAGTAGGTGGCTAGGTTCCATGTACATGATCTAGCATACATCGATAACTCAGGAGGCATTTGGTGGTTGGAGAAAATTTTGGTTATTAGTACCTCACAATATTGTAGGATCCAATCTGCTAGCAACAAAGATATCCATATGAAGCCACTCACCTCATAGAAAACGAGCCAATAATGTATTAGGTTTAAGTGAGTAGGATCAAGGTTTAAAATATCCTTTCAAAGGAATCTTTCGGTCGAAGGAAAAAAGTCGATACAAAATGAAATATTAGAAATTCTTCAAACATCCACAAAAATCAACATTTTAATAATAAAGAATGTTTAAAAAAAATATTTTGGGTTATGAAATGAATGTTACAACAATTTTTTTAAGTATAGAGCCTTTGTTTATGTTGATCCGTACTAGTAGACACTAATATGATGTGAATACACAAAGTTATATTGCATTAAAGTATGTTCAATGTTTCAAGTTTCAACAAGCTATCAAATACCCATAGCTTAATGACTACACTAAGTTGGATTGCATTAAAATATGTTTAATTAATGTTACATTGTTGCAGAGAATCCATTGATTTTTCTAAATATTTTCTCTTTTTATTATTATTTTGGTTTGTTTTGAAACGTTTCAGTCAAACATTCTGGCACATACTGATACAAACCAGCACTGATCGTTACATTTAATTCAGGGAAGGGAACGTTTCGTACTGGAATGTTCAAAATCGGTACATAGTAGTCGAGACATTCCGATACAATATAATATTTTTAACCATGAATAGGATGACACACTCGCCACGTGTCACCAAGTCCTGACACATTAATACTAACAAGGCTATCATTCATAACCAAATGCATCTTTTCACATTAGTCCACGATATAAATAAGCCTTCGAGGAATACTACTTGGAGAGTTAGAGCTATGTTGAAGCTTTCTCTATTTCAAGCCTTCATCATTTCCTAGAAACTTTTCCCTTATGTCAATCTCTATCTCCATCCCTATTCAAAACAGCAGCTTGAGCAAGTATGTTGACGCAACACCATGTGTCACCAAATCCAAACATGTATCAATGCCAACAGGGCTACACTAATGAGCCAAAGGCATAATTATATTTTCTCATTAGCCCACAAAATAAATAAGCCATCGGGATCATTTAGAAGGGGAAAATATTACTTGGAGATTTAGAGCTATGTTGAAGATCTCTCTCGTGAGGGTGACCGCCAACTTAGTTGGTAAAGTCTCTGGGTGATGATACCATAGACCAAAGTTCAATTCTGACATCACCAAGTTACTGATTTCATTAGAAACATGCTCACCGATATAAAAAAAAATCTCTCTCATACTGGCCTTAATCCCTTCTTTGAGCCATTTCCCTCATGTCCATCTCTATCTTCGTTTATGATTGACACAACAGTGACCAAACGGCCATAAACTCAACCTAGGCAAAAATTGGAGTCAGCACACCAAACCTTTGAGCCAATGTGTAGAATAATGACTACATGTAGCACATACAAACAAAGACTGAAATGTATTTACCCTATAAATTTTATAACTTTATCAATGGTTTTACCTTATTTATTTATTTTTATATATAACTACAAAATAGCTCGTCTATAATATGATAATCTAACCAATTATTCACCACATACCAAAGCTTGATGTGTTTGTTTTTTCCCCTTACTTGCAAGATTTTGATTAAGACTAACCGTAGGAAAGATTTTTTCCAATTGAAGTTCTATATCTAACAAATATCACATTATGTGTACTCTCTTATCCATCTGTATATGATACAAATTATAAGATATTGCATCACATTATTAATTATTAGCATCATTATCATATGAATAACAAAAAAGAGACGTAAGCATGCACCAATAATTTTTCCATGCATTATAGCAAAGAAATCTGAGCAGCCACATATACATTCGTCACATCAAGAACTAACATTAAAATTAAAGCAGGAGACAAAAGAAAAAATTCAAATTTCCCGACAAGAAATAAGAAATAACACCACCATAGAATCAAAATGCAATTATAAATGGTTCAAGTAGTTCCCCAAAATAACATAAAAATTGTCAAAATGCAATATTGAAGAACTAAAAGAAAATACAATTTCTCGGCTGAAGAACTGAAACAATCAAAATTACAATAGGAAAAAAGTTCAATTATTTGAATCAAAATGCTACATATTTAAATTTCATAAAATTAAACTCAATTAAAACAAAATACAACTAATAAGGAAGAAACCCATACCGTCCTGAGTAATGAGGGGATAATCCGCAGCACTCAAAGTAATAAACCAATCCCAACCACTATCAACCCTCAAAAGAATCGAAGCCGCACGAAGCGTGGCAGCAATATTCGAAGATCCCATATAAGTAACAGGATCCGGTTTCCCCAAAACATCTACATTACCGTAATAACGGATAACGGGAATGGAATGTACCTCTACAGTCAATCGAGTCCGTTCCTCATCAGAAGCATCGGATCCAAGATGAAGAAGATAACGATTTCGAGGATGGTAGATTGCGAGAAACAATCGCATAATCCGATCCTTATCGCCTTTACCACCAGAAATATAGTAAGAGAAGGCAGGAGGGTATGAGGAACCGTAACGGATGAGAGAAGGGAATGAACGATTGGTAGTGAAAGAAGAAGAAGTTATTAATCCAGAGATTGAAGAGAGGAAGAACAGTAAAGAAAGGAAGGCTGCAGAGAAGAGTGTGAAAAGCCATTTCTTCTCCGCTGCCATTGATTTCTAGGGTTTTAGTTGAAATTGGGATTTTGGTGTTCATGGATCAGTAAGTTAGGGTTTTCGAAAGAATTTCATTTGTTTAAGAAGTCTTGAACTAATGGAAACTATTTAGGGTTTAGAGGTTGAGATTCAGATGGATAGAGTGTGTGATTCATTCACTGTGTGTGTGTGTTTTTATTTTTTCTTGTATTTTTTTTTTAAATTTTAAATAAATAAGATGGTACTTCAGAGAGGGAGAGAGAAAGAGTACGGAAACTACAGGTGTACCAACATGAAGAAAACAGGTTTTGTGAGCCGGAGCTGCTCCAAAACGGTTCGGTTTACAGACGTGGCCGTTTCAACGACGTGATAGGGATCAAATTATGTTGGGAAATGCGTAAGAATGTCTTTCCATCTCTCTCAGCCGTTAGTGTCCAACAACCAAAAATGGATTATATTATGACATTATCAAATATTTGATATTGGAGTAAGAGTAAACTTACTGCAATCTTAAATATTTCAAAGTCTTCACTAAGGGTCCTTGGAGTCTCTTAATTGCTTTTAAAAAAAAAAAACATGATCTGATGCTACATCGTTGTAGAGAAAAAAATTCTATAAATTTTAAAAATAAAAATTGACAGATGTATTTTAATTTTAAATTTGGGAATTTAGTAAAAGTTTGGTAGTTGTTCATTTTCAAAAATTTGGATCAAGCAAAAAAAAAAAAAAAAAAATTATTTGAATTTTTTACATGAAATCTAGAGGGTGTGGTGTTGGATTGCCAATGTGATAAAATTTGATTGATTGATTGATTGGTAATTTTTAATTATCATATTTGAACACTTCTATCGCTTTGTAGTGAAATGATTTTATTGATGCATTATATGACACAGGAGAAAGTAATGTTCAAACATCTTAAAATTAATAATCATGATGGTTTTTTATGATAGGTATAACAATAATTATGATGGAAATTTAGAGAATAATGGGTAGGAAAGCGTACCTTAGGAGGTACTTTTGGGATGAGAAATGTCTTTAAAGCATTGTACTCCAACTAATGGATGTCATGTGAATTTTCACATTTATTATACAAAATAAGGTTCTTGTCCGAGTCATAAATACTATTTACCATATTAGATAGAGTTGTGAAAATCCAAGGGTTGAGAGTATTCTCCACTAACTCTACCAAAAAAAAAAAACTACTTGAAACCACCTTGGGTTACTTTTGTCAAAATGAAAAAGATAAAATAAAATAAAAATCCATCGTATAAAATGATGTTCCACACATCCAACACTGGAGGATACTGCCCATTAACGCCAAGAAACTGCATGGAACCCCCTAAATCAATTAAATCTCTCTCTCTCTCTCTCTCAAATCAAGTAATACTCTATATCTATGAAAAATATATAGCCAAATAACATTAATGATTGGTGGTATGAGACAAGTTTTAATGGTTTTCTGCAGAATATTTGGATTTGTTTTAATCCAATTTTTTTCTCAGTCGAAAAAGAATCCAGCTAATAATATATTTGGAATTGTTGTTCTCTATCTATCATATGATCTCTCTAATCGTTTTTATATTTTTTAGATATATAATATATCTAAAGGTAGTTCAAAGACAATTAGATCCATTTCTCACCCTTCTTTCAAACATTCTTTATAATTTCTCTGAAAGACTTGGTGATTTAGGACAAAAAGATTACGAAATCTTAATGTGTCTTAAGTGCCCAACTTTAATCGATTTTAGATGGTACAAAGATATTTTCTTAGCCAAACTTTATCAAATATCACGATATAATGATCTTTTCTGAAAGAATAGTTTATTTCCGGTCTACTAGCATTATTCGTCGAAAATGTTAGAAAAGAATTCAAAGGCCTTTTTAATAGCATCGACTATAACCAGTTCACATTTGGTAAACTAATTCAAAGAATCAATATGATAGGTCTAAAGTTTTGTTTCGATCTAAAACTTAAAAAACAAATAGAAAAATAAAAATTTTGAAAAGAATTAGGAGACTTTTGTTATCATTTTGAAAAAAAAATGTTTCGAGCACCCTCTTCAAAAATAAAAAATAAAACCAAAGAAAATATCAACATATTTTCCTTCAAAATTTTCAAGAAAATTTTTAAAAAGAAAAATAGATAAACATGCATAAAAACATAAAAAGAATAAAAATTAATTATTTGTTATAAATTTGGAAAACATGGCCACACTCCAAATAGATGACATATTAAAATTTTAAAAGAAAAGTCAATGAATTACAATTATCCTCTTCCGAAGCACCTCATTTCTCCTCAGAAGATAACTGTAAATGCCATTGGCATTTAAATTCAATCTCATCTTCGTCCTCTTCGATAAATAAGCTCTAATTTAATGTTTTAACAGAAAACAAAAATGTTTTTGTTAAAATTATTAGATAAAATTCTTAATAAAAACCAACGCGATCAACATTTAGTACAAATGTTAGAAAATTTTAAAAATCAAAATAAATTTTTACTAGAAAAGATTCAAATCCCTTATACTTCAACTCATATATATTCACTAAGAGATATTTATTCAAAAGCAATTAAAAAGCCTTCAAAAGAAAATACATCTTTAATAAATCTCTCAAGTTTAAAGGAATAAATTAGAATCTTAAAGGAATAAGTAGCAGAATTACAAATGTCATCTGATCACCATACTGATTCAAATAAAATTTCTAATCACGAAGATTAAACCAATCAATTTCTTAATACTATGACTCAATTTACTTATAAAAATGGTACACCTCAATCACAATAAAAATTAAAAAAAAATCTCAAAAATTCATCGCCCTTATTGATTCTAGATTAGATATGAATTACATTAAAGAAGGCTAAATCTCTTTCTCTTCTTGTGAGCCGACACAAACATCTTTATCAATAGCTACTGGTAAATTCATTTATATTAAATACAAAATAATAGATTTCTTTATTTGCAAATAAAATGTCTGCCTCCCAGTCACCTTTCTTGTTATTCCAACATTGTAACAAGAAGTATTACTTAGCACTCCTTTCCTTAATATAATACAACCGTTTCTAATGACTCTAGAAGGAATCATCTATAAACTTAGAGACAAAGAAGTTCTCTTTAATTTCATATATTCTCCTACATTTGGCAAAGTTGATTTTTTGTTAAACACGATCCAATCAAAAGAAAAACAACTTAACTTTGTTAACTAAAATTTAAAATAATAATAATAATAATAATCAAGCAAAATTTAAAATTTTCAAACCTTTAAACAAAAATAAGTAATAAAAATTTGTTGTTCAGACATTCCCAGTTCCTTTTGGTATAACAAAACTCATCAAGTTGCTCTCCCTTATATCTCATCTTTAATAAAAAAAGATATTCCTACAAAAGCTTGCTCAATTCAAATGAATTCTAAATATATAGAATTATGTCAAAAGGAAATTTAAGATATTCTTAACAAAAAATTGATTAGAAAATCTGAATCTACGTGGAGTTGGGTTATTTTTTAATGTTAAAAATGCAACTAAACTTGAGGCTATCCAAGACTTGTAATAAATTACAAATCTTTTAATAAAGTAATACAATCTATAAGATATCATATTCCCAATAAACAAGATCTTATTGACCGATTTACTAATGCAAATATTTTTTTCAAAATTCGATCTAAAATCAGGATTTTGACAAATTCAAATCCAAAAACCCAATAAATACAAAACTATGTTTACAGTCTCTTTTCGTTTTTCTCCAAAATATAGATATCCACTGAAAGTATCTTTATATATTTAGAAAAGCTATTTTAAAAAATAGACTTGTTCTTTCTCAAAGAAAAATTAAATTATTTCAAACAAAAATATAGTTTCTAAGATTTTCCTTAGAAAATAAAATGTATATGCCTAAAAAAATGTTTTATAATAAGATGTCAAAATTTTTGCATTAAAACAAAATTTTCCCAAATGGCAGGTCCTACTTTTAATTTTTGAATTTGATATAGAATTTATTTCTAGTTTTTAAAAGTATCTTCCTGATTTTCTAACCAGAAAATTTCTTCAAAAGTCCCAATGAGTTCATCAAAAAGACAAACTAAATCAAAAGGCAAGGAGAAAATTTCAATAGAAATTCAAATTTCTCCGTCTCGATTCTCTCCAATTGCCCTAAAGTCAGAATACATTCAGAAAGTCAATTAAGCAATGTTTATCCTATCTCAAGAGCAATTTGAATCTATGACCATATCTCAAATTCAAAGTCAATTATTTTCACGAAAAACTCTCTTTAATCCAAAGCAATCAAATCTTTCTTCAAAATTTTGTGAAGTCATTTTAACCCAATCTCAAAGTGCAATAATATTTCACAACCTTGATTAAAAAGGTAATATTGAATATTCCAAATTAAAATTCAAAAGATTACTTCTTTTTACGAATGGAAAGTAACTTTTTGAACTTTGAAATATGTCAAATCATCCAACGATCAACAAATCCCTCACACTTATTGGGATTATCAAAATGCATGAGAATTCACATAAAATTCAAAGGATCTCATTTATGGTTTCTTTAATTCTGTCAAAAGTTCAACAATCAAATACCATACTGATTTTATTTACAATGGTAATAATGTTTTGATTCCATTACTAATATTACAATGTTTCAAGTTTTTATTCGTATCTTGAGAAAAAAAATAGTAAATTTGAGAAAATTCTAAAAGTGAGATTTAGGGTAAAATTTTAGAATATTTTTTTGATTATTTTTAATGAAATTTGACCTCATCATCAGATTAAAAATGGTCGGAAAACATATTTTAGCCTGTAAGCATACTCAAATGCGGGTTTGAATAGAAAAATTACAAATTCCTTGATTATCAAATCGGAGAGGATAAAAAAATGAATTTTTTCTATAATAAGAATTTGTAAAATCCGATCATATCGTTGATTTCACAACAAAAATGATAAAATATGAAGTATTCACTCGTTACTTTTAGAGTTCAAAAAGTCAAATTATCGTAAAAAAATAAAAACAACTTCAATTTTGGGGTCGGACTGAACTGAAAATGTAAATTTTTGTTAGACCGAGAATTTATAGAATTCAATTATGCCATTAGATTCATAATAAAAAATTATAGAAAAATAAGTATTCACTTATCAGTTTCAGAGTTTGAAAAGTTGAGTTATCATCAAACGAAACAACTTCAAAAAAGATGATTTCATCCCAATATTCGAAATAATTTTTTTTAAAAGTTTGTTATTTCATTTCAACTTTCCCAAATCCGTTAATAGCAACCAAACATATGTTTGTTTCAATGTTGATTTCAATCAACTTTGTTTCTCTGATTCGTCATGAATAAGACTTTGTTGATGCTCGACGAAGAAAGAAAAAACGTTCACAACATTGTACTATACAAATCTTATCCGATCCTTTTTCTTTTTCTCTTCTCTTTCTCTGTATTTCATCAAAAATCAATCGTATCATATACAAGGGTTTCGATTTCCGTGCATGTTCTTCAATTCTAACACTTAGAGAGTAGTAAGAGCTTATGATTCTTACTAATAATCGTAGATTTCAAAAATACATTTAGGATGTTTATAAATTTTTTAATTTAATTCTAAACATAAAAATTTTATCATTTATTTCAAATTCATGAGAAATATATGTGTTTGACGTGTTTTATAACAAATTATATGTGAGTGAGACATTCTACCCGATTATTTTCGCTAGTTTAGTTTATGTGTACTGTTCGGACCACATTTTAATATAATTTTTGTAATTTTTTTAAATTTAAATTATAAAAAAAATGAATTTCTAAGTTTTTAAAAATGATTTAATATTTAATAAACTCATATTGAGTTGATGAATATCAGAAAATGAATGTTGTGTTTGAAAAATCGAAAAGTAAAAATATAAAAAAAAATGAGATGAAATGGTAAAATATCAGAATCACACCCGAGTGATGATGTCTACATTTTACTTTGTTGTGCTAGGTGTAGGTTGATAAATGAATATCTAGAAGTAATTTATTCTCGATTGCATATATATTTACGATTATGTGTTGTGTACTATTATTTATTTTAGGCCGGTGAACCACAATTACATAGTTGGAAATTGGATATTCATTCTCAATTCTGTAATGTTAATTTATTATTTGTTTTCAAAGAAAAATTATCTATATATATATTGTTAATTGTTAAAGAGCTTGCGAATACCTAAAATGATAGTTTGTCATATCATTCGGAGTCATATACTATTCTAGAATGTATGCTAGGGACAACCAAGCTCATATGTGGTAAGGACACAGATGAAAGTGGAGTCACAATTGAAATCCGAATTTATTCCTTTCTATTTTTACCAATAAACTTGTAATGTAAATGTGATTATACACAAATGTTGATGTATAATTGGAATCACATGCACGCATGATAGGCATAAACGAAGATGATTGGTTAGTGACTACTAATAATTTAAAATAGTCGAACGTTCTAAAACATCGAAAAAAGACCTATTGCTTACAATCACGTCAAATGATCAGCTTGAGCCGGATAATGGTCAACCAAGTTTTGTACGTTGCATCAATTGACCTCAAAATCAAGAATTAAAAGCCAGTAAAGTATTATAATATCATGCCCTTATTGGGAGCGATTTAGTCGTGAATCCTAACTCTCTAATTCTATTACTCTACCATTGTGTATTATGTATCTTTTCTTGATGAGTTCTTCTTCCATTTCTTTGACTTTTCTCATTTCTTTCTTATTTCTTGAGTCATCACAAAAATAGATTGTTTTCCTTCCTTTCTTAATCTCGTCTCATTTTGAATGCACATTTTAGTTAGTTCGTTCATGCTACACTTGTCTTTATTAGTGTTGTAGTAAATCTTAAAGGGACTGAACTAAATTAGGAGAGAGATGAGGATGAACTGTACTAATAAGGAATCATTTACACTTATTTCTAATGTTCTTAAATTTATAGTTTTGTTTGTCATGTTGAGGATATGGTATTGTATTCCTCGCGCCCCATTGTACTTCATAGTCATCAACTCTGCCATCAAAGTGCCCGCAAGCGATTTATCAACATACTTAAATCTTTCTTCCACGTTTTTCAAATACTCTTGTGTGGTTGAATTATAATTTTAAATTGAGAAATTTAGTCTTACCCCCCTATAAAATTGGTAAAATTAATGATACCCCACTAAATGTAAGAGGAGGTTTGCTCGCTTGACATTTTTTGACCCGATGAAATCGTTAATAAATACGTCAATTTCTTAGCAGAGATAATAAAATATCCAAAATACCCTCATGTGTTGAAATTATGAAAACGTCTCTCAATTTAAACAACCTAAATGTGTTTGTTTTAATTGTTCTAAACACGATAGTCATGAGAACCCTAATAGTTCTCAATCCTATTTCTCGTCGATTTAAACCAACATAATTTTGTTTTGAAGCAATATCTCATCATTTTTAACTCATTTTCATCATTATCAACCAAATTTCATATTTTTCAACCTAATATCATGGTGTTCGTCCCAATCTTATTGTTTTCATCCCAACCTAAAGCCATTTTTTGACCCCTAATGCTTAGAATCTTCAAATGGAAAATATTGAAACAAAAAAATGAGAGAAAAAGATAAAACAATGAATTTAGTAATACCCCCTCTTGTAAATATGAATATTAATTCTACCCCCCCCCTAATAATTAGCAAATAACAAAAATAATTTTTTGACTTATTCTTCACAAAAACTCAAGTGTTGAATCTTGATGTCAAAATAGTATATATAAAAACTCTCACAAGAGAGTCCAAACTTCCATCTATTGCATGAAATATAGAATCTCAAATTCAATCTAACCCAAAATCGAAATTGAAATTGAAATTAAAGCTTTACATAAGAGAAAAAGATGAAACAATGAAGAAAATGAATTTAGTAATACCCCTCTTGTAAATATGGATATTAATTCTACCACCCTGCACAATAAACAACAAAAATAACTTTTTGACTTATTTTTCACAACAACTTAAGTCTTGATCCTTGTTAGGAAGCACCTGTTTAATTCTTGAATTTTTCATTTTTTTTCAATGAAAGTATTATTCTCCGGATTGTTGAACTATTTTCAATTAATTCACGGATTTTAAGTTTGAAAAGAATAAAACACGTTTTTTTTACGAATTTTTATAAAATTCAATGGAAAAAAAATGTTACTATAACTTGTTGTAT
Source organism: Akebia trifoliata (assembly GCF_017979445.1). Lineage (NCBI taxonomy): Eukaryota > Viridiplantae > Streptophyta > Magnoliopsida > Ranunculales > Lardizabalaceae > Akebia > Akebia trifoliata. The sequence goes on from NC_141377.1 coordinate 27,301,284, forward strand.
GTTGCAAAGTGCAAACTTGTAAGTTGTAACGTGTAACGCAAATCAACTTTGAAGCGGTCATGCTTCAAAATTTTAAAAAAATCCACATTTTTACATGACAAATATTCTTTTTTATCATTAAAAAGATAATGACATGACTCTTTACATTTATTTGAGATTACACCTTAATTTTTCAAATTGATGATTTATCCCTTGATTTTGATTTTCTTTTAAAAATCAATGAAACAATAACCTCAATGTCCTCATCATCACCACCATCATTATTATCATCACCAATTTCATCATTACCATCACTATCATATGGCCAGAATTTTGATTTTTAAAATTTTGAAATAAAACAAATAATACATGTATAAAACATATGCCGCATATTTTTCATTAATCAAAATTTTGACCAAATTTTAAACTGGATTTTTGTAATCCAAAATAAATTAAAATTCGAATTTTTCATGAATCGAATTTTTGCCATATTTCAAATTTGCTAACAAGGGTCTTGATGTCAAAATAGTATAAAAAAAAAAAAGCTCACCAAAGAGTTCAAACTTTTTGAAACAATGACTTTAATGAATACAATGACAACAATAATCAAACAATAACGTCAGCTTCAATAGGTGCCATAATGGAAAAAATCCAAACATCATCGTCATCTTCTTAAAGAAGATGAAGTTGGGGTTTAGCCTTTCAATCCAACAATCTAAATGCATTCAATCCAACGGTGTAGATCAAATTTGAATATAAAGATTTGTCAAGTAAGTGAAGGGTATTTTGATAATTTAAATGTTATAAAAGTAATTTAATTAAAAAAACGTCGATAATGATTTGACCAAGTCAACAAAGTCAAGGGGCAGACCTCAGCTTGTATTTTGTGAGGGGGTATCATTAATTTATCCAATTTTGTAAAATTTTTAGAGTTTGATTGCCACCAATTTACAACACCTAAGATCAAGTTCAAAAAGGATTTTTTTTTTTAAAATTCTTTTGAATGTGAGTTTTTCCATGAAATCAAGAAGGATGTGAAGTTGGATTTCCAATTTTATAATTCATGTAGAACCAACAACCCTTAGTAAGATTTAAAATCCTACTAAGTTAGTCATGCTAGCCTGTGTCATAAAGATAAAGATAAAGTTTGCTCGGTAACAAACTTGACAAAGTAAGTAAGTTTTTGTAATAAAATAAAATTAGAACACATAGGTCTGCCCAGTAAATCTCTCAAGCAAAATCATCACGGCTCATACAAAAACAACACATTAGATTAGGGAAAGGGAAAGAAAAAAAAAAAAAAAAGACATTTATTTATATATTTATATAATTAGTATCGCCAAGTACAGCATTAATTGATACACATGCATCCATTCAAATAGGGATTGCATTAGAAACCTTGGGATACACAACAGTAGATGGATGACCCATGATATGACGACCTTTGGCGTGACGAAAGCAATAAACCAGTGCACCAACGGGCCACTCAACAACCGCTGCAATAAGAAAAGCTACGAACCCTAGAGTGGGTCCCACCACCTTGCATCGACATGGATTACTTGTTGTTCCACACTGAACACATAACCCAACCATAGCAACTAAAGAGACAGAAATTTGATTTCAAAGGAAGAAGATGAGAGAGAGAGAGTAAAGGAAGAAGATGAGAGAGTCATGGATAAGTTAATTAAGACATCTCTATCTTTTTTATAGCCAATTCTACACACCATTTATTTATTATTATTAATTAACGTGTTCTGTACGCATCTCCTTTAATAATAAATGACACGTGGAAAGTAAAAAATGATAGTACGTGTCAGTTAGATAAATGAATATGGTAAAATATCAGAATCACACCCGAGTGATGATGTCTACATTTTACTTTGTTGTGCTAGGTGTAGGTTGATAAATGAATATCTAGAAGTAATTTATTCTCGATTGCATATATATTTACGATTATGTGTTGTGTACTATTATTTATTTTAGGCCGGTGAACCACAATTACATAGTTGGAAATTGGATATTCATTCTCAATTCTGTAATGTTAATTTATTATTTGTTTTCAAAGAAAAATTATCTATATATATATTGTTAATTGTTAAAGAGCTTGCGAATACCTAAAATGATAGTTTGTCATATCATTCGGAGTCATATACTATTCTAGAATGTATGCTAGGGACAACCAAGCTCATATGTGGTAAGGACGCAGATGAAAGTGGAGTCACAATTGAAATCCGAATTTATTCCTTTCTATTTTTACCAATAAACTTGTAATGTAAATGTGATTATACACAAATGTTGATGTATAATTGGAATCACATGCACGCATGATAGGCATAAACGAAGATGATTGGTTAGTGACTACTAATAATTTAAAATAGTCGAACGTTCTAAAACATCGAAAAAAGACCTATTGCTTACAATCACGTCAAATGATCAGCTTGAGCCGGATAATGGTCAACCAAGTTTTGTACGTTGCATCAATTGACCTCAAAATCAAGAATTAAAAGCCAGTAAAGTATTATAATATCATGCCCTTATTGGGAGCGATTTAGTCGTGAATCCTAACTCTCTAATTCTATTACTCTACCATTGTGTATTATGTATCTTTTCTTGATGAGTTCTTCTTCCATTTCTTTGACTTTTCTCATTTCTTTCTTATTTCTTGAGTCATCACAAAAATAGATTGTTTTCCTTCCTTTCTTAATCTCGTCTCATTTTGAATGCACATTTTAGTTAGTTCGTTCATGCTACACTTGTCTTTATTAGTGTTGTAGTAAATCTTAAAGGGACTGAACTAAATTAGGAGAGAGATGAGGATGAACTGTACTAATAAGGAATCATTTACACTTATTTCTAATGTTCTTAAATTTATAGTTTTGTTTGTCATGTTGAGGATATGGTATTGTATTCCTCGCGCCCCATTGTACTTCATAGTCATCAACTCTGCCATCAAAGTGCCCGCAAGCGATTTATCAACATACTTAAATCTTTCTTCCACGTTTTTCAAATACTCTTGTGTGGTTGAATTATAATTTTAAATTGAGAAATTTAGTCTTACCCCCCTATAAAATTGGTAAAATTAATGATACCCCACTAAATGTAAGAGGAGGTTTGCTCGCTTGACATTTTTTGACCCGATGAAATCGTTAATAAATACGTCAATTTCTTAGCAGAGATAATAAAATATCCAAAATACCCTCATGTGTTGAAATTATGAAAACGTCTCTCAATTTAAACAACCTAAATGTGTTTGTTTTAATTGTTCTAAACACGATAGTCATGAGAACCCTAATAGTTCTCAATCCTATTTCTCGTCGATTTAAACCAACATAATTTTGTTTTGAAGCAATATCTCATCATTTTTAACTCATTTTCATCATTATCAACCAAATTTCATATTTTTCAACCTAATATCATGGTGTTCGTCCCAATCTTATTGTTTTCATCCCAACCTAAAGCCATTTTTTGACCCCTAATGCTTAAAATCTTCAAATGGAAAATATTGAAACAAAAAAATGAGAGAAAAAGATAAAACAATGAATTTAGTAATACCCCCTCTTGTAAATATGAATATTAATTCTACCCCCCCCCCTAATAATTAGCAAATAACAAAAATAATTTTTTAACTTATTCTTCACAAAAACTCAAGTGTTGAATCTTGATGTCAAAATAGTATATATAAAAACTCTCACAAGAGAGTCCAAACTTCCATCTATTGCATGAAATATAGAATCTCAAATTCAATCTAACCCAAAATCGAAATTGAAATTGAAATTAAAGCTTTACATAAGAGAAAAAGATGAAACAATGAAGAAAATGAATTTAGTAATACCCCTCTTGTAAATATGGATATTAATTCTACCACCCTGCACAATAAACAACAAAAATAACTTTTTGACTTATTTTTCACAACAACTTAAGTCTTGATCCTTGTTAGGAAGCACCTGTTTAATTCTTGAATTTTTCATTTTTTTTCAATGAAAGTATTATTCTCCGGATTGTTGAACTATTTTCAATTAATTCACGGATTTTAAGTTTGAAAAGAATAAAACACGTTTTTTTTACGAATTTTTATAAAATTCAATGGAAAAAAAATGTTACTATAACTTGTTGTATGTTGCAAAGTGCAAACTTGTAAGTTGTAACGTGTAACGCAAATCAACTTTGAAGCGGTCATGCTTCAAAATTTTAAAAAAATCCACATTTTTACATGACAAATATTCTTTTTTATCATTAAAAAGATAATGACATGACTCTTTACATTTATTTGAGATTACACCTTAATTTTTCAAATTGATGATTTATCCCTTGATTTTGATTTTCTTTTAAAAATCAATGAAACAATAACCTCAATGTCCTCATCATCACCACCATCATTATTATCATCACCAATTTCATCATTACCATCATTATCATATGGCCAGAATTTTGATTTTTAAAATTTTGAAATAAAACAAATAATACATGTATAAAACATATGCCGCATATTTTTCATTAATCAAAATTTTGACCAAATTTTAAACTGGATTTTTGTAATCCAAAATAAATTAAAATTCGAATTTTTCATGAATCGAATTTTTGCCATATTTCAAATTTGCTAACAAGGGTCTTGATGTCAAAATAGTATATAAAAAAAAAAAAAAGCTCACCAAAGAGTTCAAACTTTTTGAAACAATGACTTTAATGAATACAATGACAACAATAATCAAACAATAACGTCAGCTTCAATAGGTGCCATAATGGAAAAAATCCAAACATCATCGTCATCTTCTTAAAGAAGATGAAGTTGGGGTTTAGCCTTTCAATCCAACAATCTAAATGCATTCAATCCAACGGTGTAGATCAAATTTGAATATAAAGATTTGTCAAGTAAGTGAAGGGTATTTTGATAATTTAAATGTTATAAAAGTAATTTAATTAAAAAAACGTCGATAATGATTTGACCAAGTCAACAAAGTCAAGGGGCAGACCTCAGCTTGTATTTTGTGAGGGGGTATCATTAATTTATCCAATTTTGTAAAATTTTTAGAGTTTGATTGCCACCAATTTACAACACCTAAGATCAAGTTCAAAAAGGATTTTTTTTTTTAAAATTCTTTTGAATGTGAGTTTTTCCATGAAATCAAGAAGGATGTGAAGTTGGATTTCCAATTTTATAATTCATGTAGAACCAACAACCCTTAGTAAGATTTAAAATCCTACTAAGTTAGTCATGCTAGCCTGTGTCATAAAGATAAAGATAAAGTTTGCTCGGTAACAAACTTGACAAAGTAAGTAAGTTTTTGTAATAAAATAAAATTAGAACACATAGGTCTGCCCAGTAAATCTCTCAAGCAAAATCATCACGGCTCATACAAAAACAACACATTAGATTAGGGGAAGGGAAAGAAAAAAAAAAAAAAAAGACATTTATTTATATATTTATATAATTAGTATCGCCAAGTACAGCATTAATTGATACACATGCATCCATTCAAATAGGGATTGCATTAGAAACCTTGGGATACACAACAGTAGATGGATGACCCATGATACGACGACCTTTGGCGTGACGAAAGCAATAAACCAGTGCACCAACGGGCCACTCAACAACCGCTGCAATAAGAAAAGCTACGAACCCTAGAGTGGGTCCCACCACCTTGCATCGACATGGATTACTTGTTGTTCCACACTGAACACATAACCCAACCATAGCAACTAAAGAGACAGAAATTTGATTTCAAAGGAAGAAGATGAGAGAGAGAGAGAGAGAGAGTAAAGGAAGAAGATGAGTTTTATCATGGATAAGTTAATTAAGACATCTCTATCTCTTTTATAGCCAATTCTACACACCATTTATTTATTATTATTAATTAACGTGTTCTGTACGCATCTCCTTTAATAATAAATGACACGTGGAAAGTAAAAAATGATAGTACGTGTCAGTTAGATATACAGTAAAGAATTCGGATCCTATGCTCCCCAGGGTGGGGAATCACATGAGATATTTTGAGGAGATATTTAAACGTCAGTCAATTACTTTTACACGATCTCAAGTGTAGTCGGTAGGAAAATAGTTGGAGCACGTAAGACAGAGAACGATCGTGATACACAGGAAAAAAGATGTGCGCTTCTGTAACTTTTAACACGTCAGCCGCTACCCTAACCGCCTTTGAAGAACGCGTCATTCATCATTTTCCTTATTCTTTTTTTTTTTAAGTATTGATTGATTGAGGGAAGCAAGATGAGATTCAAGACTCACAACCTTGACAACAGTCATCTTTAAGATGCTAGCTAGCTTAAAATGACTTAAACACCCTCATGCTCAATCATTTGTCAAAAATCGATGTCTATTTATTAAAATATATATATTGATAGTCCCTCGTCTTTTTCCTTTTTTTTTTTTTTGTTTAAAGTAGGGAAGTTTTTCAAAATCTAATCTTGCATAGAATAGGGGATGGTAGTAAGTCCTACATATGGTATGATCCTTATAGCGTTGTAGGGACTTTGATGTACAATAGTCAACAAGAGACCAATATAGAATTAAGACTTCATGGAGAAGCAAAAGTGAGTTCATTGATTCACCAATACTCATGGATTCTCCTTATGCATGTATCTATCATCTTGGGGCCCATATGAGATAACATTCGAACTTTATAGTTGGATGGCATTGAAGAGGACAAAGTGATATGGAAATCAAATTCAAAAGGTGTCTTCACATTGACATCTACTTACAAAGCCTTGCAACAATCCAACCCATAAGTCATATGACACAAGCTAATTTGGTTCCCTAACAACATCAAGAGACATAATGTTACCTCATGACTTTGATTGAACAAGGGCTTTAAAACCCATGACAAACTAATGGTCATGAGAATTACCCAACGCTCGAATTGTTGCTTCTGTAGGAATGCCCCCGAAAATGAGAGCCACATATTCCTTGGGGTGCAACTATGCTTTCAGGCTATGGCAGAGATTGGTAAGGAGAAGCAACATAAACCACTTAAATTGAGATTAAGAATCTAAGGTAGAGTGGTTGAGTAACCACATCAAGGGGAACTCCCTAAGCTCTTTCGTTAAAAAACTTGCTTATAGAATATTCATACACCACGGATGATTGGAAAGATGTAGAAAAATCTTCAAGAATAGCTCCTTCCTTCAAATCTGTTGAAAAACTTTATCGTTAGAGATGTCATCTTTAGAATTAGAAGCATGGACATAACCACTAAAGACAACGCTACGAATAGAGAGTTTATGAACTCTTAGAACATCATCACCAAATTCGAGGTAAAGAACACCGTGAGATGCTAATGCATTAAGCCTTTTCAAGGCGAATGTGCAATCAATATCGATGACTCCTTAAAAGCAATGTGGGGGGGGGGGGGGGGGAGATGAGCTATAATTAGAGATGACCAAGGAAAAACAATAAGAGCCTTAGTGGAAACCACCCATGGGAAATCAATTCTATTCCATGAGCTTCAAGCAATCCTAAAAAGTTTGGACATGGCAGATACCTTTCACATTAGATCCTTGAATGTTAGAGCAAACTCAAAAATAGCTATTAACTGTATCAATGGCCTCAACAAGATCCCTTGGAAAGAAAAGAGATTGGTCAAAACCATTAAAGCTAAAACCTCATTGTACCACAAGATTGACTTCTCCATCTGCTTTAGAGTGACAAATCAAGTTACGGATTTCCTAGCTAGTTACCTTACTGCCCCTAGTAGCATTAGGTTGGATCCTCCAAGCCTCCCTAGTAGTCTCAAGACCATCTTATGTAAGGATGCCTGCTGGCACATTTATGAAAGAATGTAAGGACCTTTTATTTTCTGGTTGGGGGTTTACCTAAGCCCCCCTTAATTTTCAAATATATAAATATAGTCTTTTTTGTAGTATGTGGCGATAAGTCGAGATTACACATTATCATAGTTTTTTTTTGTAAGGACCCAAGCGGTACCCCATTCGCTTTACTTCACCAAAGTATTTAGAATTCAGTTTTTTCTTACGGATAGATTGTGAAAACATTAGGAAAGGTTGAAAGATCACAAGAAATTTACCCACATAATAAAATACCTAATGAGACCAACATTATCAACTCCGAATTTCCTAATAAGAGAAGGAAACAAAAAAAAACAAAAGCAAAAATAATAGAGGGGAGAGGGATGGAAAGATATCTACTTTTGAAGTGTTATAATTATAATAACAAGCTGGTGTGACAGAATAATTGGGGTGTTAAACAAAAAAGTTGGGGTGAGATTTTTAAATCTTTTCAGTCTCCAATAAAAACACCTCTTGCTTTTCTTCTTAAAAAAAATCAAAGTTTCTATCTTGTTTGTTCTTGAGGTTTCAAGGTTGAAGGAGATGGAATCTCAAGGTTGATGAAATTATATTTGTATTTATTTTTTTTTTATAAAGAATATGAAATACAAATACAACAACAAAACCATATCCCAAATATTTGGAGTCGGCTAAACAAATCTTGTTCCACCATTTCACTCTATTGAGAGCCAGTTTCTTCTTCCTCCATTCTGCTACAAAGATGAATCCAATAACTATATAATATAAAAAATTTGGTCGAGCACTCACAATTTTTTAATTTGACTCATCCCACTTTCAAAATTCAACTCAACAATGATTCAAATGAGCTAAATTTAGTATCGAGTTGACACTATATAATCCAACAAGGTTGAGTCATATCAACGACTTTTGAAGCTTGCGTCTGCTGCTGCATGGTTATCAAAACCAACCTTTGCATCTCAAACTATATTTACAAAATACCATAACATGAACAGAACTGCCCTCTCTGAGTTTCATCTCAATCTGACAAGCTCCATAAATGAGCAACTTGAACATATTGCAATTCACACTAAACGTAATTCATTTCGTGATAAAAAAAATTGTGTTTCTTTTTTTGATTGATAAGCTGCAGTTAAGGAACCCCACCCAACCATTACAATCTCATATACTTTTACATGAGAGATCAATATTCACAAAATGCATTGGAGACTGACGGGAAATAAATTCAGATCATCTTAAATTAAATTAATCCTTGTTATCGATCCTGGTCTAATTTGCTTCTTCTCTCCATTGAAATTCAAAGTGAAGTGTCTGCAAGTTCCTTGATGTTCCTTACCGGCCGGGTGATGCATGCAACTAATTTATAAGCTTTGAGTGCTCCTTTGTTCTAGCAACCTTTAGAGAGCTTCACGAATTGCAATCAGCTCGATAGTAATAATTAATGTCCAGTTCATCACGTTGGTTCCATGAAGCCTCCAAAAAGGAAAGATCGGAAGAATTGAGAGAACCACCAACCCAACTTATCTCAATGAGAGGAGGGCAAGACCAGAACAAGGAGATTGAATGAGGCAAGGCTGTGGAGAAGTTACAGTCCCAGTTCTCCATTATCTTCTTACGCACTAACTCCCAAAGGGTATTCTACGATTGGTCTACCCTCAACTCTTTAATCTTCTTAAGGATGATTTCTTTGGGAATGGAAGAACCTTGAAAGATTCTCCAATTTCTTTCCTGCCCGTCCACGACGGCTCACTCCTGACTCTCTTTCAAAACCTTTTGTCCATAGTTAAGGAATGCCAGGTATTATGCCAAACATCTGGTATTGGCCCCGTGATGTACCTTCTCATGTGCCACCAATCCTTTACTATGGCCTGCCCCTCTCTTGGTCTATTATGGCCTTGTAAAAGGTCAAACAGCCATCTTTCTCTCAAGCGTCCACGTAGAGTAAGGTGTCAAAGATGCACCTGAACACATGGATGGCATTGATGACATGACAAGCACCAACAGGGATGCTGACCATTTCTTCTTGGATCTATAAAAAAAATAGTTTAGTGATAGTTTAAAATTAGAGGTGATGAGTAACAAACATAATCAAATTAGACTAGGAATCAAACATAAAACATCATCAAATCTTATAATTAGAAGTCGCTAGTCAAGTGTATTGGTCCACTAAAATTTCTGACAACCTAAGGAGAGTTTTAGTAGAAGAGTGATTGCACTCTTCTCTATGTATGCAAGGAACGGTTGGGTGAGTACTTGATTTATTTATTTATTTTTTTGAGAGAAAGATTCTATTAGCACACCAATCCTTTTGAAATTGAACGGTTGTTTACATGTAGATTGATGTTAAAATTCGGTGTGTTAATAATAGAAACTCTCTTCTCTTTTATCACCAAGTTTTTGAGAAAAATGGAGAGTACTGTGTGGGATGGCCAATATTGTGAGTGCTTTGATCTCTGCATCCTTTGCATAGCATCTTATGCGAGGAGACCACATCAATTTGCTATTATTTATCCAATAAAGCAAGGCTTATAAAATCAAAATCATTTTACCGTTTTATCTGTTTAAGTAATTTATCATTTTTTTACTAAAAGTTCCAGCAGAGCAAAATTTGACAAAAATTAACCATTTCATCATTTTTTTCAATGGGTTTTAAAAATAAATAAAATAAAAAATCTTATATATCTTAGTTCCTAATAAGGTTCTGAAGTGATTTTATTATTTGATTTTTGGCATTTAAACTACGGGCACTTACACGAAGGTCGAGAACTGTTTGGTTAAGTCTGGATCATACTGTGTAAAGCATGTTAACTTGATTACTGATGTAAGTGAAACACATAAATATTAAAATGAAGTCATGAAAGGAAAAAAATCAAAGAGAAAACACAATAGAAGCATTAGTCTATTGGGATATAAAACTCAGATTAGTACCTGCATTCGATGATTTAGTACCTCAATTGGTCCTTTGGGATTCTTGAATGATGCTGCACGCACTTATCATCTGAAGCATTAGGTGAGGATATTGGAAATTTAACTCAAACTACACAGATGCATACTTCATGCACTCAGTGAAAGGTTGCATTGAATGCACACGATTACAACTTACTAAGGAGAGCTACTCTCCAACACCTCAAGACGTGTGACACATTTGACAACAGTCCTCCGACTTCACTTCGCTTCCCTCTCCAGCATTGGATTTGGGACTTGTCATTCATTCCATTCCTATTGTTCTTAGCTGGGATGTGGAAAAGATCCCACAAATGGCACCAAAGATGTGAGGGGGAAGCCTTCCTTCGACACTTCATCAAATGTTACACACATCTCAAGGTCTAGGGGCAAGATTATTTTTCCCCACGGCTACAAAACTGCTGCTTTCTAAGAGAACAAGTAGAATCAAAATACTTATGATTTGAAGTAGAAAATAGAAAATTGTAAACAGCAACTAACACAACCAGCAACATTTCTAGTCTAATGAGCATAAATGCCTTAGTTAACATTGTTATCAGCAATTTCACAATAAGAATGGGGTGATTTCTGGGGCATCTTCTTCCTCATTTTATGGTTGCTTGTTCCTACAGAACCCAGCATCAAAGATATTACCATTTATAAGCAGCCATCAGATTGGAATAAGGCCTAACAGTGAACACTAAATATAGAACAAATCAATTCCTTGGAAGAGGTACAAGGTCATTGGTAAACCATCCATGGAAAAAAACCTGAAAGAAATGAGGGTTCTGTGAGATTTTACACTACTCTAAACTCTAATTCTGCATGAACATTAAACCATTTCAATGTCTATAAAATCGTTATATGGTCATTGGTAAACCATCCGTGGAAGGAAAAAAAAAAAAAACCCTAAAAGAAACGAGGGTTCTGTGAGATTTTACACAAGTGTAAAATCTAACAAGATATATCAACATTAGTCTATTTACATGTTTAACTTCTAAAAAGAAAAAGAAAAAGAAAAAAAAAAAAATGCTATGCCAAGTCCATCCCTTCAATATTTCAACTTGCAAGCTCACAGAACTTGATTTACGTTCTGAGTGCTTCAAAGGAAAAAAATAAAAAAGCATACAACTATAAATAATCTCAATTTCACCCCACACGTGGCCTTTTACCATTTACAATCTCCTGAACTCTTACTGCTTCTGTTGAAGTTGATGATCCTTGAGTTGGGACATGGGGAGGCAAGTATGTTGCAGTGCTAGAAGATGGGTATCGTGGCGCAACATGTGAAACTTGATCTTCATGAAGTATGCAATACTCTCTAGCCTCACTAGCTTTTATATCATTTTCCAAATCATCATCATTAACAAAATTATCCCAATTCTTATACGTCCCCTCATATTCCTCTCTGTATCGTGTCAACAATCGATGGTTATAATGAACATATAGCATAGATTCCACACAATCAACACCCAACTTGTTCCTCTTGAAGATATTAATGTACCCATAAGTACTCCACACCCTCTCATCACACGAGCTGTTAACACTTTGACTTAATACCTTAACTGCCACATTGTAAAGTTCATTAGCGGTTACACCATATAAATTCCACCATGAAACTGCAGACATCATCTCTCTATCTTTAATTGCTTGATGGCAAGCAAATACTCCCCTATTACTGACAAAATCACTAAGTTGTTGACGTGCCAAATGTGCTTCCTTTGAATCCTTCGCAAGTTGGTCCAATGCATCTAAGTAAATCTTGTAAACGTCGGGATCGGCATGAGGCTTCCTTCTTTTCTCTCCTTCAATAGTGAAACTCGTCAACCAAGATTCTGAATAATAACGAGGAGTAAGTACATATGCAAGACTATATAAAGGGAGATTCATCTCATTCCTTCGTGCCATAACGATATCTTTGATAACTTTGTATGTCTCGACGTTATCAGACAACGACTCTTTAATGCATCTCAACATGTCTTCCATCCTTTGATAAACTTCCCCAATAAAGGCTTCATAGGAGTCACAAAAACGAATCATCCCCCATAATGGCTTCAAGATCTCCAATACAGTCTTCACCTTTTTCCAAAAGTCATCATCCAAAATAGTCCGTTTCACCTCTTCACGCTCCAAATTTGAATTCGACCCACCACTAGTTTCGAGTTTTTCCCATTCCTCGCTCAATACCATACTGATTAGAACATTCTTCACCAAAAGAACATACTCAAACACTACAAATTGATGTCCAAGACTTGCATTTTCAACTTGAATAACATCCATTGTCGAATATGTTTGAAATATATTCATAGCAGAACTGTGACATTTTATATATTTCACAATAGCCTTTGCCCTCTTATAACTATTTCCAACGAAATCCAAACTTGGGTGCATTGAGTTTGTAAGATCATTCATCAAGAGACTCAAAGTATGGGCCATGCAAGCAGACCAAAATATATGAGGGTGTTTTGTCTCAACAATTTCCCCTGCACTCCTACAAACGGATGTATTATCAGTCAAAACCTGCACGACGTTGACTGCATCCACAACTTCGATAGCTTTAAGCAAAAGCTCAGCTATAAATTCACACGATTTCTCTTCACCAGAGCAATAAACACCAGTAATGAACATTGCCTTGCCTTCTGACACCGCCATTACCTTGAGTATCGGTTGGCTCTTGATGGTTGACCAACCATCCAAGACAATTGAAACCCCATAGGTTGGCCATCGTTGCTTCAATGGGATTAAAGCTTGTTCAACTTTAATCTTCTCCTCATAAAGAAGTGTAGTAGTTATCTTCTCTACACTTGGAGACTTGTATCCTTTAGGTGCTTCGTTAATAGCCTTCACCATATCGAACCAAAAAGACGACTCTGCTACATCAATAGGTATCCCATTCCCGTAGAAAAATCTTGCTATTACCTCATCAACTTCATGTCTAGAATGTCTCGAACAAGAATTGACCGAGTCCTTGGTCCCTCTTTCTGTTTTCATTCTAGAACTAGTCTTGCACATAGGCAAAACAATTGGAAAACTTGGTAGAGGCACCCTATGTGTACTACCTCCAAAAGCTCTCTTTGCTTCAACTTCTTCTTTCTTCATCTTCTCTCTCTCTTCCTTGTTCACTTTCGGACATAAAGCTACTCCTTGTGATTTCTGTCCAGGTAACAAACCAATCAAGTGGGCTCTTATACGAGAATATGTCCCTGTGTACGGCTCAGATCTGCACCCAAAATTACAAGTCCACTTGCAAGCGCTCCCCTCTTTCCTACTTCTAACTATTGTTACATATTTTTTGAGTGGGGTGGCAGTTAGCTCTGCGGGTTCTTCTTCAATTTCTTCACTCTCAACAAATGTTTTCTCTTCTATTAATAAATTTGCTCCTCCTTCGTATACATGCATTTTGATCCTAGAGAAAGAAAAAAAGGAATAACACATCAGTAGTTTTGATTTGATAAAATATTTTCCATAACCTCCAAAGAAGAAAATCATATTCCTAGTCATATAACAGTACTTAGTTCCACATTCAAAGATAATAGTAAAGCAAAGACCAGAGTACCGTACTAAAAAAAATAAGGAAACTTTTCTCATTTGGAGAAGGCCTTTTGGAGTTAAAAATCTGAACATTCATTGGAAAGGTATGGACTCTTACGTGAGATTTTTCGGGTTGGGTTGGGTTGGGGGGGGAGGAACGACACAACGCTGATCCAGATTATCCATTTCAACCCTTTGGACTACCCACGTAGATAGTGACATTGTCCATGTCGTGCCTATACCCAACATATATTGTACTTTCACAGATGAATCACATTCAATGAAAGTTTTCTAAATGTTTTTTAAAGCATAAATAGGCAAAAAGACATGCCTCTTTTGGACATTGTGCTATTTCCCTGAAACTTGCCACTTGGACAGATGCTGAGTTGGTGAAATGCAAAGACCCCTTTCAGAGATAGTTACACCATAGCAGCAATATGTAAAGAAAATCACACAATTCTAATAAAGAAGTCTGTGGGAGTTGTAACATTTTGAACATCAATTATAAGACCAATATTTGACATGTAAATTAACTCGATCTAACAAAAATAAAGTGTAATCTATTTCTTGCTTGCAAGGCATTGAAGCTTTCATATGAAAACTATTATATCCATCCTTATTTCCACATTTAGTGGGACTGGTGGATGCATCCTTGTCAGTTTGGTCTGATAATTGTTGCGTCTTCTATAAACCTAGTTAGCTACTTTGGTCACCAGAAGGCTCACATCCACCCCCAAACTACTGTCTTGAAATTTTAAGCCGATACATTCCAGTGTTGGCTGAGACCAGAACAACATCAAAATATTAAATCTCTCAATCGAGATAGTCTCAGTTTTTCTCCCGACCGACCAACATTGCATCAAGACAAGATTTTAAAAACGGACACCCAAAATCAGGTACTCCATTGGGGAGTTGAGGAAGTATTTTTATAATTTTTTAATATTGATATTTTTTGTTATAAGCAGAATAGAAAATGGTTTGGCTTAGCTGTATTAAAACTTTTCAGATATTTATCTCAGTAACAATGTTTGATCTTCTTTTGACTTCACTTTGAACCCTAATTCATTTGAAATAGCAAATTGGGTTGCAAAATTGTGGGAAAATATACGAATTTCCATGATCAAAAGGTAGATGGACGAGATGAAGATCAATCTAAACTATAATATTATTAGAAGATCAACCTTGAATTGAAATAAATATTAGATGCCCTACTAAGTACTAACTAATAACAGAAATCATGAACATCAGATCCCTAAATTTGCAACAAAATGGACCAAAACAACACAAACCCATTGATGAGAAAGAAAAAGAAAAACAATCTGTTTCAATCACTTACCCTCCTCCTCTCATCGAAATGCTTCTCCGCTCTATCCAGAGAAAATCTAAGCCACCCAGCGACGCAAGTTTACGTTGAAGAGACGTTGTTCTTCTTCACTCTTCCATTCGTCTGTGTGCACTACACACACCAACAACACTACTTACACGTCCACGGACACGAACACGCACGTAGATACTGATCCCTTCCCTTCTTTCAAGGAGATTGGCACTCCAACTTTTACTTATCACACCCCATTTCTTAAATTAATTAAAGACTAAAACACACCACTCAATAACTCAAACATAGCAAAAGTCTGGTCAAGTCATTACTTCAACATTACAAAGCATTATAACACAAGCATGCAACTTCAACAGATTAGGCTCATACAAAATCCTAAATCCAACAAATAGAATAGGAAGCTAAACAGGAGAGAGAGTTTTTGTTAGCACCCTAGCTTTTACTTATTCTCAATCATGGACTTTCTTGTTTTTACATTTTTTAATTAGGATGTAATAAGTAAAAATTGGGATGCCAAAAGCAGCTATCTTTTATTATATCTACATTTTTCTTTGAGTGAATCTCCATTTCGTGCTCTGAATATGAGGAAATACAGGTTTGGTACACTGTTCATTTTACTTCCCAAAACATGCATTTTGGTGCATTGTTCACAATTACATATCTACCAACTTGTGAGTTCATCACTTTTAATATTTACGAATTTTCTTATTTAAACTTTTTGTTTCTATGAACTCCCAAGGTGCACTATGAGTAGGACTTTCCAAATGTGTTAAGATTTCAATAGGACCTATATAGACAAGTTCGACCAATAAAAATGTGAGCCCCTAAAATTTTCTAATTTCGCTATTCATTTGTTAAAGCTTTTAAATTGACTTGCTCAATGTTTTTGAAATCTTGACCAAAAATGCATTTTCATTTTGTTTAAGGGCTTTGGAATTGTTTTTTATTTTATTTTAATGAATAACTATTTTAATTTTTTGAAGGTTTAGGATTTGATGAAAATTTCAAATGTTTCAAATTTGTTAAACTATTAAAAAAAAAAAATGTTTCAATTTCTTAAAATTTTAAGAAATCAATATGCCAATTTCTTAAAATTTTAAAACAATATGCCAATTTCTTAAAATTTTATGGTATTTATTTAAAAAAAAAATGTTTCAATTTCTTAAAATTTGGAGGCATAAACCTTTCACCATAGAGGTGGACGAAAACAATGACATTTTCCCTATTGCATTTGTTATCATGGAGATTCAGTTGAGAACTATATGCCAATGATTATTTCAACAACAAAGAGGTTTTGTTCTTCATCATCCAGGTTACAATTAACTATAAATGCGATCTAGATTTTTATTTTTACTCATTTTTTTAATTTTCAACTTCGACACTGGATAATTTTCTCGAAATACCCAACCTAAATCATAGTTGTGAAACGGACACTCGAATCAAAACTTACAACCTAATCTTCAAAAAAATTAGAATCTCAACTTCGTTCTTCATATATATATTTTTTAATTATTGAAATAAAAAAATGCACTAAATGTTTAAAATTAGGAGTATGTCATTCTTCATTCATCATCTACAGTAAATAATGATCGTAATCGTTATTGGAAAACCTAAGTGAATAAGATAAGAAAAAGGGTAGTTTGGGCATTTCAAAACATTATAAGGAGAGATAAGGAGAGATGAGGTTGAGGTCTTGAGAATAGGGCTTAAGAGGGTCCAGGTTGAGACTGGATATGAGTATATCCATATTTGAATTTTTTATTTAGTTAAAACCATGTCCGAACCCTTTTATTTTTTACCAAACCCGTATTCGACCCAACCGAATTAATTGATTTAAGTCGGTCGGGTTGAATAATTTCAAATCGTTCAAGATTATTTCAATAAAAACCACTAAAAATGTGACTTGAACTTAAAAGTTCTTCTTTTATTGAGGGAGGCCTTAGCCACTTTGCCCAACACTCATTAGTTGTAAAATAAATACCATAAAAAATATGAAATATGACTTACAAAGTAATATATCATTTGGATCTAGACGAAAATAGGGATGGGTCTGTATTTGACCCGGATCCGGCTCGATCAAGGGACACCAACCCATATTCGACCCATTTTAAGTCCTATGTGAAGGTAGGGCTGGCAATGGCCAGGCTTTTATTCGACATCCGATTCGAAAAATAGGATTCAAAGGTAGAAATTGGGGTTTTGGATTGGATTCAGATTTAGATTTTAAAATCCGACCAAATTACGAATTGGATTCGAATGAGCCTAAATCCAATCAAACATAACTCGATCTAATGTTTTATCTATAATACAAAACCTAGTTTCTCCCTCCTCTTAAAAATAAAACTCCCTAAATCCCATCCTCTTTAAATAAACTCTACCAGACCTTCCCCAAAATCTCTCATCTTGGATGATAGAGTTTCCAAAGATTTGTAGCCAACAACCTTACAAGTAGTAGTAGAAGAAGAAAAGTCCTAATCCTTCACCAAGTCTGTTATTTGTCTAGAAATTATTCTCTTGTATCAAGATTTGATGCATCTTGATGTATTTTATTTTAATTGTCTTATAGTTTCAATTAGTTAGGGAATCTTAGGTAATGGGTAAGGGTAGTTACGAATTGTGTAGGAGTTATGGTTATGGGATAGTTCCTTGAATAGGAGAGTGGGTAGTTTGGATAAGTGGGTAGTTAAGGTAGTGTTTCTCTATATTTAAATTAATTGTGAGATTTATGAAAGGGAGAAAATATATTTAGTCTTTAATTGAATTGGAGATTCACCATCTCGAATTGATGGCTTAGGAGGTCCAATCTCCCTCGAATGAGATCAATCTCAATCTTTTTCTTCTTTTTTATTATTTTTGTGATCCGATTTAAGTAGACACGCAACATTAGTATCAGAGCGGTAGATTCTAGAATGACAGAAGGAATACGAAATGCCAAACTCAATGAGATGATGGGTCTTTTGAAAGAAATCACAGAGATCCATGGGAAGATGTTCAATGAGCTAGTGATGAAGATTTTAAGTTTGTACACCAAATTTGAGCACTTTTCTAAAGAACAAGGTAAGGAGATATGGGAGAGTTCCAACATAACAATTAATTGACCTAGTAAACCTCATCAATTTGATGTTGACAAAGGAATTCAGACTCGGACAGTACACTTGGAATTTCTAAGGTTTACTGGTGTAGACACCCCATTTTTGCATTTGCCTGATTAATCAACTCGTTAACCCGATCGCAATGATTCCCAATGATGGATGTTTATTCCATTGCTTTATTTTGTTACCAGATGTGTTTCAAAAATCCTGATGAGGTATCTCGAACTGACAAAACTGTAGAAACCACGCTACGCTAGAAAAATATAATCCCAAAAACATATAAATTATCATCTTACAGACAAAAAGAAGTTTTACGATAAAAATCACTAAAAAATGACCAAATTATCAAAATACCCCTAACCTTAAAACAACCCTAGATCCTACATTACGCTTAGAAAAATCCATTCAAACACATAAAATAACAAATCAAAATCAAATAAATCATTTTGCCAATTTTCACAAAATTCGACAAAATTACGAAAATACCCATCATAAAGTTCACGACCATTTCACACAATTTTTTTTATAAATGATACAAACCAATATTCTCATTGAATTCCTTACGAAAAATCGATTCTAAAACATTCTGGAACATAAAAAACCGACTTAAAACGAGAAAAATCCTCTCCGAGGGCAAAATAATAATTTCACAATTTTTATAATTAAAAATTTAGAAATTAATAAATAAAATATTAAACAATTAAAGTGAAATATTAATAAAATTAATTTAAAAATTTAAACTAAAAAAATCGATCAATCAGGCTCTCTGGCAAAATTGTTGAGGGTTGCCAAGATATTTCTTCAAGGACCCCTCCATTTGAGAGTCCAAAGAATTAAAGATATAATAGAGGGGGGGTTCTCCAAAAAATTAAAGTCAATCAAGTAAGACTAAAGTCAAGGTATTAAAGTCAATCAAGTAAGACTAAAGTCAAATTAAAGTCAATTAAGTAAGACTAAAGTCAATCAAGTAAGACTAAAGTCAAAATCTTAAAGTCAATCAAATAAGACTAAAAGTCAAAAACCTAATAGAGTTTTAATTAAATAATAACTCTATTTAATAGAATTCTAACTAAAATATAACTCTACCTAATAGAATTCTAACTAAAATATAACTCTACTTAAAACAATTCTAACTAAAATATAACTCTAACTAAAAGAATTATAATTAAACACTAATTCTATCTAAACAAACACTTAAAAAAAATCTATAAATAGGAGCCTCCACACCCTATTTTCGTATCAAATAATAAATCGTAGGAGAAGTAGGTCAAAAAACTTCCCTAGCCTCCTATAAACCTTAATTTTGAAGCCCCAATTCCTTACCTAACACCCATACTTTGATTTTAGATTGAAAAACACCTAGAAGCCCTTCAAAAATACTTCAAAATCTATAACAAAATTCGAAGAACCTAGATCTAGGAAATAGATACTTTGCCTCGGAGATCAGAAATCAGATCCGGAGACAAAACAAAGTAAGGAGTACAGTATAAGGAGCGATTTTATCATATTTGAGGGAATAAAATCGTTGCATTTCGAAGGTAAAATTTATTATATTTTATTTTATCTAGATTTTTTATTAGTAATGTAATCTTATTTGGGATAAGTAGAGACCGGCATTGGCCGGACGGGATTGATGCCTAACACCTTCCAACCCTGTAATGTGATCCCCGGATTCAGTTTTTCTTTAGTAGATTAGGTGTTTTTATCCGTTTTAAGTCTATATTTGATTCCTAGACCGTAATAACTAGGTGGCGACTCCCAAACCTCAAGGGTCAAAAACGGATCCGCGCACCCCGCGGATTGAGGGCGCTTTCAATTGGAGTGGATCCAAATGGTTGGCTTTATAGGGCAGAGCAATTCTTCTTACACTAGCAGACATCCTCCATGCAAAGGCTGCTTATAGCCTCATTTCACATGGAAGGGAAGGCACTCCAATGGCTTCGTTGGATGGAATGGTCATGAACGATTTCAGATTGGGAGTCATTTGCTTTTGCTTTGCAAGTTAGATTCAGCTCTTCACCATACGAAGATCTAACTACTATGCTGTCTAAATTGTAACAAACGTTTTCGGTGGAGCAATATCAAACTCAGTTTGAGAATTAGCAAACAGAACTGAAGGTCTTCATGAGTTCTTCGTGGTGAGTTATTTTGTGGGAAGACTAAAGGAAGAAATTCGTTTGAGTGTTCAGATGTTGAAACCAACAACACTCGCTGATACGATCGGCCTCGCTTGCATGTAAGAATAAAAAATATGGGCTTGAAGACGGTTAAACAACCCTACAAACGACACCAACACAATTGTTCATTCAGGAAAATCATTATCAGTTTCCCTCAAACGACTCTCACTTGTAAAGATGAAAGAGCGTAGAGACAGTGGGTTATGTTATAATTGCGATGAGAAATTCTCCCAACGCCATGAATGTAAAGTTCAACAACTTTTCCTTTTAGAGGGGAATTGGCAAGAGGAAACAGGCAAAATCAACGGGCGAGATGATAGAGATGAAATTGAAGATGAAGGGGGAGGGAATACTTTTTAGATTGAAACCTTGATGACAAGGTTTTTTACAAGGGGTAGAGAATGTTATGTGTCTAGAAATTATTCTCTTGTATCAAGATTTGATGCATCTTGATGTATTTTTTTTTAATTGTCTTATAATTTTAATTAGTTGTGTAGGAGTAATAGTTATGGGATAGTTCCTTGAATATGAGAGTGGGTAGTTTGGATAAATGGGTAGTTAAGTTAGTATTTCTCTATATTTAAATTAATTGTGAAATTAATGAAAAGGGAGAAAAGATATTTAGTTCTTAATTGGATTGGAGATTCACCATCTCGAATTGGTGTCTTAGGAGATCTGATCTCCCTCGAACGAGATTAATCTCAATCTTTTTCTTCTTTTTTATTATTTTTGTGATCCGATCTAAGTAGGCACGCAACAAAGTCATCCACAACGATGTGATCTCTCTTTCTCTCTCTCATTTGATGTCTGGTTAAACTGATTATGGCAACGAGATGTTATGGATCTTGCGTTTCTTCGTTCTCCATGAAGATCTTATGAATGTAAGTCACTGTATGTATATTTAGATGGTAATACATGTTTTCTATTGTCTCTCCCCCAAACCCTAGTCTCTCTCTCGCTCTGTCTTTCTTCTAAAAAACCCAATCGATCTTTCTTCTAAAACCCAATTTCTAGAAAGAAAAAAAAAATAAAAATAAACATGAACAAAGCTCATGGTATCGGATTGGTTCGATTTTGGGTTAAGTCAAATTTTGATTGGATGGGATTTGGATCAAAGATTCATTGATCCGATCGGATGGGATTTGGATCATAGGCCAAAGATTTTGAATTGATAGTGGTTTGGTATCCATTCTCAATCCTACTTAAATAGCATAAAATAATAATAACAATAAAGTGGGTGTTTGATTCGGCATTAAAATGCAGATTTTAGTGTGTTTGTGCTGAAAATCTGCGTTTTGATCCGTAATTATCGTTTAATATAAGAAGCTGCGTCACGTTTTTGCGTTTTTAGACGCAAATATTAAAAACGGATATCAGGCGTTTTTTTTTTCGCGTATGCGGGAGCAGCTCGCATCGAAAAAACGGTTCGATTGAAATAACGTATATGCCCCTCTTCGTCTCTATTCTCTCTCGACAGAATCTCTCTCTCTCTGTGCTGTTCTTCTCTTCTCTGTCGACAAAAATCTCACACAGCTGCGCACAGCTGGTCGGTCTCTCTCTCTCCCTCGCACATCTCTCTCGTATCCTCATTGTAGTCTCCGTTCAGCCATTGTTCTTCTCCATTCTTCCTGCAATCTCTTAAAGACGATTTCTTTCTCTTCGTTTCTTTTTCGATTTTCACTCCAAAGATCTTTTTTTTTTCGTTCTTGTTTATAACGATTTCTGGTTTCGGCATTTTCGAAGATTAATTTGAGAGGTATTTGATTGATTTTTGTATTATAATTCTTGCTTTCATATCATATATTTTGTTTGATTCTGTTCTATGGCTAGGGTTTTGATGGAAATTGTTCATTAAAGATGGGTTTAAGGCTAGGGTTAAAGTCAGAATTTTGGCTGCTTAAATGAGTTAAATTATGGAAAAGTTTGATCTGAGTAACTGGTTTTGGGTTCCATTAGGGTTCTAAAGGTATAGTAACAAAGAAATTTGATCAATTTTAGTTTTTTAGTAAATAAGGTTGCAATTGGGGGAACTTGTGTCTGAAATTATGGGAAAATTTTACCAAGTATTTCCATCCTACTAGGAAGACCTAGCTAACTATTGTTTCTACAACAACAACAACAACAAATCTAGGAATTTTAATGCTTTTAATTAAGTTGGAATTGATGATGATTTTCTGTTGATGTGTAGGATCTAGATTTCTTTGTTAAATTCATTCTTGTTTCTTAATTTTGTAAGGCTTGAGACTACAATTGTTTCGCCATCTTGATTGGAACATTTAGGGCTTGATTGATTCAGCTGCTAGAATATGCTGTCAGCTTCTGCTGTCAGAATCTGCTGCTAGAATCTGCTGTCAGAATCTGAAATACTGAAAAGCTTGCTTGATAGAGCTTTCTACTGTGCTGTCAGAATCTGGTAATTACTACTTGATACAGCTTCAAGAATTTGCTGTATTAGGGTAAAATGACCAAAATACCCTTAAGGTTGATAATGCACCCAGAATACATTAAAAATTACCAGAATACTCCTATAATTATATAATTACACCAAATATATATATATATATATATATATAAAATTATATAAAAATTAAAATAATTATTATTTTAATTTTAAAATGTCTATAAAAATTATAGAAAAATTTATAATTCTATAGAAATTTCGGCAGCATCTTCTCTTAAAAATGGACATATGAAATTTTCCTGATAAACAAAATACCTGCATAATACGCAATCTAAAATTCACATTGTACATAACACATCCACATTACATCGTATATACATAACACATCCACATAACATCTAATATACATTCTGACATCATTTAAACATAATAATCATAGTTAATATAATAAGTAAAACTGAAATAAAAAAAAAACATGAAAAATATACATCCAACAAATGCATACAAAAGATATTTTTCATTCTTCTTATTTGACTCCGTTACTTTATCTTGAGGAACATTATCATTGATAATGTCAACTTCATCTACCCACAGAAAAAAGACCCTGCATGTCTCTATAAAGTAAAATAACACATGAATTAATATCAATGTCACCAAATATAAATACGCACCCAACATTAATATCAATACCATATTACCTGCCAAGATGGACACCTATAAAACATTCTCCCATAATTTTCTTTCATTTTAGCTGTGACTAATGTCATTACTCGACCACATGAATAACATGGTGGATACGTATAGTTTGCCATCAATGCTATTCATCATACACAAAGACAATAAATAAATAATCATAGAATCTTCGAAATATACTTAAAAACAGTATAATCTTTATTCCAACATCGTTTAATAGTATTTATAATTACAATACAAAATAAAAAAACAGAATATGAAAATGTATCAATGATTGCCAGTAAAAATGGCATCAGCTATTAAATCCCTATGTATTTTCATTATTTGTTGACTCTGACAACCTACTAATGGGGGAACTGGATACTCTTGATTAGTGATACCTTCTTCTTCCACTCCTGTAGATCTTTCTTCCGCTCCCATAGATCCTTCTTCCTCGAATAGAGCAAATTCTTCATCGACAATCGCTTGTTTTCTGATAAAATTATGTAATGCCATACAAGCAACAACAATGTTTCGTAGTTTGTCCAAATTTTATGAACGCATCAACTTCAAGATTGGCCATTTTACTTTCAAAACCCCAAAGGTTCGTTCGATCACGTTTCGAAGTGATGAATGTAAATGATTGAATAGCTCATTTCGACCATTTGCCCGTGATCTTCTATAGTTTTGTAGATGGTATCGAACACCTCGATAAGGCGCGAGATAACCATTCATGAGTGGGTAGCCAGCGTCTACCAAATAGTATTTACCTATTATCCAAAAAAAAATTAATAATTTCTAGGATTGAATATAAACAGATATAATTGACAAACTTTTAAATATATACTTGGTGGAGGATATGGAAAATTTAAACTGGGAGTATTCACTGTCTCAAGGAAGACACGTGAATCATTAGCCGACCCTTCCCAACCAACCACCACATGAGTGAACATCATGTCAAACGAACATGTTGCCATTACATTTTGTGTGAGTCCTTTATGTCCTTGATATCGTATTTGTTCTGCAATTGGTATAAATGCACTAACATGCGTTCCGTCTATCGCTCCAATACAATCCTACATATTTTTAAGGTATATTAATATATAAACATTAATAAAACAAATATTTTTCAAATATATATACATAATTACTTTAAAATATGGCAAAAAACGAGGATTGTTATGGATGTGCGAAGAGACTTCATTGAGGTCGGGAGGTACAATTAAGGACATTGACAAGTTCACAATGGCCAAAAGAACTTTGTTGAAATACTTGCTAACCGTTTGAGGTGAGTGATCGAAATGATTTGCAATTAATCTTTGACCTTGATTATGTCCTATTACCAATAAGAATATCGCTAGTTGTTCTTGAATAGTAAACTAGCGTCCCATCTTCAATAGACCTTGATCTTCCAAAATACTACACAGATTTAGAAATAGGTGTCGTTCCATTCTAAATAGTGCATGACACGTCGCACGATTATCATCTAGTGTTTCCCGCACAAAGTCAATCCCCTTTAACTGACTATTACTATGTGGCTCCTTATATAAGAAATTATCGCAATAAAATAATGAACCTAAGACGCCTCCTGTAGTGGCCATACGTAAACCACTTGACTCGACAGTATTGGTGGTATCACCATTTGAACCGATGGTATCGATCGTATCATCTAAATCGATAGTAATCGTGGTATCAATTGTATCATCTGAATCTATATGACCTGCTTTTAAATCCATATTAGTCCTATATATCCATCTAACAAAAAATATTAATCACAATATCCATCCAACAACAAATAAAATATCAGATATCCATCAACAAAAA
Organism: Akebia trifoliata; assembly: GCF_017979445.1. Lineage (NCBI taxonomy): Eukaryota > Viridiplantae > Streptophyta > Magnoliopsida > Ranunculales > Lardizabalaceae > Akebia > Akebia trifoliata. Next base: position 27,327,015 of record NC_141377.1, read on the forward strand.
ATATATGATCCAAACTTCATAGTATATTACACCATAACACATCCAAAAAGTAACCAATGTATATTGCACCTTATAAGTGCATCATAAAACCCACATAAAATATTAAAGTAACATATAAACATGTCTAAACATCTTTCCCAGTCATAAAATCAGACATCTCGTCCTCCAGCCACCCAAGACGAATCTCTGCTGATCGTAACGCACAAAATATTTCTTTGAATTGTTTGTTCTTACTAAACATCTTCAACGCAAAACGATAAAGATCACTCTTGGGGGTTAAATTTGGTAGTTCATCTAAGAGAGACACCGACTCTTGAATACTGCCTTTTTTAATATTAGTGGGATTGGTAGCAGCATATGTCTGAACATGAACTGCATTTGCGAGTTTCTCCAATGACTGACTAATTTGCATTGCAGTAGTCATCTTTTGCCTATGACCATGAGGTGGTAGATGATCACCACTTCTACGTCGAGCATGGTATGTGGGTAGGGGTACAGTATGGTTAGCATCATCCTCAAACTCATTATCAGCATCAGGAGTAAAGTCTAAAGGTGTATCAGACTCTGGAGGTTGGGTCGCCATAACATCATCTAGATCATCCGCATCAAGATTCTCATTCCGAGGTGTTGATGCATATGGCATTGTACCAGATGCAGGCGACCACATGCGGTTACCAGTGGCATATGTGCCTCCAAAAATGAAATCTAATTGTTGCGCAAACTTCAGAGGTTCCTTTCGGAATATTGCATCTTTTGGATGATGCTATAAAAAATATAAACCCTAAATTACATAAAGAAACAAAAATCTTAAAATAAATAAAAGGTCAAATTAACAAAAAAATGTACCTCCAACCACCCATCCCACCACTCATCACTTGCATCTAATATGCCAGTCTCAATATCATAAGAGACGCCAGTATTCGTGCAAACCTTATTCCAACGTCCCCAAATGCCTTTTTGTCTATCCCATTTGTTCTTCATTTGCCCTCTATCGTAATAAACGTTTGTTTTTTTATTAAACTCCTTGACCAAGAAATCATAACCGGTCTTGTCAAGTACTTTATGCGGTCTCCTCCCCTTCTTAACTAAGTCATAACAGATTTCGACCCAAACTTCATGTTGTTTGGGTGTCCAATCTGCTTTCGCACTCTTTGAATTGTTATCTTCCATCTGCCAATGGTAATAACAAGAGTAGCGCATAGAATGGAACATGTCATATTCTATTTCAATAATATAACATGATTCATTGGTTGAACAATAATTGTTGTGTGTGTGTGTGTGTGTGTAAGTTAAGGAAAACAATATATATATTTTAACTTTTGCACAGTGTATAATCAAAGAGAGAAACCAGGAGGCAATGTCAGGTTACCATATAGATAGTCGGAAGAACGCACAGTTCTCAGTCCCACGGTGAGGGAGCCCTGTGTTCTCAATCTTTGATTGTACAAAATACAGTAATTATTGTGTATGTGTGTGTGTGTGTTTGAAGTGTGTTATTTTATTTTATAAATTTTTAAATTATAAAAACAAAACAACTCTATTGAAAGAACATATAAGGCAAAAAAAATGTTGTGATAGGACAATAATGTGAGCACCTTGTGTGATAATCCTTTTACTTGTATGTTGCGTTGGACAAGGACCATATGTGATAAATATCCTAGCATAGTTTGAGAATGACTAGTTTAACAAAAGAAAACTGTAAATAACTAAAAATAATAAAAAAAATCTATGGCTAATATTAGAATTCATACACATAAGAACTAGTCTACTAGTCTAAACTTATGATAGACTAATAGAAAATGACCTAAATTCTATCATGTTCAACTTATATTCGAATACGAATTTTTGGTAAGTATAAAATGATGGGTTCTAGATAAGGTTGAATAAATTAAAAGAAATTTAGTAAAGAAGAGAACAGATGTAGAAATATGGAGAGGTATGTGTAAATCACCCTATGAATTATTATCAGATTGCCTTTTTAGTTTCAAATTTATATATCACAATAGTCCACCAAATATTGCATAATGGACAAAATCATGTCTAAATTCCATTTGCCCATGATTCACCTATTTGACGAACAATGCCAAAGGAAAAAAAAAAGAATCATAAGAAGTGTTCCTAGCTTCTTAAATATAATAAGTTGAGCAGAGCAGTTAAGGAGAATTTGTTGTTCATCATAAAAATAAAAATAAAAATAAAAATATTGAAATACTTATCACCATAAACTTGTTCACCATAAACTTCTAAAAAGCAATTCATCCATAACCAGGTATGTTTTCTTCCAAAACAATACTTGTTCATCATAAACTTCTAAAAAGCAATTCATCCATAATACTTAACATCTCTTTTCTTATCAAAAAGAAAAACAAATACTTATCTTCTTTGTTCAGTTTATTTAATTTTTTTGAAAGTTCACAAGCATAATAAACACTCTTCTAATGTCTTTAAATGGGTCCCCAAACCAGAAATTGAGTCAAACAAATATACATGGGCTGATATTTAATCCTCATGGCTGATCTAGCTAGCCTATTACAGTTAGAGGACTTAAAAGAAGCTTGTAGAAAAGCACATTTGACAAAAAAATAGTGTGCACACATTGTAGATCTTCAGGTGGGGGTATAAGCCTATGTTAATTGTAGATCTGGATAAGCAAATCGACATCAAAATCCATATTTACAGAACTCCAGATGGATATATATATATATCTTGAAATTGAGGGGACTAAAACCTGGGAGCTTCTGAATCTATTTTTCATTAGGGGTTTCAGATCTTGGTGAGTTGTGTTCGAGATCGATAACGTGATGGGTATACAAGGTAATCTCATGCTGTAAACCAAAAACCCCAAACAAAAAATCCTATTCGATCCACAAAAAAAAAACCCAAATTAAAATAACATTCGATGGAGAGAGAGAGAGAGAGACAGACCTGAAAGGGTTGATGAGCGGCGCAGAGGTCGCACTCCTACTGTGAAGGCTCTGTCGAGAGAGATGTGCAAGAGAGAGAGAGACAGTGAGGTCTGAGATGTAGATCTGTGCAGGTTTGAGATCTACCAACTGTGCGAGTTTGAAATCGATGAAGACGAAGAAGACAATGAGGTCTGAGACGTAGAAGAGACAGTGAGGTCTGTCAATGGAGAGAATATAGAAACGATGGAGACAATGAGATCTGAGATGAAGAAGACAGTGAGGTCTGAGACGAAGAAGATAATCGATGCGAAGAGACAGTGAGGTCTGTCGATGGAGAGAAATAGAAACGATGGCGAGAGAGAGGTGCGAGAGAGAGGTAAGACAGTGAGGTTTGTCGATGGAGAGCAAATAGAATCGATGGGCAGGGGCAAAATAGGTATTTCACGTGAACCGTTTATTCGGTAATCTAATTCCCGCAAACGCGAAAAAAAAGCAACTCTCAGCCGCTTCATCAATTTGCGTTTCAAACCGCAAATTATGAACGCAAATTTTGAAATTTGGAAAATTTGCGCGAAGGTGTGATTGATTCAGCTGCAAAACTCGGTTTTTCACCGCAAACGCAGGAAAATCCGCGTTTTGAAGTGGAATCAATCGGGCCCTTAGTTTCTTTGAGGACGAGCGGCCGATTCATGTTAGCGGATTTTGCGTATTGTAGGATTTCATCATCTACTAATTGATGCTTTTGAAAGACTTATGAGCTATTGTACTCTTGAAATTTATTTGCTTTTTTCGTAGAATTCGTGCTTGTGTAGATGAAAATTTTAGGAGGATGAGACTTCCATGGATTTGGTCTATGTAATGCTTGCTTGTTAAGTTGTTATATAATTATAGTTATTTTAATATTTGTGATACAATGTATTATAATAAGGTGTATACACTATATTGTGATCGCATGAAGATCATTATTATGTTCATGAAGATTAAGATTATTTTTAACATTTTATATAGATATTAGGTTTATATTAAATTCTCTAGAATTATAAATTTTTTATAGAATTATAAACTTTTTAAAATTAATTTTTTAAAATAATTTTTTATATTAATTTGTTATATATATTTAATGTAATTATATATTTATAAGGGTATTTTGATAATTTTTGATGCATTCTGGGTGCATTATCAACATTGCGTATCATGCAGGTATTTTGTTTATCAGGAAAATTTCATATGTCTATTTTTAAGATGAGATGATGTCGAAATTTTTGTAGAATTATAAATTTTTATAAATTTTTAATAGAAATTTATTATATTTATATATATTTAGTGTAATTATATATTTATAAGGGTATTTTGATAATTTGTTATGCATTCTGGGTGCATTATCAACAGTAAGAGTATTTTGGTCATTTTACCCTACTACAACAAAATCCAGAAGTTATATCAAACAATAATTACCAGATTCTAGTAAACAACACAACATTTTTACAAAGCTCTATCAAACAAGCCTTTCAGTGTTCCAGTTTCTGACAGCAGATTCTGACAACAACTTCTTATAGCAGAATTTGACAGTAGATTCTTGTAGCTGTATATCAAACTATCGCCCAAACGTTTGGGATTATTTCGAAAAGCCATTGTCAATGTAAATAGGTTCAGAAGAAGGAGCTCTGCTGCATACCCAAAGAAGAGAACAAAGAGGTTTGTGTCTCTATTTGTGCGTTTGTGTGTGATGTATGCGTAGTTTACACACAGGATCCGAGTTGTACAAGAGTTGATTGATTGAATCTTGTTGACTCAAGATTATTTGTATTGTTTCAATGTTTAGTGGTTGTTTTCTGATCCTGATTGGCTATGTGGATGTTTCCTCAAGTTTGGGGTTTTACCACATGAGTGTTACGGTCTCTCTTTCTTTTTTATTTGCTTTAATATTTATGTTTTTACATTGAATGCAATCAAAATTGAGTAAGACTAATTCACACCCCCTCTTAGTCATATCAATTAAACTGCCCTTAAGAGCTATGTTGAGAATAAGTAAAATGGTCTCAATTATTGAATGAATTATTGATCTAGATTCTACAAATAATAATGCTTTCCTATAGGCATGAGTGACCAAAAGAAATAAAATAGCTCCATTTGTCTCCATACCTAACGCTAACATAATATGACTCAATTGTGACTTTGTAGCATAGGCTCTTAATGTCTCTTCTTGCATTAGCAAGCCCAATAACATCGAAGAATGTTGACAATTTTAACATCTGAACAATTAAACAAATCTCTTCCTTTAAATCCCCCATGAAGCAACTCACAATGAGTGATTCATGAATACCCTCTGTTCAATTGGCAAGCTCTTGGGATTGGGTCTGATAAATGTTCTACTATAGAAGGTTGGCACTGTTTAGAAAATAAAACTGCAGGGTTTTCATATTGAGATGGATCAAACCTCACTAGAAGTGCTTTGGCAAACTCCTCCCAACAAGTAATTGCCTCTGATGGTTTCATCCAATTGAACCACTGAAGAGCTTTCCCTTCCATGTGGAATGAAGACATGAATACTTTTTGAGAAATAGAATTTGTTGATTGACGTAAAACTACTTGGCTCCATATTTACCAACCCAAAGGATCAATGTCATTGAATAGTGGAAAATCTAGCCGTGTAGTTTTAGTTTAAATTATACAATCAAATTTTAGAGCTTGTGCTCTCATTGGTTGATTGAACGATTGTCCATTCAAATTTTGTCCCTTTCTTTGTTCTAGTTGATGGAGAAATGCTTGATTTTGGAATCCACAACCAAGATTTGTTGTATCAATTCTTGTAGCATTTTTCTATATATTTCAGTCGTCTCCTTCAATAACCCCTTCATCTTATCAATTTTGGAGAATTTTTATTCCCTTCAGCCATGTTAGGACCGTTGTCTCTGATATCAATGTCACATGATTTCTTCCCCTTTTACAATTTAGAAAGAATTCATGGTTACTTTGAGGTAACTGACCTCCTGAGATAAACTCTTTTGGGTCAAGGAAAAATGAACTTATGTTTTCCATTCTCCAAGGAAATTAAATACACCACAACTTTGACCATAATCTCCTATAATTTAGGAACTATTCCCGCACATAAGCTACCACTTAGCAACACTCGTACACAAACTGGTAACTACACTTACAACTCCTATCCAATTTGCTAACTGCGCATGTTCAACAGACTGACACATCACAGCTTGAATACACCATAATGCATCTAATCTTGGTGTATGTTGAGCATGAACTAGTCGCGTAACATTCTTACTTCCTTCAAAAATGGTAGAAAAGTGGTGATCGTCACACAATTTGAAAAGAAATTGTCTCCATCATCAATTGTTGTCACCTACTTTTATTGCTGCCGATAATCTGTTAATCACCCACTTTTGTTGGTGTAGACCATCTCATTGCAACCATTGTCCTTTGAATCACCTTTGCTATACATCACGCCTCAACTGCCATCATTCAACGCACATCATTGATTATGCTAACAAACACCTCAATATCCATCCAGTCTATGTTGCTATACCAATTCACCATATACCAATTCCTTTATCATCTTCTATCACCAACTTTACCCCTTTTAAACATTCCCTATTGTTCCTGAGTTAGCATCACCTTCAACATCAATAAACCACAAGAGTGTTAGATTTGATCTCTCATCATCAAACCTTTACAACAACATACACCCTTGGATCAATCTTTCTTGACCCGTCTTCATCGCTGGATAGCAAATCCTGAAATCCTTCATCGTTGTATTTTTCATCATTCTAACTTCTTTAGAGCTGCATTATCAATTCATCTCCTGTTTTTATAGATTCAACGAATGCTTTGACCATTGATGCATCGATTTATCCAGATTTGCTCACCATAGTCTGCAACTAAAAATGTTAGTGTTTTCTTTCTTCGCTAATTTACGTTTACGTTGGGGATGAAGGTTGAAGCCAATTTCATGTTACTCACAGCTCCCATCTTTTGAAAAGTTTGTGGACCCCACAGTTTGGCATTACCCAAGATATCTTTAGCCCGTACCCAAAATACCTTTGAGTCACTTCAATTGTCCTCATACATTAGCATATACCAAAGCCCCGATCCCAAAAAATTGTAGCATCTTCGAATCTTTAGACTCCAACCTTAGGCAACCCACTGTCCAATAGGATCCGGATTTACCAAAGGCAACCTACTCCCAAACAGTCCCGACAAAGAATTAAACACATTTTCACTAGCCCCCAAAAGTGTACTTATCCTTATTCCTGCAACCCAATAGCCCCAAACCCTTAATGATCTAAGTCAACTAATCCAATTAAAGCTTTCTAACCAATCAATCCTAAAGTTGACCATGAATTGATCACCCAAGAAAAATAAAGAACACTGTCTAAGATGAAATAATAAGTCAATGCAGGGTAACTTGAAGGATTGTTGTCAGCTCATTGAGTAACTGATGAAAGCCGTAAAGTTATGAGTCACACATTTGACAACATTTGGGAGTCATATACTTTTAAAGATATTCCTACCAATGGTTAACAATTTCACGAGCTTTCAGCAACAATGAATAATTTTGACATTGCCAAGGTCACTAAAGAAGACAAAGCTAGAATCAATATTGTTGAGGCGTCAACAATCAAAATCATTCAATTGACCCTCCTATATTGAAGGTCCTTGATAAAATGCTATTTTTGGAAGATATTTGGAATTTGACTTCATTCTCCACATCAAATTTGAGGAGTATGTCATCAAGCCATTTATTTCGATGAGTGCCAAGATATCGAGATCCAATACATTGATTGTGAGGACATGATCATAAATTCCAACGCGTTAAGATGGATATAATTGCTTCTAATGTCATTTGGGATCGGAGAGATTTTAACCTTAAGGACAAGGTTGTTTTCAAGAAAGGTGTATTGATATGTGTCTATGTGTTGGGGATGATGGCTTAGTCAAAATGTGTTGGGAATATGAGATCATTGCTCGTGAATCATGGTATCATAATTTATGAAGAAGAGGTTATTAAGGTTGTGTTAACGTGGGAATATAAATCATGTGTAGCTAAGTTCCTTAAGTGAGAAGGTCAGTAAAAAATAGTTATTTAGACTAAGAGGGAATTTTTTCAAGTAGTTTTTCAGTTATTTTAGGAGAAGTTAGTAGGTAGGTTAAGTGGTTAATGACGTGGACTCTATGAATGATAAAATCAAAGAAATATTATTTCGAGTCCCTTGTTGGATTTTTGGAGATTGACCATCTCAAATTGGTTTAGGATATCTGTTCTACATCAAATTAGATCATTATCTATCTTCTTCATCATTCAGTTGTTTTTGGAGATTTGATCATTACGAATTAGGTGTGGAATAATTGGTATTAGAGTTGACGATCCTAATATGGCTGAAGGGACTAAAAACTCCAAACAAAATGAGAAGATGAGCTTACTAAAGGAGATAACTTATATGCATGGAAAAATGCTACAATGGTTGATACAATGAATTTTGGTCATTGATTCTAAGAGTATCTCTCCATCAACTAGAACAAAGAAAAATGAGAAAGTTCGAATAGATGATCATTCAATTAACCTACAAGAGCACAAACTCTTAAATTCGATCTTACAATTTAAATTAGAACTACACAACTAGATTTTCTGTAATTTGATGTCATTGATCAATCAATTTGATTATACCAAGCTGAGTAGTTTTATGTGCATCAATAAATTCCTGGGGAACTACTTGTTATCACATTCCAAATACAATCATTTCTTCATTTTTTTTAAAATCAAAATACTTGTATTTCAATACTAACATATAACAATTAAATATGTATGTATGTAGATACACACATATAAATCTCCTTTGAAATCGATTTTTAAAACCAATTTCAATTTATTTTAAGAATATGTATTGTCGGCAACAACGAGAATTGCTGAAACATTTTCAAAATATTTTCTTTCAATTAAAACTTTTACAACAACAAAAGCAATACGATTCTACGACAAGGCAATTTTTTATGCAAAAGACTTTAATGAACATAATTTTTATTATAACAATAAATCTGAAAATTTTCAATAGCTAAATATTGTACTTTGTTTCTACCTTTGTTTCAAGCTTCCTTAGAGTTCCTCATTTTTTAAGCTTTCTATTGTTCTAATTTCCTTTCCTCTTAATCTTTTTCTTTGCCTCTGAATCTTGGTTTTAAAACTCGTTTTGACCTCTTGTCTTGGACGAGATTTAAAAAAATGCCTTAGAATTAGAACAAACCATGTCTTTGAGACGATTTGTCAATTTGTCTCATTGGTGGACGATACCGAGACAACTTGGTCTTGGACGAGATTTAAACTATGCTTTGAATCCAATGGTGAAGTTTACTCATCAAAAAGTTTGACAATTTTGACTATAGATTTCCCCAAGATTCGTGATGAATTTTTAGGTCGTGACAAAAATCTATTCCGCAACTGTACTTATCCTCATGCTCAACCAAATTAGTATAAGCTCCAAAAAAATCCCAATATTTTAAATAGACTATATACTCTTCATTTATATTTGATTGTGTTTAAATCTTTTATATATATATTTGATGTTATTATTTCATTTCATTTCTAGTAATCTCACAATTACAATAGCAACCATGGCATTGCGAACAAGCTTAAGGAATTCGGGGAGTAAGCTCTCATCCTTGTTCACTCGAACTTCTCTTCTCCATTCTCATGCCACGAGCTTTGGTTAGTTTTTCGTCCTCTATTTTTCTGTGTTGCTCTTCCCTTTTTTTTTTATAAAACCAATTGCACTAAGTGAAAATGCTACTATCACCCTCAACTGAATGATTTAGTTGCGAGGTATACACTTGTTAGTTGCGAGATATAATTGGGTTTTTTCTAGAAAAAAAATTTCAAAAAGTTCTCTCGAAGCTTTTTTTCAGATAAATATTGTATTTTACGAGAACTTTTCGTCCAATTAGAAACATTATTATCGTGATGTTATTATCAAGAAACATGAATGAGCATAGATGTGAAGAAATTCATGTCTATGCACGATTTTGTTGATGGGAGACAAACTTTTAATTTGATAATGAATTGATGATATTTGGTTTTGTGTTTCCTTTTGTGAAAGAGTCATGATCCAGACTGGTATCCCGTTCCTATAGCAACATACGGTGTCTACGTGGCACTTTTTGGTTGAAGACTAAACACATTAGGCTGCGTGCCATGTAAAAAAATGGCTCGAGTAGGAGCCCGATGTGTTTTAAACTCCTACCAAAAGGTGCCACGCAGGAACCGTTCCTATTCTTTAGGAATGGGACACTGTTCTGGATCATGATTCTTTGTAAAAAATATATCTTTCTTGTATATCTGTGAGTTCGGAATAGTATATATGAAAATCCATCGGGATTGCTGGTATACTGTTCATTTTTATTTATAAGATTTTGTAGAAAACTGTTTTTATAAGATGTATCATGGTGGATTTATATATATTCTTATCTGAGTACTTGTTCTTAACTTGTGAGGGAGAAAATTGATCTTACTATCTTACACTTCGAATCTCATCCCTTATGATATGAAGTTCTAATTTGACTTAGGAACATTCCTGTTGCGGCCAAGGCTGGAAAGGAACATTGACCCTGAAACATTGAATGTTTTGGGAATATTTTGGATTGTTTCTTTATGTTTCAAAAAACAGAAAGCATGAATAGCGCAAGAAGTTCTTTCGGTTAAAATGTATGCTGTGGAATGTTTTGGTCGACACCATTACAGTTTTTCTCCTGACTAAAACATTGCTTCGAAATGAGATTTTAAATCTTGCAGAGGACCATATGCCTTTTACTGTTCTAAATGTTTGTTTTCTTTCTTTTCCTCGAGAGGGCATATACTTTTGAGGATGTATCCCTTCACTATTGTTGGGATATATGGACTGAAAGGAATCATAGGGCTTTCGAGGGAAAGGAAGAAAATTTCCATAAATATGGACTGAAGGAGGCATATACTTTTGAGGATGCATCCCTTCGAAGACCCAGTCTTTACATGGGCTTTATTCTTTGTGAGGGGTCGTAGTTTATACATTTTTTAATTATTTTCCCGCATCTGTAGTTCTACTCGCCTCCAAGGTTTAGTTATATTTTTTTTTTGCTTTTTTGATCTTAATAAAGCTTATACTTGAAGAAAAAGTGTTATACAAAAGGACATCTGATATGCTTTGAATTTTGACTAAATTTCATCTTTTCCCTACTTCAATATTATGGATCTGATGGCAAACTAGCAACTGACTTGAGTTACTTTTACAGGATTTAAAGAAGTACCAGAAGAAGAAAAAAGCAAAATGGTCGGTAATGTCTTCAGTAAAGTTGCTTCAAACTATGATCTCATGAACGATTTAATGAGCGTCGGGTTGCATCGATTGTGGAAAGATAGGTTAAATTTTCTACAGATGAACCCAAAGATGTGCTTTTATTATGCATCTCTTCCACACTTCACTTGCATTTCTTCACGCTTCTTTCTTGTGCAACTTTGCAGGTTGGTTTCCAAATTGCATCCTTTTCCTGGAATGAAGCATCTTGATGTGGCTGGTGGGACAGGTTAGCTTATTGGGTACAACCAATTTTTGCAATTAACAACTAATTTACAAGCAATTGGATTGGATTCCGTATTTGTTTGCTTTATTTATAGATGAAGTATATACTCATTTTTAAGAGCAAGTCCCTTGGTGATGTTATTTACAGCTAAGATGATGGTAGTCGATGAGACTAGGGGGAGAGGAGACGACTTAAAACTATAACTCTTGGAGAGTTGTTTTGGAGTCCATGGGCTTTATAATAGGTAGGATCAAGACGGAATATGTGCAGTTGCATTTTAGTAATGACAGAGAAAAAGAGCCTATAAAAATGGATGGTATTTCTGCCTTTGTTCTATTATCCATGGTGGTAGAAAGATTGATGATGTTGCTGTTGTCCATATAATTGAAGCTGGATGGTTAAAGTTGAAGTGTGCTTCTAGAATGCATTATGATCAACACATCCCAATCAAATTTAAAAGAAAGCTTTATAAGATGACAGTAAGACCGGCTATGCTTTACGGAAATGAATGTTTGGCAATCAATAAATGATGTATTCATAGATTTTGCATTGCAGAGATGAGCATACTGAGGAATGGATCGGATGTAAAGAGTATATATATATATATATATACAAACACTAGAGTTTGCCTATGCCTAAGGCACAACCATCCTCTTTGGGGTTAAGGGTGTAAAAGAGAAAAGATAATGAAGTTCGAGGGTTATTTAAAGTTGAAGGGGTATTCAGGGGAAATGGGTAGAAGATGAAAGCCAATTAAGTTGGGGGTATCCTTGAAAAGTGGAAGAAGAGAAAAGATAGTAAAGATAAAAGCTGTGTGCTCGAGATACGTTCTTGTGAGGTATAAAGATTGAGTCAAATGAGGGGGACAACTGTCCGTTTTATCATATAGACATGTATATTTGTTTGTAAGTAAAATTTCATTCCTCAAACAAATGGAGGTCGACATGGCCCACCATGAACAAAGACATCGGAATAAACAACTTGAACATACCCAAGGACCCAAAAAAAACACGCTCTAGTTCCACTTACCTAGGAAGATGTGAAGAGTATTCTTTTTTGTTTTCATTGGTAAGCCTGTTTTTATTGAATTCAGTAATTCGGTGCTAGCAGAATTTGAACTCAGGTCTCTAGTATCATCACCCAAAGACTTTACCAACTAAGCTAAGGGGAAAACAAGCTAATGGGTCAAGTTTCCGGTACATTATGAAATAGTATTTTCCATCAAGAGACAAGATTCAAAGCAATTGTGCATTACTATCCTTTTCTTGTTTCTAAAACAGAGATTTGTCCAGATTCCCAAAGATCTCAACGAGGAGTTGAAGAGATGGTCTAACACCCTTGACAACTATATGTTAGGCAAACAACCTTACTATCTTGGTCTCAAATCCATCTTCCTTGAAGATTGGTTCTCTGCATAGTGTGATTAGGATTACTTTTGTAACTTTAGGCGTCTGGTCAATAAGAGGAAGGCCTCTAATTTTGAGGAAGTGGACACTAGACTTGAAGCTTTTAAGGGAGGGTTCAAATGATTCCCACTTGGGCTTCTCTTCCTAGATTACCCCTTCTTTTTTCTTTGATAGGTAAGCTGGACTATGGATCCAAGCCAAGCCCCTACCCTTTCATTTCTAGTCCAAGTAATGCATGGGAATGATTTGTGGCATTGTTGGTAATCTAGTTTAAACATATAATCTAATGGCTAGGAGAACAAGGCTGGCTTTTGCTGGGTTGTGAACCGAAGTAAATCTTATTGATCTAGTCATGAGTGCATTACACCTGTGTAAGATATAGAATCATATGTTTAACCAATCCTATATGAATGGAAGCTCAGGTCTCGTGTTCCATATGTCAAATGTTTGATGGTATTAATCTACATTGCCCCAAGTCCCCTGAAGTAGAGAGGAAGAAACGGATTTGGGCTTGCAAAACAAGAAATCTGAATCTTGGCCTTTGGGAGAATCCATCCTCCCATGGAAAGGGCGTTGAAGCTAAAGTCTCACATGTCGTTTCAAGTAAGGATGACACATGAGAAATCTTGTGACTGATTTGTTTACAAATTTGGAATGCAGCCAATCCAAGGATGAATGGAAGATGGTTGGCCACAACGGGAAACCTCTAAAACTAAAGGAGGTTGTCTACAATAAGATTTTGGTCTCTTAACTCCCCTTGCCTAATGAAGCCATATGTCAAGCAACTTCTATTTGACTGTATATTTGGTGGATCCTCCAAATCCTCCAAATCCCCCTAACCCCCCTCCCCTTACCTCCACTTCGAATTGAAAAAAAGGTAAACATGAAAAAAATCTCTTCTTATGGAATGTGGGGAAAGTAATGAAGTTGAAATCCCTCAAGCCAAACCTATCAAGGTGATGCCCTTTCAAATTGTGTACAGTGGAGGACTCTCAAGAAATGAACATTTTGAATTTAAATTCTGAGTGTTTACTAAGAATTCGAAAGGAAATGTTGCTAATCAACAAGAAGATGGGAATGGAAAACGCGGTTAGAATAAGAAAAATTCTTTTCTACAATTTGACATGTCACATGGCCTCAACTTGCCTCACAGGGAAGAATGGCTGTCATATTTGTTGTTCTTAATGTCCTCGGCAATGTGGAATGTTCATGGTTTAACCACAAAAAGAAATGATCAATCATGTACGATCATCAAGAACAATGGTATTGGTCTAATGGGCTTATGTGGGACCAAAATTATTGCTGATAAGTTTTTGAAAGTTCACAAAACCTCGAGGAAAGATTGGGATTTTGTGGATAACTATTTTTCATATACCTTTAGTCGTATTTGGGTAACCTGAAATTCGAAGTAGTTGTCGATAGATTCAATATTCATTTAATGCCTCCATATAGTTGTCGATAGATGTCTACATGAAGTTTTTAATCAATATTGTTGGTATGTGGTTTGTTCTTGGAGATTTTAATACTATCAGGTTGAAAAGGTGAATGGGCTTCCAGTCACATGTGTATACATGGTTGTGTTCTTGTGGATTTCAACACTTCTTCTCAATTGTTGTCATGGAGCAACATGTCCTCTATTCAAAGATGCCTACTCTGCAAGTTAGATAGAGCCTTGATCGATATACGGTGGTTGAAGTTTTTTGCAATGGAAAATTGAGGTTACCTTTTGTTGGTATTTTAGATCACTCATCCATCTCTATTCAACTCAAAGATGTTTAGTTTGCAGAGCCTAAAGTCTTCACAGTTTTCAACTGGCAACTAGAGGTTGAAGACATCCTCATGAATGCTTGTTATTTTCATGTTGAAAGGAGTCCCACATGTGACACCTTGAATTTCGGGTATCCCCAAGTTGCCCGAATGGAAAGGATTAACCCATAATCGGAAATCCAGGTATTAAAATTTAAGGGTAATGCATGTTTAACAAAAAAACTCAAGAAATCTTAGTAATTTAACTTTGGAATATCAACCTTGAATATACACTTTAAGATCTAAAGAATCCAGATCATCAGTCAAATCCTTAGTAAAATTTTCATGGCATATACAATTAGAAAGATATTCCCCGATTATTTTAATATAAAATATTTAAAATTTAATGTTATTAATAAAATAATTGAGAAAATCTCGTATTTTCCTATCTTACTAATTATGCTGAAAGTCAGACAAATCAAATACATTGCACGAGTAGATTTTCTATGGTCAGACTATAATTTTTTTTTTGAATTCTGCCAAAAAGATTACAAGGTGAACTTGAAAAACTTAAACTTTCTTGTTTTGTCTATTTTTGAAAATTGATTTTTTCTTATAGCAAAAGATGGCCAAATAAGGGCCATTTGTCAAGGCCGTAGAATTACAGATTTGAATTGTTTATTTCAAAAGTCATATAAAATTGAATACTCTTTCGTTTTTTATAATTTTGCCCATTTTGAAAAGAAATTTTTGTCCTCTATCTAACTACTATAGTGAAATAATCCCCAAAAAATAATTTATTGACCGAAAATATATATAAGAGCAGTTTTGTTCCATTTTTAGACAAAAAACAATGATCAATTCTAAGTTCATCCACTATTTCATAAACTTAGGTGTTGTTTGTTAAACTGAAAAAAATAAGTGCTAAATAGCATTAAGCGCTGAAACTTATAAGCGCTGAATTTAAGTGCTGAAAAAGTTGTTTGTTTAGATGCTGAATCATATTTGTTACACGTTACTGAAGCTGGTAAATTGTCTTTGTTACCCTTACAATCATATTATACATTGTTTGCATGTTTCAAATACCTATTTCTTATCAAACACAATAAAATATATTAATTCTTATAAAATTAATATACAATTCATTTTTAAATAATAATTTCTATTTATAAAAGCCCACAAATTGCAAATTCAAAATAATAATGCCATACAAGTCACCAAAATTTGAAATCAACATTAAAATAACTTAATTTTGGATGAATAATTTTCGATGGAAATGAAGGATGTGTAATTATAAAAGCACCCTATGAATTAATAAGGGCAACCCACACCATAGCCAATTTTTTTTGTTTTATATGGGTTAAAATTTTTGGAATGAGCAAATTTTTAGTGAGGATGGTCTATATGATCTAGAGATCATCCTCACAAAATATCAGTCCATTTTGAAACTTCTAACTCGTCAAAAATAGTTTTCAAAAAATAAAAGGGACGATTTACGGTTCTTGAACTTGTTTTGATAGGGTTAGAAGTTTCAGGATGTGCTGATTTTTGGTGAGGATGATCTCCTCATTGTAGAGATCATCCTCTTCAAAAATCAACTTATTCCAAAACTTTTAACCCATATAAGACAAAATAATTTAGCCATGGTGTGGGTTTATTAATTTGTGGGGTGCTTATCTACTTATCCATGGGATATAAGAGGTAATATCCTTTTAAGAATAAAGGCATACTTGTCCATGCTAAAAAAAACGAAGGGCATACTTGTTCGTGTTGAAAAAAGCGAAGTGCTTACCGCTTCAGCACTTTTTTTCAGCATCAAAATAGTGCTGAATTTTTTTCACTTATTTTTAGGAATAAGCGTTGAAAATATAGAGTAAACAAACGCGCTATTTTGACAAAAAGTGCTGAATTTAATTTTTTTCAGCATCAAATGTTGAAAAATAACGCAAACAAACACTGCCTTAGTAAAATAATCATGACCTTCTTGGATAAACCATCACATAGAGTTTTAAATAAAGACTAGAATAAACCATTACATTGTTTGTCAAAATTCCCATAATTTCTTCAAAATATGTTGAAGACAAATGAAAATTTTAAAATATTTTGTATCTAATTCAAGCATCTCCTCAGGACGAGCATTTGAATTTTTTTGGATAAGCAATGTGAGATAATACTCAATGGGTACTACTACACCTCACTCATGATTTAATTGATATAATAGTCATATCACGTAATAGAAAAATGTTGTAAACCTTATATTGAGTAATCGATAATAATATGTAATGCAAAATGTCTCATTCATAAAACATGTGGATGCATGTACTAGGTCTTACACCCACATAACACAGGGACTTTCGTAGGGTTTTGGGGCCTTGCACCCTAGAGCGTTTTAGTTCTTTACTCACATCAGAGTTTTTTACAATCTGTTGTGCCAATGCAATAACAGTATATTCCATTTATCATTAAAGTATTCATTTCCCATAAATGGTATATAAAAAGAAACATATATTTTTCCTTACCTCAAGATAAGATACAAAAGAAACTTCAAAAACAAGATACACAAGAGAAGGTATATCATGCGCATACCTGGAAAACATTAAATATTAAGGAGATCTTTGGGTATGTTGTAGAGTTTGACCTTTCGAGCAATTTTTTCTCTTTTGCCGAAGTCCAATGAAATTTCTACAGAACTAGATCTAAGATTTTTGGATTTTTTAAGGTGGCAAGATTAGCGAAGAAGATGAGGTTTTTGGATTCTTTAACCGAAATTGATGGGTAACTGTGTTTTTTGTGAAGGTTCAAAGCAACTGTGCATTGCCTTCCACTTTTGTCTCCAAAACAAATGTTTTTGCAAGATTCCCAAAGACCTTTTCAAGGGGTCAAAGAGATGGTGTAACACCCTTGACGATTATATGTTAGGGAAACAGACTTAGTATTTTGGTCTCAAAGCCATTGTTCTAAAGACGTGGAAAACGAAAGGCCCTTTTGAAGTGTTTTTCCTTGAAGATTGGTTCTTGTTCAAATTCTCTATATAGTGTGATTATGATTACTTTTGTAACTTTAGGCGTTTGGTCAATGTGAGGAAGGTCTCTAATTTTGAGGAAGTGGACACTGGACCTGAAGCTTTTAAGGGAAGGTTCAAATGATTTCCACTTGGGTTCTTGTTCCTAGATTGCCCCTTCTTTTTTGTTTGATAGGTAAGCTGGACTATAGATCCAAGCCCCTTTCCCTTCATTTAGTCAAAGTAATGCATGGGAATGATTTGTGGCATTTGTTGGTAATCTAGTTCTAACATGTGATCTGAAGCTAGAAGAACGAGATTGACTTTTGTCAAGTTGTGAATCGAAGTAGATCTTAATTGATCTTATCCAAAGTGCATTACACCTGAGCAAGATGTAAATCATATTTTCAACCAATCCTATGTGAATAAAAGCTCAAGTCTTGTTCTATCAATCAAATGTTTTATCATAGTAATTACATTACTCTAAGTCCCCTGAAGTGGAGATGAAGAAACATATTTGGGCCTTGCAAAACAAGAAATCTGGATCTTGGTCTTTAGGAGAATTCTCCCATGGAAAGGGCGGCGAAGCTAGAGCCTCATGTGATATTTCAAGTGAGGATGACACATGAGAAATCTTGTGACTCTGATTTGTTTACAAATTTGGAATGTAGTCATTCCAAGGATCCATGGAAGACGGTTGGTCACAACGGGAAATCTCTAAAACTAAAGGAGGTTGTCTTTTTCACTAACCCTACTACCATTAAAGAATCCAAAAACCTTAGATCTAGTTCCATAGAAATTTCGTTGGACTTCGGCGAAAGAGAAAAAATTGCTAGAGAGGTCATACTCTATAATATAGCCAAAGATCTCCTCAATACCATGAAATTTAATTTTTCCATGCAGGTGCATGCAATACCTTCTCTTTGATCTTTTGGCTATTATAATTTTATCTTACTTTTGAAGTTTCTTGTACATCTTGTCTTGATATAAGGAAAAATGTGTTTCTTTTTATATACCATTTATTAGAGAGGGATACTTTAATGATGACTAGATTATGATAATAATGAATGGAATATGATGTTATTGGATTGGCATAACGGATTGGTAAAATCCTAATGTGAACAAGGAGTTAAAGAGTTCTAGGGTGCAAGGCCCCAAAGTCCGGCAGATGACCCTATGTTATGTGAGTTTTAGATCTAGTTTATGCATATCCCTTGTTATGTGGATGAGACCTTTTGCATTCATTATCATTGCATTGCATATTATTATCGGTTACTCAATATCTGATTTACAATATTCTTCTTTGACTCAATATGGCTATTATATTTGTTAAATCAATGGTTGAGGTGTGGTGGTACTTATTGAGTTATCTCATGTTTATAAATTTTGTTTTAAGATGCTCGTCAAGGGGATATGCCTTAATTGGATGTAGAAAATTTTCAATTTTTGATTTCAATCTTGAGTTTATGTTGAAGTTAATTGTGGGAAATTTGATAAATAATGTGGTGGTTTATTTTATTATTTATATAAAATTCTATGTGATGGCTTATCCAAGAGAAAGGTTATGGTTATTTTATTAAGTTCATCAAATAGTAGTTAAAATTATGATTGATCATTGTTTTTATTTCGAGTATGAAATAAATCTGCTCTTATATATGTTTTTATTTCAATATAATAGTTAGATAAAGTACGAAAATCTTTCCAAAATAGGCAAAATCATAAAAAACAGAAGAGTATTCAAATTTTATATGATTTTTTGAAACAAACGATTCAAATTTTATAATTCTACATTTTCGACTAATGAGTCCTATTTCGGCCCCATTTTGCTCTAAGAAAATTTCAGTTTTCAAAAAGAGTCAAAACACGGAAGTTTTAGTTTTCCAAGTTCACTTTGTACCCCTTTTGGTGGAACTCAAAAATTCCTTACTGTTTGACTGTAGAAAATTTTCTCGTACAATGTATTTAATCTATGTGGGTTTTGGTAGAACTGGTAACATAGGAATATACGAGATTTTCTCAATTATTTTGTTAATAATCTTACGTTTTAAATATTTTTATATTAAAATTCTCTGGAATGTCTTTCTAACCATACCAGGAATTTTTTTGAGGATTCTATCGGTGATTCCGATTTTTTAAATCTAAAGGTGTATATTCAGGGGTGATATTCGACGGTTAGATTTCTAGGTTTTCTTGAGTTTTTTGTTAAACATTTATTACCCTTAAATTTTGACACATGGGTTTGAGTTATATAGGTTGATCTGTTCCATTCGGGTCGGGTCATAGATACCCGGAATTTAGGGCATCACACCACCATGGGGTGGTTCAAAATTTGAAAAGACTAGAGTCTGCAATAAGAAAAAAAAAAGTGGAATTCTGAGCTATATGGCCTCATAAACAACAGGATGGTTGCGAATTCCAATTAGTTACTTAACTTGAAGGTCATAGTCAAAAGACAGCCTCTTAACTCTGCACTTGCACTGGCTGAAAAAGAAGCAATGTTTGACCAAAATTAGATGGCTTAAAGAAGGTGATCAATGCGCACCTAAATCTTCACGCCTATATTTCCGATCATGTATCTATAAACAGTATTTTGGAAATGGGAGACCTTATGGGATACACTGTTAAAGATCACAAACAGATGGAGGTTTGGCTGTTATCTATATCATAGGCATTGTCTCCCCTCAGACATCAGGTCCTACTTCTGATATTTCTTTCAAGACTAAATTGAATAGTATCCAGGCAGCTATGATGCTATATTCCCAGGTTTCTCGAGAGTAGATCACTAAATCATAATGTTTCCTCCCAAGATTAAGGCCCCAGGCCCGGATTGCTTGTTGAATTCTCTTATTCTGACATTGGATTGGAGATGAGGTCTTGGATGCAATTCAAAAAATAGAGCATGGTATAACGCTTACATCTCTTAATTCTACCTTTTCAACCCTCAACCCATATAAACTTTGGTCCGAAGCATTTGAGGAATGCCGATCCATAACCATTTGCAACTTCCTCTACAAACAGTCACTGAAGTAATTGCTCATAGAATAGTCCACATTCAATCTCCCCTCTTTTCTTTTCAATAAAATTATCTTTATCGATCAAAAAAAAAAAAAATCCAGCTTCCATGATTCTCGAATACTTCTGTTATTTCTAATACAGTTTACTCTGATGATCTCTGGATTGTGGTACATCTGTTTATGGCCTTAGGTTATTGCTAGACAATTTCTTCGAATGCTCTGGATTGCAAGCTAACAAAGCTAAATCATTATCTTCTATGTTGAAAGAGGCTCGGTTTCCAAAGTTTTACAATTTGGCTTTGGTTAACTACCGGTCAAGTATCTTGACTTGCCTAATGATCTTTCGACTTTGCCAACTTCTCATTGATTGTGTCAATTGCAAATTAGAGGAATGGAAAAAGCTTCCCTCGTATGCAGGCCATCTGGAAATTAATCTGATATTGGTTCTTAACTCCTTTCGAGTTTATTGAACATCAACTTTTCTACTGCCCAACTAGGTGATCAAGGAAATTGATTGCAATTGCTCAAATTTTCTTTGGAAAGTGTCTTCAATGAGCCATGCCTTCACCCCATCAGCTGAACCAAGGTCTTTAGGCCTTTAGATGAAGGTTTATTGGATAATAGGGGCATTAGAGATTGGTATAGAGGGCGAATCCTTTAGATTTTCAAACAATATCTCTTGATGGATTGGTCACTTACTGGATTTTGTGATATTTGGATTATAGAACCTCCCATAAAACCAAAGTACCAAAAATGGCCACTTCAACTTATTTCCTAGCCTACAATTCTTACTGGCCTTCTTCTTTTAAGTGTATCATTTCTAAAGTTAGACTTTCCATAATCCTACTTATTCTGAAGACCTTGGACTTCAAAGCAAGGCTTTCTAGATGATGATGATGATCATCATCAAGATCAGGTTCTTGTATATCTAGAAGGAATGGAACTTTTAGTTTCCTTTTAATACATATATTCAAAAAAAAAAAAAAAAATTGTTTGAATTATCTGCCACTATATCTTTGCAATTTGACAATGAATGTTTTTACAATTTTGCAGGGGATGTTGCTTTCAGAATATTGGAAACCATCAATAGCATCAGTCGTAGAGCCATGCTAGATAATCTCGAAGATGACTTACAGGATGATACTCAAATTTATGTATGCGACATCAACCCAAATATGTTAAACGTTGGCAAAAAGCGTGCCGTAGAAAGAGGTGAAGTACTAGGAGTGAATCTGAAACTTCTATATGTTCCACTTTTTTGCAAACTCTATGATCTGTTTTCTTGCTTATGACGAAAAATGATCTCCTGACATGTATAGGGCTTGGAAAAAGCCGCTCTCTTATATGGGTGGAGGGAGATGCAGAAGCCTTAAGCTTTGAAGATGGTTCAATGGATGGCTATACAATTGCCTTTGGGATTAGGAATGTTACACACATAGAAAAGGCTCTTGAGGAAGCTTATCGGTAATCCCATAAAATCATCTGTTTTTTTTTTCATAAGAGCACCCATATTTCCTCTCGAATTAAGGAGCGATTGGAAACCTTCTTGGATTTTGAAGCATTTTTTTTATAGATTTGAGGATAACACACCATGGATGCTTTTGGGTTGAATGTTTCTTTTTTGCTTATTGTGGGTTTCCCCAACCTTCGGGTGAGACTAATCCCACGGTCACACTCACCGCCTCCTTGGGAGAGTCCTACGTGCAACTGCTTGAGTCATGGGTCCACCGGATACTGGAGGGTGGCCCCAAGGAATTCATTGCTTCGTGGGGTTTCGAACACTTAACCTACCCTTATTGAGTAGCTTATCAAGGCTCGGCTTGCCGCTAGGCCAACCTTTTGGGTTGAATGTATTGTTACATAATTTATTGATTCTATCTATCCTGTCCAAAACTTTGTGCTTATCCAGTAAAAGTTATCTCATCTTCAGTTCTTCAAACATATTTTCTATGCTTTATCACTTAACGTCCTCATGCTTGCAGCGGTGGATTTTGTTTGTTCATTTCAGAGTACTTAAACGGGGAGGGCGATTCCTATGTCTTGAGCTGAGCCATGTCGACATTCCCGTCTTTAAAGAATTGTGAGTGTCTCTGACTTTTTCTTAGAGATGGATAACCCTGCTTTGGAGGTAGGGAAGAAGTTAGAACTAGGCAACCAAATAAACGCCTAGTTGACTGACATGCGCATGCTTGTGTGCACTTTCAGATAATTCTGATCAATTCTTAATTCTTTGGAGTAAAGGTTGAATCTCGCAAAGCAGTGTCTTTGTCACGAGAAAACTGAGACTGTCTTGATCGAGACTTCTGAAAATCTCGCAACATTCCCGAAACATTGATTGTTTTGGGGTAGATGTTACGTTGTGGTCTTGGCGTAAACTGAATTGTCTTGAATTTCGAGTGAGACATTCCGAGATGCTACAAAACTTTAAAACCATGCTTGGAGAATGATATGTTGGATTTTTTGGTCTTTAGATTCTGAAAAATGCTAGAAACATCTGAAATGTTGAATTTATTCACTATGGAAAGCAAGATATAACTGACATAACCCTTATCTTAGCATTTCTCCTCTTCTGGCACAGGTATGATTATTATTCATTTTCAGTAATTCCGGCAATGGGAGAGTTAGTTGCAAGTGATCGGGAATCTTACAAGTACTTAGTGGAGAGCATCCGCCGGTTCCCCCCCCAGGTGAATTCCACTACTGTTGAGATCTCTTATTGATTTGAATTCCCACTGAGGCGAGTCAATGTTGACTTGACTTGCTAGTCTATTATGATGAGTCATTTGAATATATAAATTCAATAAATGTTTAAAGAAATAGTTTTTAATATTTTAAAATTGAGAATTATATTTTTTTTTCTAAAGAAAATTGAATATAGCTGCATAACTCAGACCAGACATCCAGTTACTCATCCAACTTAGTGTGTTTCCAAGTTGTAATTTTATATAAACCACAATTGATGGAATTATGTATAATTCACCAAAATTAGGATATTGGTACAAACCCATTAATATGATGTAGTTTCATAAAAAAATAAAAAGATAAATAAATCATGCTAAAAAGTTTGGAAGGTAAATAGTAGAGAAGTAATGGTGCTGCCGCTTATGAACTACTACTAGCCTTGTATTTGGGACGAAACGGAGTCAGAAGAAACAGGGTGTGGTGATGGAAAATAAATAATTATTATTCCTAACCCAAGATAATTTAATTTTATTATTTGGTTGCTTGAGTAAGTGGTTAGTCGACACCAAATCTTTGCAGTAAGACTTCAATGATGATGATATGTGGCGCAATTTAAGCTCTCCAAAAGGGGCTTAAGGATGCTTGTTTGAGATGCTCTTCTATTACATGGATGCAATGCCAAGGTTAAATTTGGTATAGTCCTCGTCCATTATCTCTCAGATTTTCTACTCTTGGGTTCTATTGATGCAGGAAAAGTTTGCGTCAATGATTGCCGCAGCAGGGTTTCAGAAAGTTGAATATGAAAATCTTGTAGGGGGGGTTGTTGCCATCCATTCTGGATTGAAGTTTTAGAAGGCGTAAGAAGTCGAAAGGGCTTGTCATCCCTCGACCTCTGTCACGATATCAGAAGTTGACTGTTAATGGGCATGTGGGATTCCAGCAGAACTTTGTGTTAGTGAGAGGCCCTTCCCCACTACTATCTGATCTATTGTTTCTTTAGAATCTTCAATATTTCATATGTTGTTTCTCAGTCAATTCCGTTGTCCCTCATTATTCAATAATCAAATAAGTCCTTTCTGAGTTTGAATTTGTTCATTGGTAATTTGGGTTCGATGTTTTAACATTTTGCCATCTTTTTTCCCCCCTCAAATGTTCCCTTATGACCTATAGTATCTTTTATTTATGGAATGCGCTTGTCTCATGTGGGTTCACAATTTTTTCGAACTTTCAATAATACTATTGTACAGTCTTTTGATTTTGAAGGAATTTTTATAATATATATATTAATTTACCTTTGTTATATAATGTCTTGCCTGTCTCTCTCTCTCTAAAAGTGATTTTTGGGGATTTTTTTTTAATGCCAATTTCTATAAAAATAGCACCTTTAGAAACCTTCATGTAGATATCAATAGTCAATATTTTACTTGATTTAAAATTTTATATATATATATATGGGTCCCATTTAGCATCAAATATTTTGGCCAACATTTTAGCCAACCATTTTTGTCCTACATGGGTTAGAAGTTTTGGAATGGGCTGATTTTTGGTGAGGATGATCTCCTCGGTATAGAGATCATCCTCACCAAAAATCAGCCCATTCCAAAACTTCTAGCCCCATGTTTACAAGTTGAAAAATCGTTGACCGTCCATTTTTTGTAAACCATTTTTGATGGGGTTGGAAGTTTTGGAATGGGCTGATTTTCGGAGGAGATCATCCTCACAAAAAATCAGCTCATTCCAAACCTTCTAACCCATGTGGTGAAAAATGTTTTGCCAAAATGTTTGGTTCTGAACATTTCCCTATATATATATATATATGGGGAAATGTTCAGCACCCTAAGTTTTACCACACATTTTAACAAACGTTTTTTGTCCTACATGGGTTAGAAGTTTTGGAATGGGCTGATTTTTGGTGAGGATGATCTCTATGATTAGAAGATCATCCTCCCCAAAAATCAGCCCATTCCAAATGTTTAGCCCCATGTTTACACGTTGAAAAATTGTGGACCGTCCATTTTTTGTAAACCATTTTTGATGGGGTTAGAAGTTTTGGAATGAGCTGATTTTTGGTGAGGATGATCTCCTCACCATAGAGATCATCCTCACCAAAAATCAGCCCATTCCAAAACTTCTAACCCATGTAAGACAAAACACGTTTGTTAAAGTGTGGTAAAACTTAGGGTGCTGAACGGGACTCATATATATGTATATATATAGGGTCCCGTTATTTGGCCAACAGTTTGGCAAACACTTTTTCAAAACATGGGTTAGAGGTCTTGGAATGGGCTGATTTTTGGTGAGGATGATCTCTACGGTGAGGAGATCATCATCACCAAAAATCAGCTCATTCCAAAACTTCTAGCCCCAGTTTACAAGTTGAAAAATCGTGAACCGTCCATTTTTTGTAAACCATTTTTGATGGGGTTAGAAGTTTTGGAATGGGCTGATTTTTGGTGATGATGATCTCCTCACCGTAGAGATCATCCTCACCAAAAATCAGCCCATTCCAAGACCTCTAACCCATGTTTTGAAAAATGTGTTTGCCAAACTGTTTGCCAAATAACGCTACCCATATATATATATAGGGTCACGTTCCTAAGACTCATATTGAGACTCACATTGCGACACACCGTTTTGTCTTATATGGCAAAAAATGTTTAGAATGAGCTGATTTTTTGTGAGGATGATCTCTGTGATGAGGGGATCATCCTGGCAAAAAATCATCCCATTCCAAAACTTCTAACCCCATCAAAATTGATTTACAAAAATTTGACGGTCTATAATTTTTCAACAAAAATTGGACGGTCTAGAAGTTTCATAATGAGCTGATTTTTGGCAAGGATGATCTCCTCACCATAGAGATCATCCTCACAAAAAATCAGCCCATTCCAAATATTTTTGCCCATATAAGACAAAACGGTGTGTCGCAATGTGAGTCCCAATATGAGTCTTAGGAACGCTGTTCATATATATATATAGGATTAGGATCCGTATACACATAAAACTACTCATAAAGCTACAACATGTTTTGTCTTATATGGGTAAAAATGTTTGGAATGGGCTGATTTTTTGTGAGAATGATCTCTATGGTGAGGAGATTATCCTTGTCAAAAATCGGCCCATTATGAAACTTCTAGCCAAGTTGAAAAATTTTAGATCGTCCAATTTTTGTAAATCACTTTTGATGGGGTTAGAAGTTTTGGAATGTAATGATTTTTTGCAAGGATGATCCCCTCACCACAAAGATCATCCTCACAAAAAATCAGCCCATTCTGAATATTTTTGCCCATATAAGACAAAACGGTGTGTCGCAATGTGAGTCCCAATATGAGTCTTAGGAACGCTGTTCATATATATATATATATATATATTAATAGCCTTGGGAACTTAAATGCAAAAGTAGTGGAATCATCATACATGTTCATTTATGTTTTGAATAAATTTTCCATTACTTTTATTTCAGCAAGCTCTTCGCATTTAACAAATCTACATTGTTAAAATGTATATATTTTAAGTAATACTATTTTACTTGATTGAAAGAACATGGATTGAGCTAGTGAAAGCGGGGACACGAACTCGCTAACAATACCAAAAGATGTGGCTTTGAATAGGACTCGTTCAGTGGATCCCTAATCTTTGGGATAAGTCTTTGATGGTGATGATGAACGCTGTTATTTGATCAACACAGAGTGTCTTATTTTCATTCTTTCCCAACTATAACCTTGTTAGAATAATGTAACTATTTCCTTGTACAGTGGTTTGCTTCGACTTGTAAGTTTTTCAATTTGGGAAACATTATCACAGACCCATATACAAAGTCCATTTTCTCTTTCACCTCCTGTGGTTTGAAATAATTCCATGTTAACCCTCTAATATTATGACAAATTCACTTACCTCCCCCATAGTTATCTAACGGGTTTAATTTACCGCCTTTCAGTCTATTTGTTATTAAACTAAACAGTTAAAAAATGATTTTTACCATTTCTATATTTTAGAATGTCACTCTTTTTTTTATAAACAAAAAAATGGGTTTACTTGTGAATGCTGAGAAGGGCACATTTATATATTTTAAAATTTAATTTAATGGTTTTTTTTATAAATTAAAAAAAAAAGTAATTATAAAAGCACCCCATGAATTAATAAGGGTAATCTACATCATAACCGAATTGTTTTGTCTTATATGGGTTAAAAGTTTCGGAATGAGCTGATTTTTGGTGAGGATGATCTCTATGATGAGGAGATCATCCTCACCAAAAATCAGCCCATTATGAACCTTCTAACCCCATCAAAATTGATTTACAAAAAAAATTGGATGATTTAAGATTTTTGAATTTGTTTTGATGGGATTAGTTCAAAACTTTTTACCCATATAATACGAAACAATTTGGTTATGACGTGGGTTGTCTTTATTAATTCATGGGATGCTTTTATAAATACCCTTGGGTAAATCCCAACCATAAATTTTCTTAAAAATTACAAATATAGCTTTAATACATTAAAAATAAAAATATAATATACGTTATAAACTAGGCTGTGCCACCTGAGCCTTCTCCAAGCTCAAGTCTGCCCAGACCCAAAAACTAAATATAGGCCTAGTAACACTACCCAAACATAAATAACGTGTTGGAGGAAACAACTTTTTGAAAGAGTTTTTCAAAAGGGTTGGGATCTGTTGACTAGTGAGAAAACACACGATCCCGACCGTATAAACACAAAATCCAACTGCCAATATTTTTAAGTATCTCCAAAACACGTATCAAGAGGATAAATCTCACCCCGTTAGATTTCATATTTAAATGGTTGGGATCATGCATGTGTTTTTTTCATGAGTCACCGGATCTTGATCATTTGAAAAAATAGAACCAAAAATTTGGTTTGTGTGTGTGTGTAGTTTACTGAGAATGAATAATTGAAGTCATAGTTGTAGTCTATTTTCATTAATTGTGCACCATACAAAAAGTAGAATAGAAGAAGAAGATAAAACGGACAAGGTTTTTACATGGTTCATCGTCAAAGTCGGCAAAGCATATATGCGAACAATGATCTCCAATCTACTAGTAGTGAGAATTTACTAGCTATGAAAATGTTATAAAGAAAATACAATCAATATACTTTTTTTGCTTCTAAGCTCCAACGAGAATTTGGGAAGTCATTCTCATAATGATCTTGAGTTTCATAATCCACTCTAGAATTCAATCAGAAATTGAATGCCACCTCTTGTTTCCAAGTGATAATGAACTTGGTTTTAAATTGTGAAATGCCACAAACAATGACCAAGACTTGTGTCAACAAATGCGAACACATCTTGAATCTAAAATTAAAAAGAAATGACGGACATATTAAAGATATAGATGACCAAAGACCTCAACAACTATGGGTTGAGATTTTATATAGAAAGGTTTTTTCACGAATTTTAAAGAAACAGATATGGTACCTTAATTTAAAATGATTATACAACTTGTCACAATTTTTTTGATTAATAATCTATTTTGTTAGGTTAGTATCACACAATGAGCGAAACATGCGGCCTTTAGTATATTTCTTACGTGCACATCATGTAATACACTAACAAATATGGTACAATAATTTCAAAAGATTTTACACCTTGTCAAATCTTTTCTATTAGTATTTCATTTTGTTTTATCTGTATCACATATTGCGTCTAGTATGTAATCTTCAATTAGTTTCTTTTTTTTGTTCTCACTACATATCTTACAACACACATCTTCAAGATGGTACATGGTTTTTAAAGATTTTACAACTAACAATTTTTTTATTAGTTAACTATTTTATGTTTATTTATATCACACAATGAACCAAATGAGTCCCTTAAATAAGTTTCCTTTTTTGTTTTTTTACTACACATTATACAACACACATAATTATGGTTTAGCTATAATGTCAGTTTACATGGCTAAAATTCTCTCTCTTAAGGTCAAGTTTCTTGTAGCTGGTCCACTACGTGACCCACCTAATCTATAAAAAAAAAAATGACTATATGTACTTTGACCTTGAGCCCAAAAAGCAGTGTTGGGTTCACAACTGGTCCACTGCTTGACCCACCTAATTTTTTTTTTAATTTTTAAAATGACTATTTGAAATTTGACATTGAGTCACAAAATAGGGTTTGGTTCACAATTTTCCTCTCACAAAATTTAGGTTGACTTGTGTTATTAAAAAAGAAAAAACCCTCGGCCTATGCGAGTGATGAATGTATATAGAAAATCCACCCGATAGTAAATTTCTATAATTTATAGACATTCATTACAATATTTTTTTAATCAATGAAAATAACATTTATTGAATTAAATAAAATGAGGTGGCCAAGATGATCACCTAAAGGAGAGCCAATGAACATAATTGTCAGTTTCCTCTACAAATCAACTCCCATCTCAAGAAGAGATCCTCAAAAAGCTCTTTATAAAATCTCTAAATAGTTTACACTTGTAAAACACATGCCCTAAAATACAAATAACGACTTCCTGTAAAGATTGATCATTTCCTTCGAAGATATCTCATTCCTTTCCTTTCATAAATTCCAATAGACTACAAAAGGCATGAGCTTATTCTCAATATTTCAATCACTTATAATATTTAGTCTAGGGGAGAATCAAGGGGAGGGGTAGACAACTTCAGGTGGCCTTTTCAAAATTTTCAACTTTTTTAGAGATACCCCTCCACATTTTAATTCATATTATGGATGCTCTCTTTAATATGTCTTGTAATGTCTTAAAAGTATATTTCGTATCTCGAGGTGATTGATTGTTATACTATGTGTATCCTTAAGAATTTATAATAAATAATTAA
The DNA here is from genome assembly GCF_017979445.1 of Akebia trifoliata. Taxonomy (NCBI): domain Eukaryota; kingdom Viridiplantae; phylum Streptophyta; class Magnoliopsida; order Ranunculales; family Lardizabalaceae; genus Akebia; species Akebia trifoliata. The sequence goes on from NC_141377.1 coordinate 27,357,136, forward strand.
AAATGATTTTACAAAATATTTGGAGAGAAGGGTTAAGAAAATTTAACAAGTGCCTTGATGAACGTGTTTAAGTGGTTAATCGAAATATGAGCTTTTGATAAAAACAGATTTAAGAAAAATCTAAAAACACCATTAGATTCTTTTTTAAAAATTATCTAAGATGAACTATAAGTTTGCATAAAACGAAGTCCGAGCATTAAATTATTAACTAAAAAAATAATTATATTAATCACCATTATGTTCCTAATATCATATAAATACCAAACTTAAGATAGAAAATCAGATTTTCTCTTTCTTCTCCAACATAGAATACTAAAATCCTAAACCTTCAAGCAACGATTCGGCAAGCCTTGAACGAGAATCAAGAGTTCATGAAGAAGAGAAAAAACTTCATCTCGTCGAGATCTTCAATTTAAGTCGACGAGTTTGAGTTGATTTGAAGAGTTCGAGTTAAGACAAAGATCAAAATTTGGAGGTTTCAAACAAGAAGAATTGTTGAGAGTCGATTTTGACGAAGATGTATCATAGAAGACATGAAACAAATAGAAAATCTTCCCTTTTACCTTTTAATTGCTAGTTTTCTTTAGAAATATAGATTTATCAAATAGGTTATTTGTTGGGATTTTTTTATTTAAGGTTGGTTCGCTTTAAATCATGCATGTTTAGATATTTGATTTTATAGATTTACTTATTTTTATGTTAAATGAGTTATTTTTATATTTCCTTATAGGTTTTTTAAAAGAAAATATGGTAAAACAAGTTTTGAAAAAAAATTCGAAAAAAATCTGAGAGAAAATCTTGATGAATGAAAGTTTCACCCCTTGGATTGCCATTATAGCGATTTCCAAATCGTTATAATGGCCTGGTCCCTATAATAGCGATTTCAAAATTGCTATGTCAAAATCGTTATTTTTACAATTTCGTTATCTATATGTGCCAAAATCGTTATTTTTCTTATGTCTGACACGTTTTCAGCATTGTGTCAAATACATTCCAACACAATGTTAAATATATCTAATAACTTACTTTCATTAAATAACTTAAAGTAAATGGAAAACACAAATGTTTTTAATGAAAATAAAGGAATACCCCCCCTCCAATTTGAAAATAATGAAAATGACTTAAAAATCAAAATCTCAAACGATCAAAATCTAATTTTTGGGTTCAAAAATAAAATACAGATTTTAGTATTTTTATTAAATTTTCAAATCCCATTAATTGAAGGATAGATAGATGGATGTACATAACATAATGTTGACGAGAGATTACTGCCATTGTTTGTATTTTTGGAAGAATATATATATATATATACTCAACAAAATTATTTTATTTATCAGAAAGGGTCGTAGAAAGAATGATGTGTTGCTATATTTTCGAAAACGGTGGGTCAATCTAGGATAACACTTGTGATTCTATACTCATTTGTAGTATGAGATACTTTGGAGAGTAATACAACTTGTGAGATTCGAGAGTTTATCTTCTTTTTTCTTAGAAAAATTTTGTATGTAAAGGTGATCTTTTTATAATGTAGAGATAGTCGAGATTTACATGTATTGCCTCTTGATAGGGTTTGACGCGAGAAGTCTCTCTTAGACTATTAGTGATCACTAAAAGTCTATAGTAGTGAAAAAATTGATCTCATCATTAATTGAACTCAGTTTGGATTCTTGGTCAACAACCGGTCTAAGTCGGATAAATGATCACCTAATTGTGGTATGTTAGACCGATCACAAAATCAGATAAGCATAATAACATTTGACATAAAAAGTTAAGTATTGAAATTTTGATTTGTCATAACCAAGGTGATTATATCGACGTGTTTCTCAACTCTGTTATTGATTACACCATCGTATTTAATTATTTAAATTTCTTAATTTTGTGATACAATATTGATAGATATTTTACTTTAAAAACTCTGAAGCGTGATAGATTATTTTCATGTTAGAAATGATAGATTGATGACTATGCAAAAGTTTACTACTTTTATTTTAGTCATTATTTTAATACCATGTTATGATAAAAATCTACATTATTTAAATATTTAAGCATGAATATACTTTGCATGTGACTAGATGTTAGAACAGTATGGTTCTTTCTGAGTAACTTCCCATTACTCACCCTATCATTTATCATTTCAAATTATTCGATTATGGAAGAGTTTGTAAGAAGGAATTTTATGAGGAAGTCCTTGAGGAGGAACATATCGATGAGTAGTAGCTTCCTTTAATCTGAGATGTATTAGAGTTTAGGATATTCTTTTTGTCATTTAAGGAACTTATGTCAGGGCATTGTGTGTCGTTTTATTTATTGTGTCATTTATATCTTTGAGGTTTGTTTATGGATCCAGATTATGATTGATGTTAGCTTCCTAAACTCTGAATATTGGTCAGTTTATTTTGTGCTGCTTTATAATTATAGATTATGAGTTGTTATGTATTATTAGATGTTATCATCAGTTGGATTAATTTATCATGTCTTGAGATCTAACAGAGAAATTCTTGGGATTCGTGTTGGATTTGGGGGCGTGATATATTTTGAATATCCATTTAGTATCTTGAAGAATTTTAATCAAACATTTATGATTGGTCATATAATAAGATTTTGATAGAAGAGCGAGAGTCAAGATATCGTCAAAAGAAAATAAATATATGAATGATAAATACCTCCTTGGAAGGTGTTTCATGAAGCATGCCCAATAGATATTGTATGGAAGAGATGGGTATAAACTTAGTCTCGAGACGTCTCTATTGTGAAAAGAGCGAGGAAATTTTGATGCACTTATTTTTCAAATGCCCCTTCACAGTGCAAATCAAGAATTATTTTTCAGCAATGTACTTTGACTGTGTGGTCCCTCGTCTAAACCCAAATGTGATTTTTTCTTGGTTTAAATACAAAAGAAATCTAAATTCTCATCCATGGTTGCAATGTTACCATGGAAGGTTTTATAGTGCGTTTGAGTGCTCGCAATGAATGCATCTTTAAAAATAAAAGATGTTCAACTGAGGAGACTAAAAAATCGTGCATTAGGTGGCTTTAGGAGATGATTGGAGTAAGCTATTTTAGAATCCCATCAACTACAAGCGAACTCAACATTTTGACAAGCTTGGACATTCCTCTAAGACAACTACCAACAAGAAGGCTAAACTCAGCCTCTTGGGAAAAACCATAACGTGGGTGGTTTAAACTTAACATTGAAGGGGCATGTAAAGGAAACTCAAGTCTTGCTAGAGGAGAAGGATTTCTTCAAGACGAGAATGGAAAATTGGTTAAAGTAGAGTATTGGTTTTTTGGACATGCAACGAATAACTTTGCTTAAGCCCAAGCTCTACTAGAAATTTTGGAGAAGTTCAACTTGAAGATATAAATCTTCTAATTGAACTAGACTCATCCTTGTTAGTAATCAGGATGATAGACAGTAAGCTCCATTATAGATTACAGCCATGGATGGTGAAGATCAAAGTTGCACCATCAAGAGTTAATTGGATGGTTCATCATGCTTGGAGAGAAACAAACTTTGTGGTCGATGATCTTGCAAACTTTGCTATAAGAAGTTGTAGATCCATCTTGATAGAGTCTAAAGAAAACCTTCCCTTGATTGCAAGGAAAGCATTTTAGGAGATAGGTTAAATATGCGTCATGTTTGTATTGTATTCTAATTTTGGGGGTGAGCTCGTTTTAAAGCTTTCTTAAGCAATACAACATCTTTTGCTTGCTTGGAAAAAAACAACGTGATTGCTATTATATAACTACCAACACTTAAGATATTTCTTATTTCATTTTCTTTTATCTTCAACACAAAACATTTAAACCCTAGACATTCAAGAAACGATTTTGAGCACTAAAAATTGAGAAATGAGAATCTATGAAGAGAAAAAAGTTTTATCTCGTTGAGAACTACACATTGAGTGAAAGAAATTATGATAGGATTGAATGAAAGTTTGAATTTCAAGAAAAGATCATAGTATTCTCGAGGCAATATCCTCGTAGTGACAATGAATCAAGTAGGAAACCTCCCCTTCTAGTTTTTAATTACTAATTTCTAGAACAAAAGGGGTTTTTACAAAGGATTTAGGTTGAGGTTTTCTATTATGGGTTTGTTTATACGAAATCCATCTATGATTAGATATTTTGATACAAATAAACTTTTAATTATGTTTTCTAACAAGTGATTTTAATGTAATTTAGAGAGAAAATGAGTGAGAAGCAAAGGAATGTTGTAGGCTAGTCGAGAGCTCTCAGAAGGTTTATCAGGCTAGTCGAAAGCTACCCAAAGATTTTTTGGGTTAGTCAAAGGTAATAGAGGCAAAAAATATAATTTACACTATTTCTAGAAAGTGGTTAAAACTCCACCAAGAGCTCCTCGAAGGCCTCTTCATCTACTCGAGAACTCCTTGAAGACAATCTTTGACTAGTTAAGAGCTACTTGAAAAGATAATTTTTTTTCTTTAAAATGAGATTTTTGGTCAATGATTTCCCAACTTCAAAAACGAGTTCCAAAAAAAGATTTACCATTTTATATATATAAAGAACATTTAAAATATTTTCAAATTAAACATAATATTCCCAATCGATTTGAAAGCTTTATATTAATTTTTGAGGTTTCCAATCAATCAATAACACAAGTGGAATTGGTTGAGACTTAGAGTCACAATTGTTTAATCAAAATGAATGGTCTAAAGAATTATGTTTCATTCAAAAAGATATATTTTAATAGGTATGACTAGGAAGATATATATTTAATTAGTAAATTAATGGATAGATAGAGAGAACCGAAGTTCTAGTATTATGTATTAGCTACGTCACATGAAAAACAATAAATGGATGGATAGATGATAAAAATGATGTAATTCTTAATTGGAAGTCACTACCATAACCTTTTTTTGTATGTATCAAGATGGAAACATATATTTTTACTTACAAAATAAAAGTAAACGTTTACCATAAATGAATCCTAAAAACCTAAAAAGGGTGATCTGGTGCAATATTTTCAAAAACTTTAGGTCAATATCGGACAACATTTGAAGTTCTATTCTCCTTGGTAGTATGGGATACCTCAAAGAGTAGTTCAGCTTGTGAGATCTAGGATTTTTTTCTCTACTTTCCTGATGATCACTTGTGTATAAAGGCGTTTTTTATATAATATAAATACATTTGAGGTTCTACATTGTTTGAAAGTTTAGCCGCGAGGAGTCTCTCCTATGCTGATTAGTAATCACTAAGAATTTGCAGCCATCAAAGGATGACTAACATAATTGATTCAAGTTTTAAACCTTATTCTACCATTAGCCTGAGTTGGATAATGAGAAAAGAATTTGAGTAGAATCAAGTCAAGTGTCTTTGTGAGAGCTTGACAAGAATTTATATTAATTAAAAGAGTCAAAAGACAAAAATGCCTTTACAAATAAGAAATAAAATAACAGGTTATTACTACTAAATAATTATGACTAAAATAGCAACTAAATTATTTTCAATACCTCCCCTCATGCTGGAGCGAATATATCAAATAAACCCAGCTTGACAATATGAGAATTAGTGATAGACGAACCAATAGACTTCGTAAGCATATCGACAAGCGGATTTGAAGAAGGAACGAAGACTATCTGAAGATCATTATATTAAAATTTTCTCTTTGAGAAAATGAATATCAACCTCAATATGCTTAGTTCTTTTATGAAAAACTAAGTCAAAAGTAAGCATAATAGCAAACTTGTTATCACAGAACATAGTAGAATAATCAAAAATAGGAAAATCAAACTCTGTTAGTAAAGATTGAAGCCAAAGTAGTTCACATGTACCAAGGGCCATAGCACGATACTCAAATTTAATAGAGGAATGAGATACCACATTCTATTTTTTTACTTTTCCACAAGATAAGATTATTACCCATAAAAAGTACAAAAACTTGAGGTAGATCTTAACATAATCAACATCTATAAAACAAGACAAATGTGGCTGAGCAATGAAAGAGTAGAAAAATCCAAAATCAGGATGTGACTTCAAGTATCGAAGTATGCTATAAATTGCATCAAGATGAGAAGTACGCGGAGTATGCATGAACTGACTAACTACACTGACTGCAAAGGACAAGTCCAATCCAGTATTAGTCAGATAAATCAGATGACTTATAAGTCTTTGATAAAGAGAATGATCTGATAAAAGATTGTCAAAATCAACTTGAAGGTGTGATAGGAAGAGAATGCTATCAGGTTGAAGGACATGAAGAGACATCTGTCTTTCTAAGGCGTGACCCTGAACACAGTTGAGAAGAAAAGTCGTAGTGAGGATTGTCATATTCCAATATGCCTTTAGAATATGCATTCTGCGAAGAAGACAACGGACAATGTTCATGAGGTGGAGATTCTTTCATTTCACCACCTTGTTCTACTCAAGAGTATAAGGACAAGTCAACTGGTGAAGCATGCCATGCTCATGAAGATGGGAGTGAATCCCATCAAATATATATTCCCCCCATTATTAGACCTAAGGGATTTAATAATTATGCTGTACTTAGTCTGAATCATTTTAAGAAAGTTAACAAAAATTGAGAGCACCTCAGAACGAGAACGCATAAAAGAAATCCAAGTGCAATAAGAATAGTCATCAATAAATGTAACATAATATCGATGACCATTAAAGACAGTAACAGGAGAAGGCCCACACACATTAGAATGAACTAAATCAAATATTGTATTAAATCGATGCATATGAATATAAGAAGTACGTGCGTGTTTAGAAAGTTCACACACAGAACACTGGAATTTATGTCCATGATAGACAGTTTTTAAAGTAAGAAATAAAGTACATAAGTATTTGAAAATTGGCATGTCCTAAGCAAGTATGCCATAAATCTAGAGTTTATGATGAAAATGTGTGACTGCCAGATCATGAAATCATAGAAGCCGAAGCAGCAGTAAACTGAGATCCAAACATGTGCAACTCATCCCTCTCATACTTCTTGTCAAAAATTCTCATCGAAGTCAGATCCTGAAAAATACAGTAAGTAGAAAAAAAGTAACTAAGCAATTATGAGATTTAGTAACACTACTTACAGATAAAAGATTAAGAAATAAATGAGGGGCATGAAACAAAAAATCTAGAGAAATCCTAGAGGATAAATGATGATACCTTTGTTGTGGATAGGTATAAGAGATCCGTCAGCAAAGCAAACATCTCAATGAGTGGTGAAAAAATTAGAAGAGGTAAAATAGCTAGACTCACCAGTCATGTGATCAGAGGCACCAGAATCAATAACCCATGTCAAAGGAGTAGAGTCAGACTAAGTAACATTGAATCTAGAGGATGTACCTAGAGACATAATAACAGAGGCCACAGTCGAAGAGGAATGGGTGTGAGCATGAATTTGATCCCTGATAATAGTAGCAATCTGAATCTGTAGTTGTTGTAAATCAATCGTGCCAAGTGAATGAGGGTTAGTGAGAAGAAAAGATGATGACTCTACTATAGTGGCATGATGGACAGTTTGTCCCAAAGACGAAGTGAAAGAAGATCTTGGTATCAGATGAGGATAAAACGGAAAATGATGAGCCTTCTCATAACCATTCTTCCCACAATGACTACAAGTAAGGCCACTCCATTTACCATGACTACGGCTACCACAATCACGATTTCTTGAGAAACTCAAGTTGGTAGCTATGGCCATTTGATCTGTAACTGGAGCAGAAAGAATGTCAAGAACCTAAGTCTGAGTATGAGCCATATTGCGATAATGCTCATAACTGTTAATAGTTGCAAATATCTCAAATAAAGAAGGTAAGGAAGTGGTGTTGAGGATTTGTGTTCGAAATGCCTCAAATTCTTGACAGAGTCCCATAAGAAATTGGTAGGTCTGATGTCAAACAATCCTCTTAACCACATAATCGATTGCATCGAAAGACAACTTAGCCAGAGACTCATAATGAGAAAGTTCTTTCTAACGTGACTGAAGGAATCCAAAGTAATCGGCTACACTTTATGTCCCTTGGGTAACCTGGACAATGTCTCGATAAAACTCATAAATCCTCGAGTTATTCATGGCATGCGCGTAAGTCTGATTAAGTGCTGACCATAGAGATGAAATTATCTCATGATACATGAACATGGTATAGATGCATTGCTTCATGAAGTAGAATAACCACCCAAGGATAATGCAGTTGTCAATCTCTCATGATTCAAATTTAGGATCAGTAAGTAGTGGTTTAGTTATAGTCCCAGGGAGCCATCCAGATTTTCCTCTACTACCTAGAAAGAGTTACACAGATCGGGACCATGACTAAAAGTTTCAGCCATCAAGAAGAGTAGTGGTGATACGTTGGGTTGAAAGATTTACTCCAAGAGTTGGATTAGAATCCTTAGACTCTGGATTTGTCATTATTACTTGCAAGAAAAGAATTAACTTTGGTTTGAAGGAAGATTTCCCGTAGTATTGGCCCAAGGTGGAATAAACCACAGGTAAAAAGGGTAGTTGGTCTGTTACAAGACTTTACTCAATCCACACAGCAATCCAGTTGTTTGTTGTAAGTCTCCACATAACCCACATAACCCACACATCTGGATGTGCCCCTCTCTTGCAGATAAATTGGGTTATTTAGTTATCTATCTTTCTCATTTTAAAATTGTGCGATTAGAATACTCCATTTTCTTGCAGCTTAGGTTCATGGATCATATGTCCTCCACGGAAGTGATTCATCGTCCCTTTTGTGTGAATGCTGATTTGGTATGCATGATGGCGAGACGAAAGCTTCCCACGTTTCCTGGTGGGAAAGAAGAATGGCATTCTTTTTTGTGCAATCTTGGAGACGAGGCTGTTAGGTGGGTTAGGGCTTTCCAACAGAAGGGTTCCCCCGTGATTGCTTTTGATGGGGCTCGTTTCCTTATTTTGATAGGCCTGCATGGGGCCACCCAGTATTTTCCCCTTTGTGTTCTTCGTCAATTTGGGTATGACCAAGGCATACTCATTCCTGAGGACTTCAGTGAGTTGGTTGGCCTTTTGTCATATTCTTCCACTGCACTTTTGAGTCGATTGGTGAAAGAATGGTCTCGAGTAGAAGTTTTGGATCATCCCATCTATGCAAGCCACTCTTTTTTGACTTACATTCATTGGATTCGAGAACTTATTTCCGACCAAGTGACGGTATAAACTGTGCCCCGCGCACGTCCTGACACTTCTCGTTTCTTTGATTATCGTGATCAATTAGAGGAGATTCAAGCAGATCATCGTCGTATCCGAGCTATTTAGCTCAACTCTGAAAGGGATATGCAAGCTGAGATTGCCCAATTATCATCCGAGCTCGAAGCCCTGAATATTAGAGGTGAGGTGCCCATGTTCCGAGCTGAAATAACTGATTTGAGAGAGCGCCTTGCTTCGAGGTTGCATGCTGATATGATTGTTGAATACTTAGTGAATCATCGTACTTCTGATGCGGAGAGAATTATCATTGACCAAGCTGCTCAGATCAAAGCCCTAGAGGATAGACTTGATGCCTATTATGCTTCTTTTGGGAGTGTATGAGTTGTTCCTTACCTGTTATTCCTTCTTGTACCCTGCTTTCAACGAGAATGATGTATCACTTTTTGAAATGAATGAAATAGGTTTTTTACGTAGTGACCTCAGATATATCTACTGCTTTCGAAAACTCTTGATTTTAAGAAAAGTCCTGTATTTTTTGTCATAGGCCAAAAATAGTAATTTTGATGATGCATTTTTTATTTTTTTTAGATTTTAAAAGATTGCCTTTGTCGAATAATCTGTGACAGACTGTGTTTGAAAACTCTGAAAGTTAATGATCATGGTGACTTTACCAAATGCTGAGGATACAAGTGTCAGCTAATCCTTAGCCTCTTTAGAGTCATCCCTGAGACTGAGAATTTTGACTGAGTTATCTTAGTTGTATCAGTCGGCACCTTGAGGACTTCGAGATTTTTACCGTTCACAGTTTATACTCTTGCAGGTCAGGAGTTTTTTATTTTTGTTTTTTTGTTTTCATTTTTTTTTGCCCCTGACGGCAGTTACGATTTTCACCAGACCTGATTTCCACATTCTTGAGCATCAACGTCCTTTTTGGGTTTTCATCGTGCCGGTGGTTTTGATCTTGCCATAGACTGATTTTTTTACTCACAGTGCCCTGACGGGTTTTCACCATACCCTTTCAGTCTATGCTTACTTTAGAGATTTTCACTTTGAATACCTTCTCGATTTCTGTGTGCCTCTTGTGGCTTGGTGACTCAAGTTGAGCTACGAGATCGAACACTCTACTCTTCTAGTAGCGCTCTTTCTTGAGTAACAAATCTGGACTCTCCTCTCTAGTTCCTCTGACGATTTTCATGGTGCGGTGACTCAAGTTGAGCCTCGAGATTAATGACTCTACACTTTGAGTCGCTCTTTTTTTTCGAATATTCGATCTGGTCTCCCCTCTCGGGTCTTCCAACGACTTTGAGGACTTGAAATCCGATTTGAGTGGCAAGATCGACTGCACTTGATAATATTTCTCATTATATGCTTCCACCGTAGTTGAGTTGCCTTAAACCGTTCCCTGATCTAAGAGGACTTTAAATAGGATGAAACATGAGCTTAGGTTAGGTTTATGAAAGGATAAGAAAGGCTGAATCTAGATTTATTTAGGTAAAGAATGGACACGGGGTTGGTCTATTTTTGTTTCGAAAATATGATCTATGTCTCCTTCCAGCGTCTCACGAACTCATTTAGGTAGGAGATTTGGGTAGACCTTGAAATCAAATATTCGAGATTTTCGACTTTTTGATTTTTTTGTACTTTTAGCCGTTCACAGTTTATCCTCATGCGGGCTAGGAGTATACTTTGGTATTTTTGTTTAGGCTTTTGATGATTTTTTATTTTTTTATTTTTATTTTTATTTATAGTGGTGACTGAAAGCGCCCTCGATCCGCGGGGTGCGCGGATCCACTTTTGACCCTTGAGGTTTGGGAGTCGCCACCTAGTTATTACGGTCTAGGAACCGATCAATGACTCTAAACGGATAAAAACTAATCTAAAACCAAAAAAACTGAATTCGGGGATCATGTTACGGGATTGGAAGGTGTTAGGCACCAACCCCGCCCGGCCAAAGCCGGTCTCTACTAAATTCCCAAATAAATTACATTGCTAAAACCTAGATAAAAATAAATAAAAATAAAAATTTACCTTTCCGATAGCAAGGACTTTGTTCCCTCAGATCTGACAAAAGAGCTCCTTGTACCGTGCTCCCTTGCTTCGTTCTGTCTCCAGATTTGACTTCGGATCTCCTAGATCAAGGTATCTCCTTATCTTTGAATCTGAATTCTTCAAGTTTGTTACGGATTTAGGGGTGTTTTCGAAGGATTTTTAGGCGTTTTCTAGACTAAAATTGAAGGGGGGATGTTAGGTAAGGAGTTGGGGCTCCAAAACCAGGGTTTATGGGAGGTTAGGGGAACTTCTAGACCTACTTATCTTAGGGTTTATTATTTGATACGAAAATAGGGTGTGAGCACCTCTATTTATAGATGTTTTTAGGGGTTGATTTGGATAGAGTTAGTGTTTAATTAGAGATCTTTTAATTAGAGTTGTGTTTTAATTTGACTTGTTTTAGGTAGAATTGTGTTTTAATTAGAATTGTTTTAGGTAGAATTGTTTTTAAGTTAGAACTCTATTAGATAGAGTTATTAATCAATTATAATTCTATTATGACTTTTGGTTTTATTTGATTGAATTTTAATGTTTTGACTTTAGTCTTAATTAATTGACTTTTAATATTTTGACTTCAGTCTTGCTTAATTGACTTTGATTTTGACTTCAGTCTCACTTGATTGACTTTAATACCTTGAATTCAGTCTTGCTTGATTTACTTTTAATTTTTGGAGAACCCCCCTCTAAAATATCTTTAATTCTTTCGACCCCCAAATGGAGGGGTCCTTAAAGAAATATCCCACGAACCCTCAACAATTTTACCCGAAAGTCCGATTGATCGATTTTTTAGGTTTAAAATTTTAAATTAATTTCATCAATGTTTCACTTTAATTATTTAATATTTTATTTATTAATTTCGAATTTTTTAATTATGAAATTTGTGAAATTACCGTTTTGCCCCCGGAGAGGACTTTTCACGTTTTAAGTCGATTTTTAATGTTCTATGATGTTTTAGAATCTATTTTTCGTAAGGAATTCAATGGAAATATTATTTTGTGTTATTTATGAAATTTTTTGTGTGAAATGATTGTGAAATTTATGAGGGGCATTTTCGTAATTTTGTCAAATTCTGTTAAAATTGGTGAAATGATTTATTTGGTTCCGATTTGTTATTTTATGTGTTCGGGAGAGTTTTCCTAAGCGTAACGTAGGCTCTAGGGTTGTTTTGAGGTTAGGGATATTTTGGTAATTTGGTAATTTTTAGTGATTTTTATCGTGAAGTTTCTTTCTGGTCTGCAAGATGATGATTTCTATGTTTCTGGGATCGTATTTTCCTAGCGTAGTGTGGTTTCTAAGGTTTTGTCAATTCGAGATACCTCATCCGGATTTCTGAAACACATCTGGTAACAAAATAAAGCAATGGAATACGCATCCATCATTGGGAATCATTGCAATCGGGTTAACGAGTTGATCAATCAGGCGGATGCGAAAATGGGGTGTCTACAGATGCCCCTCTTTGGCAGAGGGTTGAAGCAAACTAGATAGCAAATCTATTTTGGTAGATAGTGCGATATCTGAATGCCAAAGTTAGTGACAGTTCATTTTGCAGCCTGATTTAGCAATTCGTCAAGGTGTTCGGATCCTTGAGGGTAAAGCTCTCCCCGAATTAAAAGGTTGTCAGGTCCTTGAGCGCAAACTCTCACTGACAGTGTCAGATCCTTGAATTTTAGAGAATTCTTCCTGACTAAAAAGTGCAAATGTGCAAGTGTGTGCACTGTGTGAAACTGAGTAAAACCTGAGCATAAATTGAGCATAGTCTGAGTATAAACTGAGCATAATTTGAATATAAACTGAGCATAATTTGAATATAATATGAGCATAAACTGAGCATAATTCCGAGAAAACCCTCGGCGGCATCTGAGCATAGTTCCAAGAAAACCCTTGGCGGTAACTGAGCATAATTCCGAGAAAACCCTCGGCGGCATCTGAGCATAGTTCCGAGAAAACCTTCGGCGGTAACTGAGCATAGTTCTAAGAAAACCCTTGGCGGTAACTGACCATAGTTCCGAGAAAACCCTCGGCGGTATCTGAGCATAGTTCCGAGAAAACCCTCGGCGGTATCTGAGCATAGTTTCGAGAAAACCCTCGGCGGTAACTGAGCATAGTTCCGAGAAAACCCTCGGCGGTATATGAGCAAAATCCAAGATAACCCTTGGCGGAAACTGAGCAAAATCAAATATAACCCTTGGTGGAGACTGAGCAAAATCCAAGATAACCCTTGGCGGCAACTGAGCAAAATCCAAGATAACCTTTGGCGGAGACTGAGCAAAATCCAAGATAACCCTTGGCGGCAACTGAGCAAAATCCAAGATAACCCTTGGTAGACACTGAGCAAAATCCAAGATAACCCTTGGCGGAGACTGAGCAAAATCCAAGATAACCCTTGGCGGAAACTGAGCAAAATCCAAGATAACCCTTGGCGGCAACTGAGCAAAATCCAAGATAACCCTTGGCGGAGACTGAGCAAGATCCAAGATAACCCTTGGCGGAGACTGAGCAAAATCCAAGATAACCCTTGGCGGCAACTGAGCAAAATCTAAGATAACCCTTGGCGGCAACTGAGCAAAATCTAAGATAACCCTTGGCGGAGACTGAGCAAAATCCAAGATAACTCTTGGCGGAGACTGAGCAAAATCCAAGATAACCCTTGGCGGAAACTGAGCAAAATCCAAGATAACCCTTGGCGGCAACTGAGCAAAATCCAAGATAACCCTTGGCGGAGACTGAGCAAGATCCAAGATAACCCTTGGCGGCAACTGAGCAAAATCCAAGATAACCCTTGGCGGAAATTGAGCAAAATCCAAGATAACCCTTGGCGGCAACTGAGCAAAATCCAAGATAACCTTTGGCGGAAATTGAGCAAAATCCAAGATAACCCTTGGCGGCAACTGAGCAAAATCCAAGATAACCTTTGGCGGAGACTGAGCAAAATCCAAGTTAACCCTTGGCGGCAACTGAGCAAAATCCAAGATAACCCTTGGTGGCAACTGAGCAAAACTGGTAGAGGAATGAATAAATTTTGGAGAAAACTGATTAGAACGAACCGGAGAACGAATAAATCTGGAAGATAATGAATCTGGAAGAGAAATGATTGATTCCAAGAATGATTGAATCTGGAAAAGAATCTAGAGACTGAAAGAATGTTATATCTCCTATGTGAGATCCGAAATGCTTTTGTTTGAACCTCAAGGATTTATCAAAAAGTTTTAAAACCTGAATTTTTATTTCTTTCGAACCTCAAGAGTTTTTTGAAAAACTGTTATCAAGAGGGTTACCTTAAATTTGGGGTTCTCATTATTTTTTTAGGATTAACATTGCTAGAAGACAAAATGCCCCTAGTTTGACAATGTACTTGGCATTGAAGATAATTGAACACATCATGCAAAAATAAAAAAAATGCCCCAGTATAAGGGGGAAAAGTTACATTAAAGAAGAAAGAAAATGCCCCTTGTATGAAGGTTTGAAATAATTTATTACCACAAGCGCAATAAAGACTCAACTTTTAATTTTGATTAATTTTATTGGAGGTTTTGAGTCAGGCTCAAGAGTACAAAATTATTTCCTTTCGAGTTTCATCATAGAATTCACCCTTATCTCCCTTGGTTCACTTGGGGGAGTAAACATTTTCAGATCGATCATAGACAAGATACTTGTGATTTCTGAGTCTATGCCTGGTTTAAGTTAAGTATTGACTTTGATTATTCGGACTTCTGATGTTTCAGCTCGGATCGCTCTCCGCTTGGGATTTTCTTCTATTTTTCTTTGTTGCTCTAACTTTTTCCTAGATCGCCTTTTCAGGTTTTCAATCTAGCGAGCTTGCTCTAACTTTTGCCTAGATCGCCTTTTCAGGTTTTCGATCTAGCGAGCTTTTTTTTTTCTTTGCTCTGATTGTTGCCAAAGTTGTCCTTTCAGATTTTCAACATTGCGAGCTTGCCTTAATTTTTGCCTAAGTCGTCCTTTTCGGATTTTCAATTTAGCAGGCTTTTTTTCTTCTTCTTCCCTTCTGGACTTCTGGAGTTGCTGTCTGATCATGCTTTGCTATCTTCCTTGACTTCTCGTACGGTACTTAGGAGGACTTTTATAGGTAGGCTTAGGACTGGGTATAAAAAAGAAAGGGATTTTGAGGCTCAAAAACCCAAATGCCTCTTGTGTGGCATTTCCTTTTAAATTATTTCTTTTTCTTTAAATTTTCTTCCCCATTTTGAAAATTTTTTCTTTTGAATTTTTTCTTGATTTTTTTTCTTCTTATTGTGTGGGGAAATAGAGATTTTTTTTTTATTTATTGATGTGGTCGGGCCTGAAGTAACTTCTCAGGTTGCCTACGTACCCCAAAATTTTGGGATCAGACCAAAACGTAGTTCGAATTTTTCCCTCCCCTAGGTTAGGTGAACGGGCTGAGAAAGAAAAAGGCATAATTTTTTTTGAAAAAGGTTGCAAAGGGGTTGAGAAAGGATATATTGAACTGAGTAACAGGAGAATTGATTCGGTCAAAGATGGCCTCCTTAAATGTAGTACCGTTTGATTTGGTCAATGTTGGTTGGTTCTGGTAGTTCACCTCCATCATGATCTTGAAGTCTGACGACTTTTCCAGACAGTATTTCCTTAATGAATGAATTTTTCCAATTTAGACTTTCTCCTATAATCGAGGAGGAGTGTTCAATTTTCTTTGAAGTCTGATAGTTAAATCTTTGACTTGTAAATGATGAGCTTTGAACTTTTTGTCAAATGCACGGGTGACTCTTCTTAGATAAGCTTGTACGTGGTACAGGGCTTTAACTCGTTTTCTTCGATCAAGTTTAATTCTTCATATTGCTGACGAACCCAATCTGTTTCTAACAAATGATTTTCCAACAAGACCTTGAGGGACGGAATTCACATTTCAACTGGTAAGATTGTTTCCATATCATACACTAGAAAGTAGGGAATAGCTCCAGTGGAAGACTGTATTGAAGTATGATGTGCCCTTAGTGTGAATGGTAACTTCTCTAACTAATCCTGGTGTGATTGACGCATTGTCTTGATGATTGTTTTGAGATTTTTTACTAGCTGCTTCAACCCTTTCATTAATCTGAGGACGGTAGAGAGATAATGTGTGATGCCGGATCTTCAACTTTGATCACAGAGTAATGATTTATGCTTTGAAGCACGACCCATTATTAGAAATCAATTCAAAAGGTATCCCCATATCGATTGATAATATGTGATTTGCAACTCAAGATGTAGTGAGGATAGCACTGGTACATTTTATAACATCTTCTTTGATTCCATTGATATAGACGAGTATCTAGTCCATGTTGAACAACACTCAAGCTTGTACCTAACATACCCTCATATGATCACACGAACAAGTCTTTTGAAATTTCTGAAAAAATTCATTATCCCCTTGTGTTCCTCTAGAGATAAGATGGTTTCTATTTGAATCTCTTTAGGAATTTATTTCCGTTCCGAGGTCAATGACCTTTGCTTTCTTGAACCCGACTCTTATCTTCTTGTCTTTAAAGCTAGATTATTAGTTAATTTGTTAATGCGCTCGAGATATTCAAAAATTTCTTTTGTACGATCAATTCTGAAGGGGCGACAGACACCTCTATAAACTCGACGAACTAACTTGACTTAATAGGAAAGAGTAGATTCAATCTAAGGAAGACATGACCTTGCTGGAAAAAAGGACTCGAGTTAACCCAAATGACCCATGAAAACTCAAGACTACCCAAAACGGGTTTGATGAGAACTGAGACATTACTTACAACCGGTAGGATTGAAGCACTATGATTTTCAAAGAACAATTGGATGATGTTGAGAAATTTTGAGGTCATTTCTGACTGTTGACTTGATATTGACGTTTACTCTAACTGATCAGATTTACAACCCTACCTAGACGATGGACGATTGAGCTTAGATACAATGATAACCCTTAAACCTCTTTGAAGATGAATTTAACCAATTTCAGTGTCACCCCCTTGATAACATTTTAAATGAACCCTGAGATTTTATTGAATTTTGTGCACCAATCCATTAAAAAGTTCATCCATTTAATGATTATTCAGAAGAAAAATAATTTTACTGCACTCTTGAAAAATATTGACAAATAATGTTTTCATTGAATAACAACTTCAAACATATTTCAATAATTTTTCATGCAAATATATATCTTTTGTAAATAATTTTTCCTTCATTTTCTTTTCTTTTGGAAAATATTTTCTTCTGGAAAACATTTTTTCTTTGAAAAATAGTTTTTATTTGGAAAACATTTTCTCTTGGAAAATCTTGTTCTTATGGAAAACATTTTCTAGAAAATATTTTTTCCTTAGAAAATATTTTTCTAGAGAATAACACTTTTTTCTGGAAAACACTTCTTTTGGAAAACATTTTGTCTGGATAACACTTTTTCGTAAACCATTTTTCTTCTTTGAAAATTTGACTTCTATTTAAATGGCCCAGCCCACCATGATTGTTGGATCGGGATGGACTGGGTCATTATTGTAAAAAAAATGGATTCTTTATTGGGTCGGTGCACCCATTTTGATTTTCAAAAATAATATTTTTAATCCTTGAGGACAATCATACACTCTGATCTCACCATTCACATCACTCACATACATTCATCAATCACATGCATTCATTCAATAAACAACCTGGGAACACCCACGATAAGTTCGAGTTGTGACCTACTGGGAAGGTTTCTAGACTCTAAGCTTACTACGTGCAATGCATTATTATCTGGCCACCCTTGCCCAAGCACACCTATATACCTTTCGATACGTGGTGACTTGGTTTGATATACCGTATAGGTGATAATCTAAAATCTCAATTCACTTCTCTGAAGCCAAAAACAGCCAGTTTGATCTCCAGTTGAGAGGTGGCGCACAATACTGAGCAAGGGCCCACTTAAATACCTCTCGTCTAGAATAGACGTAGTCTATCCCCCTCGTACAGTAGGGTACAGCGGGGCAAGATCTTGCTTAGGCACCGGTTTTGACTAAGAAGTGCAATTGATATACTTAGATTACCTTTTATACCTACGGGTACGAGTCAAGAGTTGTAGCTTTCATAAATGGTTTGGCATCCCACGAGGGGACCGACCACGTACTAGTACTACGTTGGCAATCGGGACATGTGACTGTGTGGCTCACAATAGGACAAAGGCTCAGGTCGCTCCAGCCTGGGTGCATCAACATACTTCTCAGAATCACCTGATCAGACGGTATTGATGCCCCAGTTTGATATACCCTAAGGTACGTGACTGGAGTTGTGGGTTTCATGAATGACGTCGCATCTCCGAAGTGACCGGGCCACGCACTAGTGCCACGTTGGCTAAATGGGACGTGTAAGTGCTCAAAACAGTAAACGTGCATGTGGTGTGTGCAAAACAGGGTGGGGTGTGCCCGGGGCCTTTTCTCAAACACGTGGGCCTATGGGTCAGATCAAATCATAAAATATGGATATTAGAAAAAATATGATCATAAAGCATAACTATCCAAAATAATCAAGATCAAGATTAAGGCATGCATATCAAAAATATATATCAATCAAGATCATGGCATGTTAGATAGGCAATCAATCAGGAATAATCAATCGAATCCTAGCACAATTATTTTGATGGTCCAATCAAAAAAATTATTTTGGATGACCTTAAACAAGTCGAGATTTCTATGAACATTGAATTGATGATAGAACGATCGTCATAAGGATTGATGTACCCCTTTTTTTTTTTAAACAAATTGATTTTTTTTTCCACGTGGAGAGGTCCATAACAAATTACCTAAGAAACTTTGGGGTAAGAAATCGGCTAGCTTGACTAATTCAATAAGATTTCAAAATTTTGCTAAGGGTCATCAAATTAACGTGGTTCATCATGTCAGTAATCCAATATCACAACCTTGTAGATTTTGATGGAAAAGTTTGGATCCGAAAATAGAAATCACAATACTCTTTTTTTTTTTAGCTTTGATCCAAGGTTTTGGAAATGAACGGCTATGAAATCAAATTTAAAGTCAACATTTAAAATGAAAATTAATTTTTAAGAATTCCTTTGAAAAAATATATATAGATATTTATTTTAAAATTCTCAGAATTTCATTCACCACAAGCATGTGGTAATGGATCACTTTTTCGAATGCCACGTGGCGAGGTCAATGACCCTTAGTAAGGAATGAACCTTGCTAAGCTAGTAAAACTAGCCCCCCCAAACAAATTATAAAACAAAACATTTTTTTTTATTTTTTATGTTGCTGCCAGCAACATTCACAATCCAACTCACATGTTTTTGTTTTATTGTTGCCACAGCCACAATGCTCATAACTCACAACTCACAATGTATGACTCTTGAGTCATGACTCATATTTCTATGCTTGCCACCGTGAGACACAATTACTTATTTTTAGTATTGTTGGCAGCAACCACTCACACTTGAGTTATCTTTTAACCTTTACTTTTAATCAACCAAAACAGCAAAAAATTTGTTTTCAAAGTGCTAAAGGGGCAACAAAGGAGAAGCCTCTCTCTTCTTCGTCTCTCTCTCTCTTCAGACGAGATCACACCAGTTAACTTCGAATTTTTGAGTTCTCTAATAATCTGAACTAGAAATCTCTGAAACTATATCAAGTCATACTTGTTCACGTGTACCCCAATAAAAACGTTTTCTTCTTCCTCACTATATCAAACATTGCCTAGAATTATCAGTCCCTCTTCTCTCTCCAGAGAGACCCAGAGAGAATAAATCTCTTTTGAAGAAGGATTGGCGGTATTGAGTATGTGGGAGAAGAGAGAAAGGAGATGGGAAGAGGTTTTTTATTTTGCTGCTGTTTTTTTCTTAAGTTAAAAAAAACAATCTGAGAAGATGGTTTGAGAAAAATAAAAAAAATAGATCTGATTTTCAGAAAAGAAATAGATTAAAAAAAAAATCAATTGAAATCTTGTCCTCAATCAAAGCCAGCAATTAAATTCTTTCTTCGACAACGAAAGAAAGATGGATTAAACTCGCTCGAAATGTCAACGGTTTCGAGAGGAGCTGATAATCTTCGAGCTTGATCTCTAGATCAAGAGGGAACGACAACTTTATTAGGAGCTCCAAACTAATCAGACTGAAATTTCAGCCGATCGGACTGAGAGAACAAATCGGTCTCTAGAGGAAGACGATGGAGAATATGACATAAATTGGGATAAAAAAGATTTTTTACTGCAAGCACACCCATCTTTGAATTGGAATCATTAAGGGTGTAACAGTAAAAACCAATTTTTTACCACTAACACACCTTTTATAAAAACGATTTACCAGCCATACCTTGCTGTCGTTGACAGCAACTCAAAATTCCTATTTTTTTATTTTTTATTTTTATTTTTTTTTTAAAACTACCAAGAATAATATTGTTCAAAGACCGTGACATCTCCGAACCAATAATAATATTGTCCAAGGACCATGACATCTCCGAGAAGAAAAAAAAAAAAAAAAAACAGATCGACACCTAAAAATAAATAAATAAACAAAAAGAGAAAATATATATATATATATATATATATATATATATATATATATATCGAAAAGCAAATTAACACACAAAAAACAAGAATAAAAAAGGAAAAAAATAAAATAAAATCATAACCCAAAGATCATATCCCATCCTCAATATAACCATCACTTTGAAATCTCATATTATTTAAGGTCATTCCAGATGGTTCTTAATTAAACCATAAAAATGTTGGATCAAGGTATTATGACTAGAATCGAATGGTTAATGATCGGACCGACAAGAGTAATAAAAAAAAAAATGATAAGCAAACAAAAGAAACTAACTAAGAAAAAAAAACTAGGTCATCGGCAATGTTTCCATACTTGGGGCTTTTCAAGTTTGATCCTCAATGTCCCCAGCGGAGTCGCCACTGAAAGCGCCCTCGATCCGCGGGGTGCGCGGATCCGCTTTTGACCCTTGAGGTTTGGGAGTCGCCACCTAGTTATTACGGTCTAGGAACCGATCAATGACTCTAAACGGATAAAAACTAATCTAAAACCAAAAAAACTGAATTCGGGGATCATGTTACGGGATTGGAAGGTGTTAGGCACCAACCCCGCCCGGCCAAAGTCGGTCTCTACTAAATTCCCAAATAAATTACATTGCTAAAACCTAGATAAAAATAAATAAAAATAAAAATTTACCTTTCCGATAGCAAGGACTTTGTTCCCTCAGATCTGACAAAAGAGCTCCTTGTACCGTGCTCCCTTGCTTCGTTCTGTCTCCGGATTTGACTTCGGATCTCCTAGATCAAGGTATCTCCTTATCTTTGAATCTGAACTCTTCAAGTTTGTTGCGGATTTATGGGTGTTTTCGAAGGATTTTTAGGCGTTTTCTAGACTAAAATTGAAGGGGGGATGTTAGGTAAGGAGTTGGGGCTCCAAAACCAGGGTTTATGGGAGGCTAGGGGAACTTCTAGACCTACTTATCTTAGGGTTTATTATTTGATACGAAAATAGGGTGTGAGCACCTCTATTTATAGATGTTTTTAGGGGTTGATTTGGATAGAGTTAGTGTTTAATTAGAGATCTTTTAATTAGAGTTGTGTTTTAATTTGACTTGTTTTAGGTAGAATTGTGTTTTAATTAGAATTGTTTTAGGTAGAATTGTTTTTAAGTTAGAACTCTATTAGATAGAGTTATTAATCAATTATAATTCTATTATGACTTTTGGTCTTATTTGATTGACTTTTAATGTTTTGACTTTAGTCTTAATTAATTGACTTTTAATATTTTGACTTCAGTCTTGCTTAATTGACTTTGATTTTGACTTCAGTCTCACTTGATTGACTTTAATACCTTGAATTCAGTCTTGCTTGATTTACTTTTAATTTTTGGAGAACCCCCCTCTAAAATATCTTTAATTCTTTCGACCCCCAAATGGAGGGGTCCTTAAAGAAATATCCCACGAACCCTCAACAATTTTACCCGAAAGTCCGATTGATCGATTTTTTAGGTTTAAAATTTTAAATTAATTTCATCAATGTTTCACTTTAATTATTTAATATTTTATTTATTAATTTCGAATTTTTTAATTATGAAATTTGTGAAATTACCGTTTTACCCCCGGAGAGGACTTTTCACGTTTTAAGTCGGTTTTTAATGTTCTAGGATGTTTTAGAATCTATTTTTCGTAAGGAATTCAATGGAAATATTATTTTGTGTTATTTATGAAATTTTTTGTGTGAAATGATTGTGAAATTTATGAGAGGCATTTTCGTAATTTTGTCAAATTCTGTTAAAATTGGTGAAATGATTTATTTGGTTCCGATTTGTTATTTTATGTGTTCGAGAGAGTTTTCCTAAGCGTAACGTAGGCTCTAGGGTTGTTTTGAGGTTAGGGATATTTTGGTAATTTGATAATTTTTAGTGATTTTTATCGTGAAGTTTCTTTCTGGTCTGCAAGATGATGATTTCTATGTTTCTGGGATCATATTTTCCTAGCGTAGTGTGGTTTATAAGGTTTTGTCAATTCGAGATACCTCATCCGGATTTCTAAAACACATCTGGTAATAAAATAAAGCAATGGAATACGCATCCATCATTGGGAATCATTGCAATCGGGTTAACGAGTTGATCAATCAGGCGGATGCGAAAATAGGGTGTCTACAGTGACTTACCCCGGTCCTAGGTTAAGAAATGAATGTGATGGCTTAAAAAGGGTTAACTAAAGGTAGATAATTGTTCAGGTAGTACAAAAATGGCCTCTCTTCATTTCAAGGAATGACTTTAGGCTTAATATTTTTTTACGGTATCAGCGTTGATCAGTTGTGGAAAAACTTCTCCATCCATCTCTGTAAGGATTAACGCTCCTCCGGACAGTACCTTTTGGATGACGAATGGCCCCTCGTAATTTGGACGAAACTTTCCTCTCGCATCTTCTTGTATTGGTAGAATCTTCTTCAGAACTAAGTCTCCGGGTATAAACTCCCGACGTCAAACCTTCTTGTTATAAGCACGTGATATTTTTCGTTGATACGTTTGACCGTGACAAATTGCTGAAAGACGTTTCTCCTCTATTAAGTTCAACTGATCGAATCGGGCTTGGACCCATTCTGTTTCATCCAATTCAGCTTCTTTTAATATTCGAAAGGAGGGAATCTCGACCTCAACGGGCAAGACTGCTTCCATTTCGTAGACCTGTGAATAAGGCGTTGCCCCAGTCAAAGTTTGGATTGATGTTCGATAAGCATGTAGAGCGAAGGGTAACATTTCGTGCCAATCCTTGTAAGTAACGACCATTTTCTTGATGATCTTCTTGATGTTTTTGTTAGCGGCTTCAACTGCTCCATTCATCTTTGGTCTGTTAATGACTGAGTTGTGATGTGTGATCTGAAAATCCTTGCACATTTTAGACATGTCTTTGTTCTTGAGATTTTTGGCATTATCGGTTACTATCCTGCTTTGGAGGCCGTACTGACATATGATGTTGTTCTTCACAAACTTCAAGACATTGCCCCTTGTAACATTGGCGTAAGATGCTGCTTCTACCCATTTCGTAAAGTAGTCGATTGTGACTAAGATGAAGCGATGCCCATTGGAAGCTTGAGGATTGATCTATCCGATGACATCCCTGCCCCAGAGTGAGAAAGGCCAAGGAGAAGTCATATTGTGCAATTCTGAAGGTGGTGCATTGATTTTGTTGGCATAGATTTGACACAAGTGACATTTTCGAACATGTTGGTACCCGTCGCTCTCCATAGTCATCCAGTAGTAACCCATTCTCATAATCTTCTTTGCGAGCATATGTCCATTCATGTGAGGTCCACAGACTCCACCATGTACTTTTTCGATCAGATGTTGAGCTTCTGTTTTTGTTACACACCTGAGGAGGACCTCGTGGTGTGACTTTTTGTATAAGACTCTGCTACTCAAGAAAAACTGTCCTGCCAATCTTTGAATAGTCTTTCGATCGGTTGTTGTGGCATTGGGTGGGAAAGTTCTGTCCTCTAAGAATGCCTTGATGTCTGCAAACCATGGTTTTTCTTCAGGTTCTTCGATCCCACAGGCAAGCAATATGCTGGCTCATCTTGAATACCAATCTCAAGATGGGTCGACTATGGTATCTTCGGATATGCTGATCATTGATGCCAAAGTAGCCAATGCATCTGCAAACTGGTTCTTAGCCCTCGACATATAAGTGAATGAGATCCGGATGAAGTTTGAGCTTAGATCCTCGAGATACTCATGATAAGGAACTAGTTTCTGCTCTCGGGTCTTCCATTCTCCCGTTGTCTGGTAGACTACTAGACTTGAGTCTCCAAATACATCTACTTCATCCACTTCAAGGTCGATTGCTACTTTCAACCCCACAATGCATGCTTCGTACTCAACTTTGTTATTGGAATACTGAAACCTTAACCTGACTGCAATAGGGATATGAGTTCCGTCTAGCTTGACCAGGACTGCCCCGATTCCATTTCCCTTTTGATTTACTGCTCCATCGAAGTACATTTTCCAATTAGATTCTTTATCGTCGCTCTCGGCTTTAGCAAACAAAATGGCTTCATCAGGAAAATTTGTCTTTAGTGGCTCATAATCGGGTAAAGGGTGTTCCGCTAAATGGTCAGCAATGGCTTGTCCTTTAATAGCTTTTTGAGTGACATAGGTGATGTCAAACTCAGATAATAGTAGTTGCCATTTTGCGGTGTGTCCCATTAGTGCCGCCTTCCCGAAGAGGTACTTCAAGGGGTCCATCCGAGCAATGAGCCTAGTCGAGTAACTAAGCAAGTAGTGGCGTAGCCGTTGTTATGCCCAGACCAGGGCACAACATGTCTTCTTAAGAGTCGAATAGTTCGCCTCGTAACTTGTGAACTTCTTGCTAAGGTAATAGATGGCTCGCTCTGTCCAACTAGTTTCATCATGTTGCCCCAGTACACAGCCCATGGAGTTTTCTTGCACGGAAAGATACATCAGTAGAGGTCGACCTGGTGTAGGTGGAACTAAGACTGGTGGATTAAGCAAGTATCTCTTAATCTTGTCGAAAGCTTCTTGACAGTCTTCATTCCATTCTTTCGGCTCATTCTTCTTCAGTAATTTGAATACTGACTCACAGATCGGAGTTAGTTTTGCAATGAACCGACTAATGTATTGAATTCTCCCTAGGAATCCCCTGATCTCTTTCTCTGATTTGGGTGACTCTATATTTATGATGTACTTCATTTTAGCTGGATCGACTTCGATGCCTCTTTTGCTGACAATGAACCCCAATAGCTTTCCTGACGTGGCCCCAAATACATATTTTGCCGGATTAAGTCTTAAGCTGTACTTCCTTAATCGATCAAATAGTTTCTTCAAGTTTACCAAATGGTCCTCGTCGAGATTGGATTTGGCTATCATGTCGTCCACGTATACTTCTATCTCTTTGTGGATCATGTCATGAAATAAGGCCGTCATGGCTCGTTGGTAAGTTGCCTCAGCGTTCTTGAGACCGAATGGCATAACCTTATAGTGAAAGGTACCCCAAGGTGTAATGAGCGCAGTCTTCTCTTGATCTTCTTCCGCCATTTTTATCTGATTATAACCCGAGAAGCCATCCATGAAGAAGAACATACCGTGCCCCGCTGTATTATCGACAAAGGTGTCGATGTGTGGTAATGGAAAGTCATCTTTAGGATTGACTCTGTTCAGATCACGATAGTCTACACACATGCGTACCTTTCCGTCTTTCTTTGGTACATGAACGACATTAGTGAGCCACTCAGGGTAAGTGGATACTACGAGAAACCCTGTTTGGAACTGCTTCATTACTTCATCCTTGACCTTAAGTGTCCACTCTGGTTTCAACCTTCGTAATTTCTGCTTGATCGGCTTGCTTCCTGCTTTGATAGGTAATTTGTGAATGACTAGATCTGTGTTTAAATCGGGCATATCTTGGTAGGACCATGCGAAGATATCTTGGTACTGTTGTAAGAATTTTGTCATCTCTTCTTTCTGCTCAATTGTTAATAGGGCTCCGATTTTAACGATCTGTGGGTCATCTTCGGTGCCTAGGTTCACTGAGTTAGTATCCTCTATATTTCACTGAACACCTTTCTCGTGACGTTCTATGAGTTCTTTGATTTCTTTTGGAGGATATTCAACATCGTCTTCTAACTCTTCTTCAATCCCCATGAGATCAAGGTTGAGCTCGAGGTCAAAGTCGTATTCATCTCTTTCATACTTTATTCTGTCACAAGATTCATTCAACTGAGAAAATTCTTTGGAAACCTTAGGTATTTTAAAGATTTCTGATTTTTTTGAAATTTTGAAAATATTTGATTTTTTTGAATTTTGGAGAGTTTTTGATTTTTTTGAATTTTGAAAGATTTTTGATTTTTTTTGAATTTTGAAAGATTTTTAATTTTTTTGGATTTTGCGGACTATCCGAATGCCTGAAACAAGATGAAGATAAATCATGCAAATTCATTAGCGACGAAGGTGAGCCCCGAGAGCTCATTATGGTCCTCGGGCAGATGAGATTTTGCTAATGGCGTTTTGTTTTGGAGGCCATAGGGATTCTGGACCCCATGGCGGCCTCATAAGTGATTAGGTATTCCTCCCAATTCTTGAAAACTTGCCCTTCTTCTGCAGGGTAGATATGTCGGGAGAGAGGCTTCCTTGATGGTTCAGATATGACCGTCATTTCTGAATGACTGTCATCAAGTCCGGGTACTTGTAGGTGGGTGGAATTACGAAAGATCCCCAATCAATTTGAAAGGGGGACAGTGATCTTTCTTCTTCGCATATTCCGACTTCCGCCTTAGCGGACTCTCTTTCTTCTTCCTCTTGACTCCGTTCGGAATCCCCTCCAAACAAGATTTCCATGCCATCTGTAAAGGAATGTGGGGACTCAACGAATGAGTCTTCTTGCAATTGAATGGGTTTGATACTTAGAATACTTGGTTTTCTTGGGTGGTTTGTCGGTGGTAGTTCTGATAAGTTATCTGGCCTCTTCAAGGATTGTGGGAAACAAATGCTGATGTGTGGTACTTTGCCCAAGTTCCATACATTAGGCTCTCGGTTTTGTCTTCGTGCAAGTCGAAGCTCCCTCTTTTTATCATTTATATCAGAAATGTCCTTCCTCGTAAGCTTGAAACTAAGACCAAAGTAGGGAGTGTGTTTTTGCATGCTGATCAAAGTGTCCCTGCCTTTTCCTTTAGGCCCTAACCCTTGTTTCGAACAATATCCCACCTTCTTCATCACTCGTCCGATCATTAGGTTCGTTTTTGACCATTCTGCCCTTGTTTTCTCCTTTCCTCTTGGGATATGATTGATAGATGTGAACTGGAAAACGTGAAACCCCTCTTTATCCCCGGTCATATCTACATCGATATAAGGCACATCCGACGATCGATCGACTGGTATGGGATTTTCTACGAGGACCGATATCACCCTTTGTCCCATGATGAATTTGACTCGCTGGTGCAAGGAAAAAGGGACTCCCCCTGCGGTATGGATCCAGGGTCTTCCTAGAAGGAGATTGAATGCTGAGGGTATGTCTAGGATTTCAAATGTTACTTCAAACGTGCATGATCCAATAGTGACTGTGATATCCAGTTCTCTTAACGACTCAGTTTTTCTACAATCAAAAGCCCTTACGGTCCTTCTAGTTGGCCTGAGGTAAGATAAATCTGCGTTTAACTTGTGCAAAGTTTGTAGAGGACAGACATTAAGAGCCGAACCATTGTCGATCAGTACCCTTGCTACCATCATACCTTTGCACATTACCATAATGTGTAATTGTTCAATGTGTCCACACCCCTTGTTGATAAATTCGTCCTCGGTGAAGGTGATCGGATTGGGGGTCATGATCTGGTCTACTGTCTTTTCCAACTCTTCTGGTGAGGTGGTCTCAGGTACATGTGCACTAGTAAGGAATTTGAGTAATACTTCCCGATGATGCTCTGAGTTTAAAAGCAGGTCAAAGATACTGATTTGAGCTGGCATTATGTTCAACTGTTCTACTACGTTGTACTCACTCTTTCGAATGAGTTTGAGGAGGTCAGCTCCCTCCTTTTCAGTTACTTTGCTATTATTTTTCTCTGGTTCCCCTTGTGGTATTTGTTCTTTCTCTACCAGCTTTCCTTTCCCTTTTTCTTTTCTTCTGTCCTCTTCCTCGTTCTTCCTTTTTTATTCTTTTTCTGGTACTTTGTAGCACCTCCCTGATCTAGTCATATGCCCAATTTCCGTGATCATCGCCTCTTTCGACTTCTCAACTCCTACGGATGTCACAATCATCGTCTTATAACTTCATGGGACGGTTTGACTTGAGCGGTATGAGAATGGTTTAGGGTATATGATGGTCATGGGTTGAGGGTCTAGTTTTTGATGAAGGGTGAGAGGTGGTGGATTAGGCTTGACGGTTGATGTAGTGGTGTTTAGGGTTTGTGGGTTGGTGTAAGATAGGATGAGGGGTGGTCGGGAGGAAAAGCTTGAAGTTTGAGAGGTCGGTGCAGTGTTAGGTATGACTAGAGGTGGTCAAGAAGAAGGGCCTGAAGTCGGTATGATGCAGGGTATAATGAGAGGTGACCGAGAGGTAGAGCTTGAAGTGGGTAATGTGTAGGGTATAATGAGAGGTGGTCGTGAAGGATTTGAAGTTTGGGAGTTGGAGTGAATGGTAAGATTGGCCAAATTGATTGGAAGTTGGGATGATGATTGGTTGGTTGTATCTGGTGACAATGCATTGATACTTGATGATGTTGGTTATTTCCTCAGATTGACTCTAACCTTAGAGCCAATTGGTGCTATTAAAACTGAAGGGTTGAAGCTCGGTTCATTTGAAAGTGCCTTCGATCGGGGGGGGTGCACGGATCCGCTTTTGACCTTTGAGGTTTGGGAGTCGCCACCTAGTTATTATGGTCGAGGAACCGATCATTGACTCTAAAAATAAAGACAACTAATTTACGAAAGAAAATATGGGTCCAGGGATCACATTACGGGGTTGGAAGGTGTTAGGCACCAACCCCCAATCCCCCGGCAAGTGCCGGTCTCTACTTCTTCCCAAAAATCGGTTACATTGCAAAATAGACCAAAAATAACAAATAATTATAATAAAAATATATATATAAAAGAAAGTTACCTAGTCGATTACAACGATTTCCTCAGTACCAGCGAAGAGTATCTGCGTATGTATTTCCTTGTTATTCCCCCGTCACCGGATTTGATTTCTGATCTCCAAGTTGAGGTATCGTCTTCTTATATCTGTGAGTTTTCTGATTTTTCTTATGGATTTGAAGGTATTTTGAAAAGGTTTTTGGGTGTTTTTTTGAGCTAAAGTTGATGTATGGATGTTAGGTAATGAGTTAGGACTTCAAAATTAGGGTTTTGGGAAGGTTGGGGAAGCTTCTTGACCTATTTTTTCTAGGGTTTATGATTTGATACGAAAATAGGGTGTGAGGACCCCTATTTATAGATTTTTTTAAGAGTTTATTTAGATAGAATTAGTGTTTAATTATAATTCTTTTAGTTAGAGTTGTATTTTAGTTAGAGTTATTTTAGGTAGAGTTGTATTTTAATTAGAATTGTTTTAGGTAGAGTTATATGTTAGTTAGAAATCTATTAAATAGAGTTATTATTTAATTGAAACTCTATTAGGGTTTTGAATTTTGGTCTTATTTGATTGACTTTAAGATTTTGACTTTAGTTTTAATTGATTGACTTTAATATCTTGGCTTTAGTCTTACTTAATTGACTTTAATTTTGACTTTACTCTTATTTGATTGACTTTAATATCTTGAATTTAGTCTTATTTGATTGAATTTAATTTTTTGGAGAACCCCCCTCTATTATATCTTTAATTCTTTAGACCCCCAAATGGAGGGGTCTTTAAAGAAATATCTTGCAAACCCTTAACAATTTTGCCTGAGAGCCTGATTGATCGATTTTTTTAGTTCAAAATTTTAAATTAATTTCATTAATGTTTCACTTTAATTATTAAATATTTTATTTATTAATTTCAAAAATTTTAATTATAAAAATTATGAAATTACCGTTTTGCCCTTAGAGATGATTTTTCGCGTTTTAAGTCAGTTTTTAATGTTTTAAGATGTTTTAGAATCGATTTTTTGTAAGGAATTCAATGGAAATATTGGTTTGTGTCATTTATGAAATTTTTTGTATGAAATGGTCGTGAACTTTATGAGGGGCATTTTCATAATTTTATTAAATTCTGTTGAAAATTGGCGAAATGATTTATTTGATTTCAATTTGTTATTTTATGTGTTTGAATGAGTTTTCCTAAGCGTAACGTAGGCTCTAGGGATATTTTAAGTTTAAGGGTATTTTAGTAATTTGGTAATTTTTTAGTGATTTTTATCGTGAAGCTTCTTTTTGTCTGAAAAATGATGATTTCTAAGCTTCTCGGGTTATATTTTCCTAACGTAACGTGGTTTCTAAGGTTTTGTCAGTTCGAGATACCTCATCCGGATTTTTGAAACATATCTAGTAACAAAACAAAGCAATGGAATAAACATCCATCATTGGGAATCGTTGCGATCGGGTTGACGAGTTGATTAATCAGGCGAATTGAAAATTGAGTGTCTACAGATACCCCTCTTTGGCAGAGGGTTGAAGCAAACCAGATAGCAAATCTATTTTGATAGATAGTGCGATATCCGAATGCCAAAGCTAGTGATAGTTCATTTTGCAGCCTGATTTAGCAATTCGTCAAGGTGTTCGGATCCTTGAGGGTAAAGCTCTCCCCGAATTAAAAGGTTGTCAGGTCATCGAGTGAGAACTCTCACTGACAGTGTCAGATCCTTGAATTTTAAAAAAATTCTCCTTGACTAATGTAACAACTGTGCAAGTGTGTGGACTTAAAATCTGAGATAAATTTCAGAGAGTTTGAGTAAAATCTGAGCACAAAGTGAATATAAATTAGGCATAAACTGAGCATAATCTGAGCATAGACTGAGCATAAACTAGCAAAACTGAGCATAACTGAGCATATACTGAGCATAAACTAAGCATAATCTGAGCATAATTTGAACATAAACTGAGCATAATTACGAGAAAACCCTCGGCGGTAACTGAGCATAATTCCGAGAAAACCCTCGACGACATCTGAGCATAATTTCGAGAAAACCCTCAGCGGCTGTAGACACCCCATTTTTGCATTCGCCTGATTAATCAACTCGTCGACCCGATCGCAAAGGTTCCCAATGATGGATGTCTATTCCAATGCTTTATTTTGTTACTAGATATGTTTCAGAAATTCGGATGAGGTATCTCGAACTGACAAAACTTAGAAGCCACGCTACGCTAGGAAAATACGACCCCAGGAACATAGAAATCATCATCTTGCAAACCAAAAAGAAGCTTCACGATAAAAATCACTAAAATTACCAAATTACCCCTAACATCAAAACAACCCTAGAGCCTGCATTACGCTTAGGAAAACCCACTCAAACACATTAAACAACAAATCGAAACCAAGTAAACCACTTCGCCAATTTTCACAAAATTTGACAAAATTACGAAAATACCCCTCATAAAGTTCACAATCATTTCATACAAAAAACTTCATAAATGACAAAAACCAACATTCCCATTAAATTCCTTATGAAAAACTGATTCCAAAACATCTTGGAACATTGAAAAACGACTTAAAACGTAAAAAATCCTCTCCGAGGGCAAAATGGTAATTTCACAATTTTCATAATTAAAAAATTTGAAATTAATAAATAAAACATTAAATAATTAAAGTAAAACATTAATAAAATTAATTTAAAATTTTGAATTTAAAAAATTGATCAATCGGACTTTCGGGTAAAATTGTTGAGGGTTCGTGGGATATTTCTTTAAGGACCCCTCCATTTGGGGGTCCAAAAAATTAAAGATATTTCAGAGGGGGGTTCTCCAAAAATTAAAAGTAAATCAAGCAAGACTGAAGTCAAGGTATTAAAGTCAATTAAGCAAGACTAAAGTTAAAATTAAAGTCAATTAAGTAAGACTAGAGTCAAATATTAAAGTCAATCTTATAAGACTAACGTCAAAACCCTAAATCAAAACCCTAATCTAAACTAATCGAGTCAATCTCATAAGACTAAGGTCAAAACCCTAAATCAAAATCCTAATCTAAACTAATCAAGTCAATCTCATAAGACTAAAGTCAAAACCCTAAAACCCTAAAGACTAAGTCAAACCCTAATTGAAACCCTAAAAGAAACCCTAATCAAACCCTAATGCTTTTAAAAATTTTATAAATAGGAGCCTCCACACCCTATTTTCGTATCAAAGAAAAAACCCTAGAAAAAGTAGGTAAAGAAGCCTCCATAGCCTCCCCAAAACCCTAATTTTGGAGTCCCAACTCCTTCCCTAACACCCCTACTCCGATTTTAGCCCAAAAAACACCCAAAAACCTCTAAAAAACATCCCAAAAATCCACAACAAATTCGAAGTACCCAGATCCAAGAAGGGGATACCTTACCTCGGAGATCAAGAATCAGATCCGGATATAGAACGAAGTAAGGATTACGGTACAAGGAGCCATTCTCACCAGATCTGAGGGAATAACACTTTTGCAGATCAAAAGGTAAATTTTTTTTATTTATTTTTAATCTAGGTTTGTCATTAGCAATGTAGATGTATTTGGGATAAGTAGAGACCGGCATTGGCCGGGCGGGGTTGGTGCCTAATACCTTCCAACCCCGTAACATGATCCCCGGATTCAGATTTCTATAGTAGATTAGTTCTTTTATCCATTGTAGGGTCAATTTGGTTCCTAGACCGTAATAACTAGGTGGCGACTCCCAAACCTCAAGGGTCAAAAGCGGATCCGCGTACCCCGCGGATCGAGGGCGCTTTCAGTGGCGACTCCACTGGGGACTATTGAGGATCAAACTTGAAAAACCCCAAGTATGGGAGCATTGCCAAGATGACCTAGTTTTTTTTAATTATTTAGTTGGATTTATTTTATTTATTTTTTCTATTTATTTATTTTTTATCTTGATTGTAGATGATTTTTGGTATTGCATTTTTTTTTCTCCAATTAAGGATCACTTTTTGATGACCCCTAAATAATGAAATATTCAGATTGACCTATGAAAATGATGGAATGATGAAGGTTGGACAGAAATAGTAAAACACTTTTAGAAAATATTCTAGTGAGAATTAAGTCTGGGAGCCTCTTATTAAAACATAGATCTCGTCGAGTAGATTAATTTAGAATCTGAGTTCACTCAATTTCGTTATCGGAAGCCTTAGATATCATCGATGCAAGTTCAATCTGTAAATCTGGAATTATTTCTGAATGAAAGTTGGGACAGCAACGTTAAAACTTTTTTATAGAACATTTTAGTGAGAATTAAGTCTTGAAACCTTTTAATAAAACATAGATATCGTCGAGCATATTAATTTAGAATTTGAGTTCACTCAATTTCGTTATCGGAAGCCTTAGATATCATCGATGCAAGTTCAATCTGTAAATATGGAATTATTTCTGAATGAAAGTTGGGACAGCAACGTTAAAACTTTTTTACAGAATATTTTAGTGAGAATTAAGTCTGTAAACCTATTAATAAAACATAGATCTCGTCGAGTAGATTAATTTAGAATTTGAGTTCACTCAATTTCGTTATCGGAAGCCTTAGATATCATCGATGCAAGTTCAATCTGTAAATCTGGAATTATTTCTGAATGAAAGTTGGGACAGCAACGTTAAAACTTTTTTACAGAATATTCTAGTGAGAATTAAGTCTGGGAACCTGTTAATAAAACGTAGATCTCATCAAGTAGATTAATTTAGAACTTGAGTTCACTCAATTTCGTTATCGGAAGCCTTAGATATCATCGATGCAAGTTTAATCTGTAAATCTGGAATTATTTCTGAATGAAAGTTGGGATAGCAACGTTAAAACGTTTTTACAGAACATTTTGGTGAGAACTAAGTCTGGACACCTATTAATAAAATGTAGATCCCATCGAGTAGATTAATTTAGAACTTGAGTTCACTCTATTTCATTATCGGGAGCCTTAGATATCATCGATGCAAGTTCAGATTGTATTTTCCTAATTCACAGAAAATCTGAATTTATCTAATGTTGGCACAATTAATGTTCTTGAGAGTGAGCTCATCTCAACCATTGTCATTCTATCATCAATGTAACACCTATTGGAATCTCGATTTATTTTGGATCACTCAAAAGTGATCATTGATTGGACCTTAAAAATTATAAAAATTATGCTTTTGCAATGTTTGTTTGATCATTATCATATGCCATATTTATTGATTAATTTACCATGATCTTGCTTGAAATACATGATTGATGTTGATCGTAATGTTAATGTGCTTATGTGCTGGGAATAATGTGATCTTAATTGAATATTCATATGATTTTAATGATTTTGGTTTTGATTAAATATATGATTGGTTTGATTGGATCCATGGGCCCATTTGTTTGAAAAAGGTCCCGGGCACACCCCACCCTGTTTTGCACACACCACATGCACGTTTACTGTTTTACTCACTTACACGTCCCATTTAGCCAACGTGGTACTAGTGTGTGGCCCGGTCTCTTCGGAGATGCGACGTTATTCATGAAACCCACAACTCCAGTCACGTACCTTAGGGTATATCAAACTGGGGGCATCAATACCATCTGATCAGGTGATTCTGAGAAGTATGTTGATGCACCCAGGCTGGAGCGACCTGAGCCTTTGACCTATTGTAAGCCACACAGTCACATGTCCCGATTGCCAACGTAGTACTAGTACGTGGTCGGTCCCCTCGTGGGATGCCAAACCATTTATGAAAGCTACAACTCTTGACTCGTACCCGTAGGTATAAAAGATAGTCTAAGTATATCAATTGCACTTCTTGGTCAAAACCGGTGCCTAAGCAAGATCTTGCCCCGTTGTACCCTACTGTACGAGAGGGATAGACTACGTCTATTCTAGACGAGAGGTATTTAAGTGGGCCCTTGCTCAGCATTGTGCGCCACCTCTCAACTGGAGAGCAAACTGGCTGTTTTTGACTTCAGAGAAGTGAATTGAGGTTTTAGATTATCACCTACACGGTATATCAAACCAAGTCACCACGTATCGAAAGGTATATAGGTGTGCTTGGGCAAAGGTAGCTAGATAAAAATGCATTGCATGTAGTAAGCTTAGAGTCTAGAAACCTTCCTAGTAGGTCACGACTCGAACTTATCTTGGATGTTCCCGGGTTGTTCATTGAATGAAATTTTATGAGACTTTGTGATTGATATGAATGTATGTGAATGATGAGATTAGAATGCATGTGAATGATGAAATGGATGTATGTGAATGATGAGATCAGAGTGTATGATTGTCCTCAAGGATAAAAAATGTTATTTTTGAAAATCAAAATGGGTGCACCGACCCAATAAAAAATCCATCTCTTGCAAATGACCCAGCCCAACTCGATCCAACAATCCTGATGGACCGGGCCATTTAAATCGAAATAGAAAACAAATTTTCAAAGAAGAAAAATAGTTTACAAAGGGAAAGTATTTTCCAGAAAAAATATTTTCCAGAAAAAATATTTTCCAAAAGAAGTGTTTTCCAAAAAAAGTATTATTCTCTAAAAAAAATGTTTTCTAAGAAAAAACGTTTTCCAAAAAATATTTTCCAAGAGAAGATACTTTCCAAATTAAAAACTATTTTCTAGAGAAAAAATATTTTCCAGAAGAAAATGTTTTCCAAAAGAAAAGAAAAAGAAGGAAAAATAATTTGCAAAAGATCTATTTTTGCATGAAAAGTTTTTATGGACCTTGGGAAACTACCAAAAAATGTTGCAAAAAATAATCAGATTTGTGAAATAAAAACATTATTTTCCAATATTTTTCAAGAGTGCAACATAATTATTTTTCTTCTGAATAATCATTGAATGGATGAATTTTTTAATGGATTGGTGCACAAAATTCAATAAAACCTCAGGGTTCATTTAAAATGTTATCAAGGGGGTGACACTGAAATTGGTTAAATTCACCTTCAAAGAGGTTTAAGGGTTATCATTGTATCTAAGCTCAATCGTCTATCGTCTAGCTAGGGCTGTAAATCCGGTCAGTTAGAGTAAACGTCAATATCAAGTCAAACAGTCAGAAATGACCTCAAAATTTCTCAACATCGTCCAGTTTTTCTTTAAAGATCATAGTGCTTCAATCCTACCGGTTATAAGCAATATCTCAGTCCTCAGTCCTAATCAAACTCGTATGAGTACTTATCTTGAGTTTTCAAGAGTCATTTGGGTTAGCTCGAGTCCCTTTTTCCAGCAAGGTCATGTCTTCCTTAGATTGAGTCTACTCTTTTCTATTGAGTCAAGTTAGTTCATTGAGTCTATAGAGGTGTCTGTTGTCCCATCTGAAATTGATCGGATAAAGGAAATTTTTGAATACCTCGAGCGCATTAACGAATTAACTAATAATTTGATAGATTTCGTTTCTGAACAAGAAGATAAGAGTCGGGCTCAACCTTTAATCGAGAAAGGAAAGGTCTTTGACCTCGAAATAAAAAATAATTCCTAAAGAGATTCAAATAGAAACCATCTTATCCCTAAAGGAACACGAGGGGATAATGAATTTACTCAGAAATTTTAAAAGACTTGTTCGTGTGATCATATGAGGGTATGCTAGGTACAAGCTTGGGTGTTGTTCAACACGAAATAGATACTCGTCTATATCGATGGAATTAAAGAAGATGTTATAAAATGTATCAGCACTATCCTTACTACATCTTGAGTTTCAAATCACATATTATCAGTCGATATGGGGGTACCTTTTGAACTGATCTCTGATAATGGGTCGTACTTCAAAGCATAAATCATTACTCTATGTTTAAAGTTGAAGATCCGGAAGCACAAATCATCCCCCTACCGTCCTCAGATCAATGGAACGATTGAAGCAGTTAGTAAGAGTCTAAGACTATCATCAGGAAAATTGTGTCAATCACATCGAGATTGGTCAGAAAAATTATCATTCACGCTATGAACATATCGAGCTTCAATTCGATCTTCTACTGGAGCTACTCCCTACTCTTTAATGTATGGCATGGAAGCAGTCTTGCCAGTTGAAATGGAAATTTCGTCTCTCAGGGTCTGTTTGGAAAATCATTTGTTAGAAACAGATTGGGTTCGTCAGCAGCATGAAGAATTAAACTTGATCGAAGAAAACGAGTTAAAGCCCTGTACCATGTGCAAGCTTATCTAAGAAGAGTCACTCGTGTATTTGACAAAAAGGTCAAAGCTCATCATTTACAAGTCAAGGATTTAACTATCAGACTTCAAAGAAAATTGAACACTCCTCCTCGATTATAAGAGAAAGTCTGAACCCAATTGGAGAAATTCATTCATTAAGGAAATACTGTCTGGAAAAGTCGTCAGACTTCAAGATCATGATGGAAGTGAACTACCAGAACCAACCAACCTTGACCAGATCAAGCGGTACTACATTTAAGGAGGCCATCTTTGGCCGAATCAATTCTCCTATTACCCAGTTCAATATATCCTTTCTCAACCCTTTTGCAGTATTTTCAAAAAAAAAAAATTATGCCTTTTTCTTTCTCAGCCCGTTCACCTAACCTAGTGGAGGGAAAAATCTGAACTACGTTTTGGTCTGATCCCAAAAATTTGGGGTACGTAGGCAACCTGAGAAGTTACTTCAAGCCCGACCACATTAAAATAAAAAATAGATTCCCTGATGAAGAAAAAATCTAAAAAACAAATGCAAAAAAATATCATCCAAAATGGGAAAGAAAATTCAAGAAAAAGTTTAAATGAAATGCCACACAAGGGGAATTTGGGTTTTTGAGCCTCAAAATCCCTTTCATTTTATGCCTAGTCCCAAGCCTACCTATAAAAGTCCTCCTAAGTACCGTGTGAAAAAGTCAAGGAGGGTAGTAGAACATGATCAGACAATGATTCTAGAAGGTCAGAGGAAAAGAAAAAAAGATAAAAAAAAAATGATGAAGCCTGCTAAGTTGAAAACCCGAAAAGGGCGACTTAGGCAAAAATTAAGGCAAGCTCGCAAAGTTGAAAATCTGAAAGGACAACTTTGGCAACAATCAGAGCTAAGAAAAAAAAGAAAAAGCTCGCTAGATTGAAAACCTGAAAAGGCGATCTAGGCAAAAGTTAGAGCAAGCTCGATAGATTGAAAACCTGGAAAGGCGATCTAGGCAAAAATTAGAGCAATAAAAAAAAAACAGAAGAAAATCCCAAGCTGAGAGCAGTTCGAGCCGAAACGTCAGAAATCCGAATAATCAAGTTCAATACTCAGCTTAAACCAGGCATAGATTCAGAAGCCACAAGTATCTTGTCTACGATCGATCTGAAAATTCTTACTTCCCTAAGTAAACCAATGGAGAGAATGGTGAATTCTATGATGAATCTCAAAAGGAAATATTTTGTTCTCTTGAGCCTGACTCAAAATCTTTAATAAAATTAATCAAAATTAAAAGTTGATTCTTTATTGCGCTTGTGGTAATCAAATATTTCAAATCTTCATACCAGGGGCATTTTTCTTTTTCATCTAGATATGTAATTTCCTCCTTATACCAGGGGCATCTTCTTTATGATGTGTTCAATTATTTTCAATGCCATGTTTATTGTCAAACTAAGGACATTTTGTTTTTGAGCAATGTTAATCCTAAAATGAGAATTCCAAACTTAAGGTTACCCTCTTGATAGCAGTTTTTCAAAAAACTCTTGAGGTTCAAACTCAGATTTTAAATTTACAAAACTTTTTTAAAATCTTGAGGTTCAAACAAATGCATTCTGAATCTCACATAGGAGATAGGACATCCATTCTGTCCCAAATTTATTCATTCCCAGATTCAACCACTCTTCTCCAGACTCATTTTCACTCCAGACTCATTTTCAATCGTTTCTCTCCCAGATTTATTTCTTTGTTCTCAGTTTTACTCAGTCAGTTTTCGCCAAGGGTTATCTTGAATTTTGCTCAGTTGCCGCCAAGGGTTATCTTTGATTTTGCTCAGATGCCGCCAAGGGTTATCTTGGATTTTGCTCAGATGCCGCCAAGGGTTATCTTGGACTTTGCTCAGTTTCTGTCAAGGGTTATCTTGGATTTTGCTCAGTTGCCGCCAAGGGTTATCTTGGATTTTGCTCAGTTGCCGCTAAGGATTATCTTGGATTTTGCTCAGTTTCCGCCAAGGGTTATCTTGGATTTTGCGCAGATGCCGCCAAGGGTTATCTTGGATTTTGCTCAGCCAGTTGCCGCCAAGGGTTATCTCGGATTTTTCTCAGTTGCCGCCAAGGTTATCTTGGATTTTGCTCAGCCAGTTGCCGCCGAGGGTTTGCTCGGATTTTGCTCAGCCAGATGCCACCGAGGGTTTGCTCGGATTATGCTCCGCCAGTTGCCGCCGAGGGTTATCTCGGATTTTGCTCAGTTGCCGCCAAGGGTTATCTCGGATTATGCTCAGCCAGTTGCCGCCGAGGATTTGCTCGGATTATGCTCAGCCAGTTGCTGCCGAGGGTTATCTCGGATTTTGCTCAGTTGCCGCCAAGGGTTATCTTGGATTTTGCTCAGCCAGTTGCCGCCGAGGGTTTGCTCGGATTATGCTCAACCAGTTACCGCCAAGGGTTATCTTGGATTTTGCTCAGCCAGTTGCCGCCGAGGGTTTGCTCGGATTATGTTCAGCCAGTTGCCGCCGAGGGTTATCTCAGATTTTGCTCAGTTGCCGCCAAGGGTTATCTTGGATTTTGCTCAGCCAGTTGCCGCCGAGGGTTTGCTCGGATTTTGCTCAGCCAGATGCCACCGAGGGTTTGCTCGGATTATGCTCCGCCAGTTGCCGCCGAGGGTTATCTCGGATTTTGCTCAGTTGCCGCCAAGGGTTATCTTGGATTTTGCTCAGCCAGTTGCCGCCGAGGATTTGCTCGGATTATGCTCAGCCAGATGCCACCGAGGGTTTGCTCGGATTATGCTCAGCTAGTTGCCGCCGAGGGTTATCTCGGATTTTGCTCAGCCAGATGCCACCGAGGGTTTGCTCGGATTATGCTCCGCCAGTTGCCGCCAAGGGTTAACTTGGATTTTGCTCAGTTTCCGCCAAGGGTTATCTTGGATTTTGCTTAGTTACCGCCAAGGGTTATCTTGGATTTTTCTTAGTTGCCGCCAAGGGTTACCTTGGATTTTGCTCAGTTTCCGCCAAGGGTTATCTTGGATTTTGCTCAGTTGCCGCCAAGGGTTATCTTGGATTTTGCTCAGTTTCTGCCAAGGGTTATCTTGGATTTTGCTCAGTTGCCGCCAAGGGTTATCTTGGATTTTGCTAAGTTTCTGCCAAGGGTTATCTTGGATTTTGCTCAGATGCCGTTAAGGGTTATCTTAGATTTTGCTCAGTTTTCGTCGAAAGTTTTCTCAGAATTATGCTCAGTTTATGCTCAGATTATGCTCAAATTATACTCATATTTTACTCAAATTTATCTCAGATTTTAAATCACACACTTGCACAGTTGTTATATCAGTCAATGAGAATTTTTTAAATTCAAGGATTTGACACTGTCAGTGAGAGCTCGTGCTCAAGGACCTGAAATTTTCTTTTAGTTCGGGGAGAGTTTACCCTCAAGGATCCGAACACCCCGACTAATTGCTCAATCAGGCTGCAAAATGAACTGTCACTAGCTTTGGCATTCAGATATCGCACTATCTACCAAAATAGATTTGCTATCTAGTTTGCTTCAACCCTCTGCCAAAGAGGGGCATCTGTAGACACCCCATTTTTGCATTCGCCTGATTAATCAACTCGTCGACCCGATCGCAAAGGTTCCCAATGATGGATGTCTATTCCAATGCTTTATTTTGTTACCAGATATGTTTCAGAAATTCGGATGAGGTATCTCGAACTGACAAAACTTAGAAACCACGCTACGCTAGGAAAATACGACCCCAGAAACATAGAAATCATCATCTTGCAAACCAAAAAAAAGCTTCACGATAAAAATCACTAAAATTACCAAATTACCCCTAACATCAAAACAACCCTAGAGCCTGCATTAAGCTTAGGAAAACCCACTCAAACACATTAAACAACAAATCGAAACCAAGTAAACCACTTCGCCAATTTTCACAAAATTTGACAAAATTACGAAAATACCCCTCATAAAGTTCACAATCATTTCATACAAAAAACTTCATAAATGACAAAAACCAACATTCCCATTAAATTCCTTACGAAAAACTGATTCCAAAACATCTTGGAACATTGAAAAACGACTTAAAACGTAAAAAATCCTCTCCGAGGGCAAAATGGTAATTTCATAATTTTCATAATTAAAAAATTTGAAATTAATAAATAAAACATTAAATAATTAAAGTAAAACATTAATAAAATTAATTTAAAATTTTGAACCTAAAAAATTGATCAATCAGACTTTCGGGTAAAATTGTTGAGGGTTCGTGGGATATTTCTTTAAGGACCCCTCCATTTGGGGGTCCAAAAAATTAAAGATATTTCAGAGGGGGGTTCTCCAAAAATTAAAAGTAAATCAAGCAAGACTGAAGTCAAGGTATTAAAGTCAATTAAGCAAGACTAAAGTCAAAATTAAAGTCAATTAAGTAAGACTAGAGTTAAATATTAAAGTCAATCTCATAAGACTAAAGTCAAAACCCTAAATCAAAACCCTAATCTAAACTAATCGAGTCAATCTCATAAGACTAAGGTCAAAACCCTAAATCAAAATCCTAATCTAAACTAATCAAGTCAATCTCATAAGACTAAAGTCAAAACCCTAAAACCCTAAAGACTAAGTCAAACCCTAATTGAAACCCTAAAAGAAACCCTAATCAAACCCTAATGCTTCTAAAAACTTTATAAATAGGAGCCTCCACACCCTATTTTCGTATCAAAGAAAAAACCCTAGAAAAAGTAGGTAAAGAAGCCTCCATAGCCTCCCCAAAACCCTAATTTTGGAGTCCCAACTCCTTCCCTAACACTCCTACTCCGATTTTAGCCCAAAAAACACCCAAAAACCTCTTTGTTTGAATCTCAAGGATTTATCCAAAAGTTTTATGAATTTAAAACCTGAGTTTTTATTTCTTTTGAACTTCAATAGTTTTTCGAAAAACTGTTATCAAGAGGGTAACCTTAAGTTTGGGGTTCTCATTATCTTTTAGGATTAACATTGCTCAAAAATAAAATGCCCCTAGTTTGACCATAAACATGGCATTGAAAATAATTAAATACATCATGCAGAAATTAAAAAAATGCCCCTAGTATAAGGGGGAAAATTACATTAAAGAAGAAAGAAAATGCCCCTTGTATGAAGGTTGAAATATTTGATTACCACAAGCGCAATAAAGACTCAACTTTTAATTTTTATTAATTTTATTGAAAGTTTTGAGTCAGGTTCAAGAGAACAAAATTATTTTCTTTTGAGACTCATCGTAGAATTCACCCTTATCTCCCTTGGTTTACTTGGGGAAGTAAAAAATTTCAGATTGATCGTAGAGAAGATGCTTGTGGCTTCCGAGTCTGTGCCTGATTTAAGCTGAGTATTGAACTTGATTATTCGGACTTCTCATGTTTCAGCTCGGACCGTTCTTAACTTTTTAACTCCCTGAAGATTTTCTTTTATTTTTTCCTTGTTGCTCTAAATTTTGCCTAGATCACCTTTTTAGGTTTTCAATCTAGCGAGCCTGCTCTAACTTTTGCCTAGATCACCTTTCCAGGTTTTCAATCTAGCAAGCCTCTTTTTTTTTTCTTTTCTCTGATTGTTGCCAAAGTTGTCATTTCAGATTTTCAACCTTACGAGCTTGCCTTAATTTTTGCCTAAGACGCCCTTTTGGGGTTTTCAACGTAGCAG
The DNA here is from genome assembly GCF_017979445.1 of Akebia trifoliata. Taxonomy (NCBI): domain Eukaryota; kingdom Viridiplantae; phylum Streptophyta; class Magnoliopsida; order Ranunculales; family Lardizabalaceae; genus Akebia; species Akebia trifoliata. Next base: position 27,400,069 of record NC_141377.1, read on the forward strand.
GCTTTTTTTTTTCTTTTCTTCCTTATGGAATTGCTGTCTGATCATGCTTTGCTATCTTCCTTGACTTTTCGCACGGTACTTAGGAGGACTTTTATAGGTAAGGTTAGGACTGGGTATAAAAAGAAAGGGATTTTGAGGCTCAATAACCCGAATGCCCTTGTGTGGCATTTCTTTTATTTTGCCTTGAATTTTCTTTCCCATTTTGAAGATATTTTTCTTTTTTTTTAATTTTTCTTGATTTTTTATTGTGTGGAGAAATAGATTTTTTTTATTTTGATGTGGTCGGGCTTGAAGTAACTTCTCAGGTTGCCTACGTACCCTAAAATTTTGGGATCAGACCAAAACGTAATTCGAATCTTCTCTCCCCTAGGTTAGGTGATCGGACTGAGAAAGAAAAAGGCATAAATTTTCTTTTTGAAAAGACTGCAAAGGGGTTGAGAAAGGATATGTTGAATTGGGTAACTAAGTAATATGAGGATTGATTCAGCTAAAGATGGCTTCCTAAATGTAGTACCGTTTGATTTGGTCAAGGTTGGTTGGTTGGTTCTAGTAATTCGATTCCATCATGATCTTGAAGCCTGACAGCTTTTCTTAGTAATATTTCCTTGATGATGAACGACCCTCCCCAGGTTTTAACTTCCCTCTAGGGTCAAAGATAGGTGTCCGATTGTCTTTGAGTACTAAATCCCCGACTTGAAATGACGGGCCTTGATCTTTTTGTCAAACGCACGGGCCACTCTTCTTTGATAAGCTTACACGTGATACAAAGCTCTTAGTCATTTTTCTTAAATCAACTTTAATTCTTCATACCGTTGACGAACTCAATCTGCTTCTGACAATTGACTTTCTTTGAAGGCCTTGAGATACGGGATTTCCATTTCAACTGGTAAGATTACTTCCATATCATACACTAGAAAGTAGGGAATAGCTCCAGTGGAAGATTGTATTGAAGTATGATGCGCCCCTAGTGTGAATGGTAACTTCTCTAACTAATCCTGGTATGATTGACACATTTCCTTGATGATTGTTTTGAGATATTTTATTGGCTACTTCAACCTTTCCATTAAGCTGAGGATGGTAGAGAGATAACGTGATGTCGAGTCTCGAACTTTGAATACAAAGTGATAACCTAAGCTTAAATGTACGACTCATTATCAGAGATCAATACCGCTTTAACTGTGTCATTAATCTGAGAATGGTAATCTATTCTGGGAGCTCTACCATTTTAAGAAGTGTAGCACTAATACATTTTGTAACATCTTCCTTGATCTCATTTTCTCAAGCCAGCATCTATTCTGTGTCAGACAACACTCAAGCTTGCACTTAACATATCCTCATAGGCCTACACGAACAAGTCTTTTGAAATTTCTAAGAAAATTCATTATCCCCTTGTGTTTCTCTAGGGATAGAATGGTTTCTATTTGAATCTCTTTATGAATTATTTTCTGTTCCGAGGTTAATAACCTTTACTTTCTGATTGAAAGTTGTTGAGCCCAACCCTTATCTTTTTGTTCAAGAGAAAAATATATCTTTGAAACCAGATTATTAGTTAATTCGTTAATGCGCTCGAGGTATTCAAAAATTTTCTTTATTCAAATGGGGCGACACACGTCATTCTAGACTTAACAAACGAATTCGACTCATAGAAAAGAATAGACTCAATCTAAAGAAGACATGACCTTGATGGATTGATAAAAGGAATTGGACTCAAGTTAAACTACATGATTCATGAAAACTTGAGACAAGTACCCACAACGGGCTTGATTACGGATGACGGACTCGAGATATTGCTTACAACCAGTAGGACTGAGGCACTATGATCTTTAAGGAACAACTGGGCGATATTGAGAAATTTTGAGGTCATTCTGAGTATTGACTTGATATTGACGTTTGTTCTAACTGATCGGAGTTACAACGTACAATGATAACCCTTAAACCTCATTGAAGGTGAATTTAACTAGTTTCAGTATCACCCCCTTGATAACATTTTAAATGAATCCTGAGATTTTATTGAATTCTGTGCACCAATCCAGAAAAATAATTTTATTGCACTCTTGAAAAATATTGACAAATAATGTTTTCATTGAATAACAACTTCTACAAACATATTTCAATAATTTTTCATGCAAAAATAGATTTTTTGTAAACCATTTTTTTCTGAAAAATATTTTTCTTCTTTTTTTTTTTTAGAAAACTTTTTTGGGAAAACATTTTCTTTTGGAAAATCTTATTCTTCCGGAAAATATTTTACTTTTGAAAAGCATTTCTCTTCTGGAAAATATTTTTTCTTCTTTTAAAATAGGTTAAAAATCCGAATTAGAAAAAAGTTTGAATTTCATTTTGATTCAAATGGCTCGGCCCATAATGATCGTTGGATCGAGATGGACTGTGTCTAGTTAAAAATGGATTTTTTATTGGGTTGGTGCACCTAGTGATCAAGTTAAACAGAAAAGATTGTTCCTTGAGGACAAAACCGTACATTATGATCTCATCATTCACATACATTCACCTCATCATTCACATGTATTCTGATCTCATCATTCACATACATTCATCATTCACAAGGTCCCATTCAATGAACAACCCGGGAACACCCACGATAAGTTCGAGTCGTGACCTACAGGGAAGGTTTCTAGACTCTAAGCGTACTAAGTGCAATGCATTTTTATCTGGCCACCCTTGCCCAAATACACCTATATACCTCTCGATACGTGGTGACTTGGTTTGATATACCGTATAGGTGATAATCTAAAACCTCAATTCACTTTTCTGAAGCCAAAAATAGCCAGTTTGATCCCCAGTTGAGAGGTGAGGCACGATGCTGAGTAAGGGCCCACTTAAATACCTCTCGTCTAGAATAGACGTAGTTTATCCTCCTCGTACAGTAGGGTACAACGGGGCAGGATCTCGCTTAGGCACCAGTTTTGACCAAGAAATGCAATTGATATACTTGGATTATCTTGTATATACCTACAGGTACGAGTCAAGAGTTGTAGCTTTCATAAATGGTTTGACATCCCATGAGGGGACCGACCACGTACTAGTACTACGTTGGCAATCGGGACATGTGACTGTGTGGCTCACAATAGGTCAAATGCTCAAGTCGCTCCAGCCTAGGTGCATCAATATACCTTTCAGAGTCACCTGATCAGACGATACTGATGCCCCAGTTTGATATACCCTAAGGTACGTGATTGGAGTTGTGATTTTCATGAATGACGTCGCATCTCCGAAGAGACCGGGCCACGTACTAGTGCCACGTTGGCTATATGGGATGTGCAAGCGTGCAAAATAGTAAACGTGCTAGTGGTGTGTGCAAAATAAGGTGGGGTGTGCCCGGGGCCTTTTTTAAACAAATGAGCCCATAGGCTAGATCAAACCATCACAATATGAATCTCACATTAATATTAATTAAAGCATACACAATTCATAGCATCAAAATCAAAACAAGCATATCCAAAATATATCTGTAGAGATCATAGCATATTAGATGGAAAATCAATCAGATCTAACACAGAATAATCAATCAGATCCAAGTACAATTATTTTTTTTTCATGGTCCAATCAAAAATCATTTTGGGTGATCTTAAACAAGTCGAGATTTCAATAAATATTGAATCGATGATAGAATAGTCATTATTGAGATAAGGATTAATGAACACATTAAAAAAAATCGACTTTCAACCTCCATAGGCCTATGACCTTGAATCGTGATTTCAAATGGTACGTGATGAGCTCAACAACTCTCAATAACAAAGGAAAACTTACTAAGTTAGTAAGGCCAGTCTCACTCTCTAGATTTTTTTGAAGGCAGGAAAGAAAAACTTTTTTTTTATTTAGGAAAACATATTTTTTTTTTGTTTTACTTGTATGTTGTTGCCTCCAACAACATGTTGCCAACACAACAATTCAAAAAATTTATGTGTACATTGCTGCCAAAATTGCACATTTCAGATTTTTATTTTTTATTTTTCTATGGTGCTGTCATAACATACATCCAATTTTTCTTTAAAAGAATATATAAATATGCTGCTATTAGCAACATATAACAAAAAAAATTTTTACACATATAGCTGCTAGCAATACCAAACGCATGTACCACTCACAAATTTTTTTTTTTATCATTATCATGTGGCTGCCAACACAACCCAACACTCAACCCCCTTTTTTTTAATGTGTTGCTGCCAGCACACACAAAACATATGCACCAAATTTTTATAAATAAAAAAAATAGCAGTTGGATCCATCTTAAATGAAATAGATTTTGGACTTCTGAGATGCCGAATAAATGATTCGGTATGGACGGATCAATTACATACGCGTTCCCACTAGAAGAAAGATCCCCAAAGTATCTGTTTAGAACGGAGACTTCTTCGGAAAAGCTACGCTGAGGGACAGGTTGGGCACTGGGAAAAATAAAGCTCCCACGAGAATATTTCACAGAGAAAGCTGAAAGAGAGAATGAGTCAGCGAGTTCAAGAATTGGTGGGATCGATAAGAGTAGCTTAGTTGTTCCACGGGTCTTGATGATTATCTTAAGAGGGTGAGCGAATAAGCTTGGTTCAGATAGCACGTGCGAGTCAAACTTGGAGTTGGAGAGCTAGGAAACAATAGTGCAGCAAACGGCATCAAGGAGTGAGTCAATTTGGACTCGAGTCAAGACCTGGAGATGTAACCCTTGTGAGTCCACAAAGATGAATACTTTAGAGAAGGTGATTTCAAAACATCTTGAAACCTTTGAAATCGATTGCAGATTGGGGAGGTGAGTGAGAAGTGAGAGAGAGAGAGAGAAAGAGAGAGATGTCTTTTTGCTGCTGATTTTCGTCTTCTTCTTTGTGGAAAAGAAGATAAAAATAGTAAAGACTATTTTCTGCTAACGGCACACCACGTAAAAATATTTTTTTTTGTAAAATTTTTTTATGATTTTTTTTCTTGGAATCCTCTCTCCATCACGAACAACATTAAAAAAGTCAATTTTTTCATTTTTTTAGTGCATCACTAAAAAAATAATTTTTTTTTTCACAACTCACCGCATATGCCTAGTAACGCACCAAAAAAAAATCATCCAATTTAAAAAAATAATAATAATAATCATAACTCTCATCTCAACCACCATCATTCCATCCTCAATTTATGTCAATTTGAATATTTCATTATTTAGGGTCATCTCAAAACGACCCTAAATTGAATCATAAAAAAGGATACTCCGAAATGACGTATCCAAAATCAATCCAAATAATGCCAAGAAAAAAAAATAAAATAATACGACCAAAAAAATATAAAATAAACCAAATAATGATAATGGTTTAACAACAATTTTTTCCACATTATTATCCTCTTGACATCCTGCATTATTTGGGGTCATTCCGAATGATCATAGATTGAACCATGAAAATGTGCCAAAACAAAGTATTTGGAATCCAAACAAATGATCCATAATTAAGCAAAAAAAATGATAAAAATAAACAAATAAACAAATAACTAAAAATCAAATAAAAAAATGTTCTACTGGCAATGCATCCCATACTTGGGGGGTTTTTCAAGTCTGATCCTCAATAGTCCCCAGCGGAGTCGCCATTGAAAGCGCTCTCGATCCGTGGGGTGCGCGGATTCGCTTTTGACCTTTGAGGTTTGGGAGTCGCCACCTAGTTATTATGGTCTAGGAACCGATCATTGACTCTAAAAACAAAGACAACTAATCTACGAAAGAAAATACGGGTCCGAGGATCACGTTACGGGGTTGGAAGGTGTTAGGCACCAATCCCGCCCGGCAAGTGCCGGTCTCTACTCCTTCCCAAAAATCGGTTACATTACAAAATAGATCAAAAATAATAAATAATTATAATTAAAAAAATATAAAAGAAAGTTACCTTGCTGATTACAACGATTTCCTCAGCACCAGCGAAGAGTATCTGCGTATGTATTTCCTTGCTATTCGCCCGTCACCGGATTTGATTTCTGATCTCAAAGTTGAGGTATCTTTTTCTTAGATCTGTGAGTTTTCTAATTTTCTTATGGATTTGAAGGTATTTTGGAAAGGTTTTTGGGTGTTTTTTTGGGCTAAAGTTGAGGTATGGATGTTAGGTAAGGAGTTAGGACTTCAAAATTAGGGTTTTGGGAAGGTTGGGGAGGTGTCTTGACCTATTTTTCTTAGGGTTTATGATTTGATACGAAAATAGGGTGTGAGGACCCCTATTTATAGATTTTTTTAAGGGTTTATTTAGATAGAATTAGTGTTTAATTAGAATTCTTTTAGTTAGAGTTATATTTTAGTTAGAAATCTATTAAATAGAATTATTATTTAATTGAAACTCTATTAGGGTTTTGAATTTTGGTCTTATTTGATTGACTTTAAGATTTTGACTTTAATCTTAATTGATTGACTTTAATATCTTGACTTTAGTCTTACTTAATTGACTTTAATTTTGACTTTAATCTTATTTGATTGACTTTAGTCTTGCTTGATTGACTTTAATTTTTTAGAGAACCCCCCTCTATTATATCTTTAATTCTTTGGACCCCCAAATGGAGGGGTCCTTAAAGAAATATCTTTCAAACCCTCAACAATTTTGCCTGAGAGCCTGATTGATCGATTTTTTTAGTTCAAAATTTTAAATTAATTTCATTAATATTTCTTTTTAATTATTTAATATTTTATTTATTAATTTTGAAAATTTTAATTATAAAAATTGTGAAATTATCGTTTTACCCCAGAGAGGATTTTTCGCGTTTTAAGTCGATTTTTAATGTTCTAAGATGTTTTAGAATCGATTTTTCGTAAGAAATCAATGGAAATATTGGTTTGTGTCATTTATGAAATTTTTTGTATGAAATGAACGTGAACTTTATGAGGGGCATTTTCATAATTTTATCAAATTCTATTGAAAATTGGTAAAATGATTTATTTGATTTCGATTTGTTATTTTTTGTGTTTGAATGGGTTTTCCTAAGCATAACGTAGGTTCTAGGAATATTTTAAGATTAGGGGTATTTTGGTAATTTGGTAATTTTTTAGTAATTTTTATCGTGAAGCTTCTTTATGTTTGAAAAATGATGATTTCTAAGCTTCTAGGATTATATTTTCCTAGTGTAGCGTGGTTTCTAAGGTTTTGTCAGTTTGAGATACCTCATCCGAATTTCTGAAACATATCTAGTAACAAAATAAAGCAATGGAATAAACATCCATCATTGGGAATCGTTGCGATCGGATTGACAAGTTGATTAATTAGATGAATGCAAAAATGGGGTGTCTACACATCCCTCTTTATGGCATTGACTGTTGACCCATTACCTCTCTCATTATGCGTTGGTTGCGGGTTCTGATAGATATTCTACTGAGGTGCTTGGGTTGCCAGACCATCCAAGATGATCGTTTTCCTATCGATTAGATTCTGAACTTGGTGCTTGACTTGCCAGCATTGGTCGGTGGCATGCCCCGGTGCATCCATATGGAACTCACAGAATTGATTGGGATTATACCCTGGTCCCTTTATCGTCTCAGGGTATGGTTGTCTGTTAGTAAGATATTCTCCCCTGAGTAATGTTGGGAGTAGTTCTGACAAAGTCATAGGTAAGCGGGTGAAGACTCGAGGGATCCTGTTGGGTCGGCGCTGCTCAGTTTGATGATTCTGGGCAAATTGTGGGTTTTACCCAAACATTGGATTTTGTCCGAACTGAAATGTCGGTGGAGCCGGTGCAGCTTGAGGTGAGTTTATCCTGAAAGGGACTTGAGGTATTGGCGACCTCTGGTTTGGTGTTGAGATGAAGAAAGGATGAATAGGTTGCACATTGTTAACTTGGGCATCATTTTTCTTCTTATTCAAGACCACCGATTTTCGTTGAGTAGATCCCCCTGTTGGTGCCCCTAGACTGGACAGGTCGTAAATCAGACCTGATCGGATACTGTCGTCAACTCGATCCGCCACTTGGACCAATGACGAGAAGCTTGCAGTCGTATGGCCCACCAGGTGAGTGTAAAATGAGTGGCCCAGAGTAGAGATGAATATAGTGTTCATCTCTTGTTCAGTCATAGGTGGTTTAACTATTATCCCACATTGTCCCCTTGGAGGTCTTGAATGAACTTGAGCTTGAGAAATGAACTGTAGAGTTGAAGGATGTAGTTGAGGGTTGAGAGAGTTGAAGGTTGAGAAATGAGAGATGAGTATAGATTTTGGTAGAGTTTTAGGTTGAGAGAAGGGGGCTTGAGAACATGAATTGTTATTAGAAAATAAGGGTATTTATAGAGTTTTTGGAGAACTTTTGGGGATAAAGTGGTCCAACCCTAAAAATAACAAGAATGGACATAAGATTTAGGTTATTTCTTTTTAGATTTTTCATTTGTATGGGGGTAAAGATGACATTTGTGAAGAAATCCTAAAAGCATTATTTGGTCCTTGATTTGTTGATAAATAGAGGTGAGAGAACAAAAACACTTTTGGGAGGGTGAATAAGGGAGTGACATGTGTAAAGGTGGAGTGATAAGTAAAACGTAGACTTTGGTTTATTTGTAAATAACTCATAAAACAAGGGTGGAAGTGTATTTTTGAAATGGACCATGGGGGAACAAAAGTACTTTTGGGAGGGTGAATGGGAGAATGACATGTGTAAAGGTGAAGTGGTAGGTGAAAAGTAGCCCTTGGTTCATTTGTAAATAACTCATAAAGTAAGGGTGGAAGTGTATTTTTGAAATGGATCAATGGGAGAACTCCATGTATGTACTTGAAGATTCCCACCTTTTGAGGGCATAATGGGAAGTTCTCTCACCTTTATGGATTATTACCAAAGACCAAATAACCTTTTTGGTTTGACTAAACTTTTTGAGAAGGGCATTCTTGAATTTTTACAAAAGGAAAGTTGACCCTCTAATTAGATGATGCATTGGATATTGGGGGCTTATGAGGTATGAACATGTGTCATCTTGTGAAGGGGTGAGAGAATGGACTTGGAGTGGGCTTGGTGTTGGGCTTGGGTTTGGATTAGGATATGGACTTGGGTTCGGGCTTAGAATGGACTTGAAGATGTTTGTAATTTATTACATGATGATTAAAATCGTCGGATGGATTGAAGATGTTTGTAAGATGTGGCTACCCAAGCATGGGGTCTGACAGGGTTAGCCTTTTTGGAACCCTTGACTTTGTGACACAGAGCTCGTTTGAAGTCTTGGATTGATTTTTGATGAGTTTTGAAAAATGATTCATGTTGTAAGCCATGCAATTTTGAAATATTCCTCTTTTACCCTCATTGATTCCGAGCTTTGAAACTCCCCGTTTTGGATTTTTATTTTTTATTTTTAGTTTTTAGTTTTTTTTTTTTATTATTATTATTATTATTATTATTTTATTTTATTCTTTATTTTTATTTATTTATTTATTTATTATTATTATTATTTTATTTATTTATTTTTATTTATTTATGTTGATCCGTTTTCTAAAAACGGTTATATCCAAATTTTCGCCATCCGTTTCGATAAAACGGACATTATAGTTTTATTCGTATCCGTTTTATAAAAATGGATAGCGCAATTTTGTTTCTATCTGTTTTCTTAAAACGGACCAGTACTTAATTTTAAAACATGAAAACGCACGTCCCTTCACTTCGTCTTCTTTACTTGACGCTTTGGTTTCTCTTCTTTCTCTTCCCTGTTTCCTTGATTTTTCCTTTATCTCTGCCGATTTTGAGATTTGGGCGCGCTTGGGATTGGTTAGGGCGATTCAAGTGCAGATTGAGGTCTTACTTCTGTGATTGGACTGAGATTTGTTGGGTGGGCTGAGGCTGTTGGATTTGAGCTTGAGTAGGCATGGATTATACAATCGACTTGAGGTAGCTCTTCTGGACATTACTCCTTTAATTTCTTACTTTGATTATGCATTAACGTTCCTTGAATTCCGCTTTGTTATATGGCATTGAATATAGAGTAATTTCTCAATTTGAATTCACCCAATCTCTCCTTGAATTTTCTTTTGTCATGTGTGAATTACTCAACCCCATCCACTTTTGAATTTCAATTTGTGAATTATGAATTAAATTGTGTAATTTGAATCCATTAAGTCCATTGTGAATTTTGATCATGTGTGAATTATGACCTTGGTCCATTTGTGGGATTACTTCAATTTTCGGGTGGAGTTGAGGGGTATGATGGGGCGTAGATGTTGGTGAGGGAGGTTGGATTGGATGGTGGGGTGGACTAGGTAGTGGGATAACTGGCTTGTTGCGGGTATTTGTAGAGGGCACTCGAAATTTAGGAGGGACTAGAATCGTTGGTTCATGCAAATTCGGGTAGTGGTTTTGAGATGGGTTACTGGGTTGGGACGTAGGTTTGGTTAGGCCTATGGTTGTGATTGGTCCGGGTAGGTTGAGTCATGGGTCCAGGTTGGATAGACATTGGTTAGGTCCATTGGGTTCTTGAGGTTGGGGTCAAGCTTGGACTTAAGGTTAGGGATTTTGGTTGGTAAACCCAGACTTGAAAAGTTTAGGTTGGTCAAGGGATCAGGTAAATGATAGATGTGGCTATTTGATTTTTCGGCATTTCCTCGATTTCGCCCGTCGTGATCATTAGGTGCCTTATGCTTCTGTAGATGGGGGAGACCACGGAAGATCAGATTTGTTGCCCCTTCTTCGGACGAGGAGGAGGGTGTCAGGCTGTCCCCTAGGTCCTAATTCGCTCTGGGTTCTAGTCTAACACCGGCTAGGAGGTCGTATTATCTTCGACAGATGCCTGATCCTTCATCTAGTGATGCTGTTGATTCTTCGTCTGGTAGTCGTACTGCTACTGAGGAGGGTACTGATGTGAGTGCTTTGGACCCAAGGTCCGCTGGTCGAGGCAGGAGTACCTGGGGTAGGGCTGGTGGTAGAGGTAGAGGCGGCCTTCGTACTGAGATCCCTACGGATGCCAGTGATCAGGTGCATGATACATCACTTCTGCATGGATTGGGTCGTCACTTGTCCATGTTCGTACGTATGGACGTTCGTACCCCTTACCTAGGGGCTAGCTTCAGGGGTCGCTGGCATGCGTTTTTCGACGCTACTGCCCATTTTTCTGATGATATTCGGACACAGTTCGCCACCATAGGGTTTGATCACTTCTTCCGCATTCCTCCTTTCCGAGTTGATCGTCCTCTTTTTCTCGCGATGATGGAGCGATGGTTTCCGTCGACACATACTTTCCATATGCCGGAGGTTGAGATCGGCATTCATCCATCTGATTTTGTCGCTATTACCGGCATCGCCATGGAGCGTGACCCTGTTATATTGGAGGCCCAGTTTATTGATGATATGAAAGCCTTGCTTGGCCTTAGGACAGTCCTTGCCTGGATGGTAGGGAAACAGGGTCGTATCAGCACGGAGATTCTTATGGGACTGCTTCTTGTTTAAGGGGACGGGCAACGTCCACCCCTACATCGGGAGAGTGTTGCTCGTTTCGACGATCGAGACTTTGATGTCATCTTCCGTATTTGTTTTTTTCTAGAGGATGATTCTACCGTTTCTACTATCTTCCTGTCCACTATGCGAGATATTATCTATGGGACCATTATCAGAGGCATTGATCGAGTTGTCGAGGACATTACGGCTCCTCGAGGTGGCAGGATCTCCACTCGATTTTTTTGGCATTTCATTGAGGTATGTTAACTTCTTGTTGTTCGTTCATTGCTCCATATTTCTCTTTAGCATGCTAACCTTGTTGTTTCAAATTTCTATTTCAGTTATTTCTGCATGTGCACTTCCCCTTTTATCTTCCTACTCAGCGCTATCCTGATGATGGCTATCCCCTTGGTGCCTTTCGGGCTACTAGGGATGCACGGGCCATTCGGAGCAGCCCTCGTAGTGCTCGAACCAACATTGATCGTAGTCTCCTTGAGGATGTTGGTCTACGTTACCTTAGTCCCTCCATTTTCTTTTGGTACCCATGATCTGATGTTTCTTTTCCACAGGTGTTCTCTATGACCCTCAGGGACTTGCCTCGTACTGTTAGCAGGCAGCAAGAGGTACGGAATGCCTATAGGTGCGATCTATTGAGACAGCTCTATCCTTGTTTTATTGGGGACCTTCGATATACCTACTACCTTATAGAGCGCCTGTATTTTCAGCATGATCGTACCCTGCGTATCCCCGTTGCTCCGCCTTCGCCAATGTTGTTGATTATGGTCTTCGAGGAGTATGTTGCTCAGGCGGGAGGCATGGATATTGCTGGCCTTGTGATTGATGGTGATTATCGTGCCTAGTTCCGAGAGGCTTCGATTGGCTGTCTGATGCCTGCTGTGTTTGTCCGTGCTGGAGTGACAGAGATCGAAGGTGTTCTGATTCGAGAGTATGCTGATACGGTAATCGTCTTGTTGTTTGTTGTACGGTCATTGTTTATCGAGAATTACTTTCTGATCGTACTCTTATGGCATGTCTTTGTTTCAGGCTGATGATCTGCGTCGACTACGTGCGGGTTATGACATTATTGAGGCCCAGGAGGGTCGGGCCGTTGAGATGGAGAATCGATGACGGGCTGCGCAGTCAGAGGCCGAGTCTCAGGCTGCTCTCGTCCGAGAGCAGGCCACCCGTATCCAGGAACAGGCCGATCGTATACATGACTGGAGTTGGAGGCGGCTATGAGGGAGTCACGGATGCAAACGGAGATGGTATACCTTTCTTTATATTACTCGTTGCTTTACTTTTCATATCCTGCCCCTAACATGGTTCATTTCATACGGATGTTTCAGGATTATTATCGTCGTCGAGATGGTGCGAGTACATCGGCTCATCCTCCTACTCCTCATCGGGTAAGATTTTTTCATTATTTCAGCTTCTTACGGCTGTCTGTTGCTTTCGGTGTCTGATCAAGACTTGTTTCTTAGGATTCTACTTTCGTCGAGCCTTCTGCCCCTGTTGCCTGTATCTCAGAGATAGGTCTCGATTCTGATCTTCCGTTGGCATTCGACACATTTTTTCTTGATTCGACTGGGCGATTGTGAGCGTATCCCGAGGATGTACCATCAGCTTCTAAGACATATTCGGGGATGTTTGGCTTGGGTTCGCTAGCCGAGACAACTTCAGGTGCAACTCCAGAGACTTCATCAGCTCCCCCGACTACTGGAGATGATATAAAGATTTGATCATACTGTACTCCCTGTTAGCCGATTGATGTATTATCTATCTTTATCCGTGGAGTTTTGTACCTGTTATGAAAAACATGTGAGATGTCATATTTATACATACATACATATACATATATATATATACCGGTTCATTGTTCTTTATTCCTTGCATCATTTTTTTTTTCATTTTTTTCGGATTTTGATTTTCGATTGGATTTAATACAGGCTCCAAACTGGTCCGTTTCTATAAAATGGATTAACTGTATTTATCTTGCATCCGTTTTCTAAAAACGGCTGGCATCAAAAATCTTTAAACCGTTTTTATGAAACGGCCAGGCTAAAGTTTACGTTATACGTTTAATCAAAACGGATATGGTCACACAATGTTGAATCCGTTTCCTAAAAACGGACTGATCAATCTTCCTCAAATCTGTTTTATAAAAACGGATAGTTCAAAGTTTCTCAGATCCGTTTAACAAAAACGGACTAGTACTTATGACTTTTCTTCCAACACCTCTTATGCCCTAGGTTCGTGATTTTTGTCTTCTTCCCTCTTGACTCTAACTGTGGAGCCTACGAATTTGCAGCAACAAGCTTGACTAGCTTTCTCTTCCCCCAAGATCTCCTTTCCAAGCCTCATGGAGGTAGGTCCCACTCTTCCACATCTAAAAAGATATGCTATAGTAGATTCTTACTTGAGACAATGGTTGGAATCTATGTCTAACGAATACAAACTCCAATGGGATTCTAACAAGTTAGGATTCACTCTTTCCTTGCCTATGGTCCCTTTACAATGGGGTCTCATTGAGGCTATGATGGGATGTTGGGTTCCCGATCTTAACTTGTTTTGTTTTGGTGAACATGAAATGACCCCTACTATAGAAGAGATCAAGGTGATTTTGGGTCTTTCCCTTTCGGGTATGGTGGTGGTTCCACCCCTTAGAGATGGATACAAGGGGGAGGCATTAGATTTCTTAGAGATTAACAAGAAATTTTTAAAAATCACGGATGGTGAGTCAACTTTGTTGAGAATATCCAAGTCCTTCCTCCTTGAGCGCCTTTTGGAGAATGACAAACCGTTGCTTAGGTTTAATGCTTTGACCCTCATGGTGGTTGGTCAATTGCTATTTCCGGGAGAAGATGAATTTGTGGACCTCTCCCTCATCAATGTGATTCAACAAATTCGTCAGGGGCACCGAGTGGCCCCTATGCTTCTAGGCGAGATGTTTCGATCTCTTACCGCTTGTTCGACTGAAAAAGATCGAACATTTCGTGGATGTGCCCCTCTCTTGCAGGTAAATTGGGTTATTTAGTTATTTATCTTTCTCATTTTAAAATTGTGCGATTAGAATACTCCCTTTTCTTGCAGCTTTGGTTCATGGATCATATGTCCTCCACGGAAGTGATTCATCGTCCCTTTTGTGTGAATGCTGATTTGGTATGCATAATAGCGAGACGAGAGCTTCCCATATTTCCTAGTGGGAAAGAAGGATGGCATTATTTTTTGTGCAATCTTGGAGACGAGGCTGTTAGGTGGGTTGGGGCTTTCCAACATAAGGGTTCCCCCGTGATTGCTTTTGATGGGGCTCGTTTCCTTTTTTTGATAGGCCTGCATGGGGCCACCCAGTATTTTCCCCTTCGTGTTCTTCGTCAATTTGGGTATGACCAAGGCATACTTAATCCTGAGGACTTCAGTGAGTTGGTTGGCCTTTAGTCATATTCTTCCACTGCACTTTTGAGTCGATTGGTGAAAGAATGGTCTCGAGTAGAAGTTTTGGATCATCCCATCTATGCAAGCCACTCTTTTTTGACTTACATTCATTGGATTCGAGAACTTATTTCCGACCAAGTGACGGTATCAACTGTGCCCCGCGCACGTCCTGGCACTTCTCGTTTCTTTGATTATCGTGATCAATTAGAGGAGATTCAAGCAGATCATCGTCGTATCCGAGCTATTTGGCTAAAGTCTAAAAAGGATATGCAAGCTGAGATTGCCCAATTATCATCCGAGCTCGAAGCTCTGAATATTAGAGGTAAGGTGCCCATGCTCCGAGCTGAAATAACTGATTTGAGAGAGCGCCTTGCTTCGAGGTTGCATGCTGATATGATTGTTGAATACTTAGTGAGTCATCGTGCTTTTGATGCGGAGAGAATCATTATTGACCAAGCTGCTCAGATCAAAGCCCTAGAGGATAGACTTGATGCCTATTATGCTTCTTTCGGGAGTGTATGAGTTGTTCTTTACCTGTTATTCCTTCTTGTACCCTGCTTTCAACGAGAATGATGTAGCACTTTTTGAAATGAATGAAATAGGTTTTTTACGTACTGGCCTCAGATATATCTACTGCTTTCGAAAACTCTTGATTTTAAGAAAAGTCCTAGATTCTTCGTCATAGGCCAAAAATAGTAATTTTGATGATGCATTTTTTATTTTTTTTTTATTTTTTTAAGGTTTTAAAAGATTGCCTTTGTCGAATAATCTGTGACAGACTGTGTTTGAAAACTCTGAAAGTTAATGATCATGGTGACTTTGCCAAATGCTGAGGATACAAGTGTCAGCTAATCCTTAGCCTCTTTAGAGTCATCCTCGAGGCTTAGAATTTTGACTGAGTTATCTTAGTTGTATCAGTCGGCACCTTGAAGACTTCGAGATTTTTACCGTTCACAGTTTATACTCTTGCGGGCCAGGAGTTTTGTTTCTTTGTTTTTTTTATTTTTTTTTCATTTTTTTTTGCCCCTGGCGCTAGTTACGATTTTCACCAGACCTGATTTTCACATTCTTGCGCGTTGACGCCCTTTTCGGGTTTTCATCGTGCCGGTGGTTTTGATCTTGCCATATACTGATTTTTTTACTAACAGTGCCCTGGCGGGTTTTCACCATGCCCTTTCAGTCCATGCTTACTTTAGAGATTTTCACTTTAAATACCTTCTCGATTTCTGTGAGCTACGAGATCGAACACTCTACTCTTCTAGTAGCGCTCTTTCTTGAGTAACAAATCTGGACTCCCCTTTCGAGTTTCTCCGACGATTTTCATGGTGTAGTGACTCAAGTTTAGCTTCGAGATTAATGACTCTACACTTTGAGTCGTTTTTTTTTTCGAATATTCGATCTGGTCTTCCCTCTCGGGTCTTCCAATGACTTTGAGGACTTGAAATCCGATTTGAGTGGCAAGATCGACTACACTTGACAATATTTCTCATTATATGCTTCCACCGTAGTTGAGTTGCCTTGAACCGTTCCCTAATCTAAGAGGACTTTAAATAGGATGAAACATGAGCTTAGGTTAGGGTTATGGAAGGATAAGAAAGGCTGAATCTAGATTTATTTAGGTAAAGAATGGACACGGGGTTGGTCTATTTTTATTTCGAAAATATGATCTATGTCTCCTCCCAGCGTCTCACGAACTCATTTAGGTAGGAGATTTGGGTCGAGCTTGAAATCAAATATTCGAGATTTTCAACTTTTTGATTTTTTTGTACTTTTAGCCATTCACAGTTTATCCTCATGCAGGCCAGGAGTATACTTTGGTATTTTTGTTTAGGCTTTTGATGATTTTTTTTATGGTGGTAACTTGCCCCGGTCCTAGGTTAAGAAATGAATGTGATGGCTCAAAAAAGGTTAACTAAAGGTAGATAATTGTTCAGGTAGTAGAAATATGTCCTCTCTTCATTTCAAGGAATGACTTTAGGCGTAGTATTTTTTTACGGTATCAGCGTTGATCGATTGTGGAAAGACTTCTCCATCAATCTCTGTAAGGATTAGCGCTCATCCAGATAGTACCTTTTGGATGATGAATGGCCCCTCGTAATTTGGACGAAACTTTCCTCTCGCATCTTCTTGTATTGGTAGAATCTTCTTCAGAAATAAGTCTCTGGGTACAAACTCTTAACGTTGAACCTTCTTGTTATAAACACGTGTTATTCTTCGTTGATACGTTTGACCGTGACAAATTGCTGAAAGACGTTTCTCCTCTATTAAGTTCAACTGATCGAATCGGGCTTGGATCCATTCTGCTTCATCCAATTCAACTTTTTTTAATATCCAAAGGGAGGGAATCTCGACCTCAACGGGCAAGACTGCTTCCATTCCGTAGACCAGTGAATAAGGCGTTGCCCCAGTCGAAGTTTGGATTGATGTTCGATAAGCATGTAGAGTGAAGGGTAACATTTCGTGCCAATCTTGTAAGTAATGACCATTTTCTCGATGATCTTCTTGATGTTTTTGTTAGCGGCTTCAACTGCTCCATTCATCTTTGGTTTGTAAATAACTGAGTTGTGATGTGTGATATGAAAATCCCTGCACATTTTAGACATGTCTTTGCTCTTGAGATTTTTGGCATTATCGGTTACTATCCCACTTGGGAGGCCGTACCGACATATGATGTTGTTCTTCACAAACTTCAAGACATTGCCCTTTGTAACATTGGCAAAAGATACTGCTTATACCCATTTCGTAAAGTAGTCGATGGCGACTAAGATGAAACGATGCCCATTGGAAGCTTGAGGATTGATTTGCTCGATGACATCCATACCTCAGAGTGAGAAGGGCTAAGGAGAAGTCATATTGTGCAATTCTGAAGGTGGTGCATTGATTTTGTTGGTATAGATTTGACACAAGTGACATTTTCGAACATGTTGGTACCCGTCGCTCTCCATAGTTATCCAGTAGTAACTCATTCTCATAATCTTCTTTGCGAGCATATGTCCATTCATGTGAGGTCCACAGACTCCACCATGTACTTTTTCGATCAGATGTTGAGCTTCTGTTTCTGTTACACACCTGAGGAGGACCTTGTGGTATTACTTTTTGTATAAGACTCCGCTACTCAAGAAGAACTGTCCTGCCAATCTCTGAATAATCTTTCGATCGGTTGTTGTGGCATCGGGTGGGAAAGTTCGGTCCTCTAAGAATGCCTTGATGTCTACAAACCATGATTTTTCTTCAGGTTCTTCGATCCCCACAGGCAAGCAATATGCTGGCTCATCTTGAATACCAATCTCAAGAGGGTCGACTATGGTATCTTCGGATATGCTGATCATTGATGCCAAAGTAGCCAACGCATCTACAAACTGGTTCTTAGCCCTCGGCATATAAGTTAATGAGATCCGGATGAAGTTTGATATTCGATCCTCGAGAAACTCATGATAAGGAACTAGTTTCTGCTCTCGGGTCTTCCATTCTCTCGTTGTCTGGTAGACTACTAGACTTGAGTCTCCAAATACATCTATTTCATCCACTTCAAGATCGATTGCTGCTTTCAACCCCACAATGCATGCTTCGTACTCAACTTCGTTATTGGAACACTGAAACCTTAACCTAACTGCAATGGGGATATGAGTTCTATCTGGCTTGACCAGGACTGCCCCGATTCCATTTTTCTTTTGATTTACTGCTCCATCGAAGTATGTTTTCTAACTAGATTCTTCATCGTCGCTCTCGGCTTCAGCAAACAGAATTACTTCATTAGGAAAATTTGTCTTTAGTGGCTCATAATCGGGTAAAGGGTGCTCCGTTAAATGGTCAGCAACGACTTTTTAAATGACATAGGTGATGTCAAACTCATATAATAGTAGTTGCCATTTTATGGTGTGTCCTGTTAGTGCGGACTTCATGAAGAGGTACTTCAAGGGGTCCATCCGAGCAATGAGCCTAGTCGAGTAACTAAGCAAGTAGTGGCGTAACCGTTGTGATGCCCAGACCAGGGCACAACATGTCTTCTCAAGAGTCGAATAGTTCGCCTCGTAACTTGTGAACTTCTTGCTAAGGTAATAGATGGTTCGCTCTTTTCGACCAGTTTCATCATGTTGTCCCAATACACAGCCCATGGAGTTTTCTTGCACGGAAAGATACATCTGTAGAGGTCGACCTGGTGTAGGTGGAACTAAGACTGGTGGATTAAACAAGTATCTCTTAATCTTGTCGAAAGCTTCTTGATAGTCTTCATTCCATTCTTTCGGCTCATTCTTCTTCAGTAATTTGAATACTGGCTCACAGATCGGAGTTAGTTGTGTGATGAACCGACTAATGTATTGAATTTTCCCTAGGAATCCCCTGATCTCTTTTTCTGATTTGGGTGGTTCCATATTTATGATGTACTTCGTTCTAGCTGAATCGATTTCGATTCCTCTTCTGCTGACAATGAACCCCAATAGCTTTCCTGACGTGGCCCCAAATACATATTTTGCCGGATTAAGTCTTAAGCTGTACTTCCTTAATCGATCAAATAGTTTCTTCAATTTTACCAAATGGTCCTCGTCGAGATTGGATTTGGCTATCATGTCATCCACGTATACTTCTATCTCTTTGTGGATCATGTCATGAAATAAGGCCGTCATGGCTCGTTGGTAAGTTGCCTCAGCGTTCTTGAGACCGAATGTCATAACCTTATAGTGAAAAGTACCCAAGGTGTAATGAACGCAATCTTCTCTTGATCTTCTTCCGCCATTTTTATCTGATTATAACCCGAGAAGCCATCTATGAAGGAGAACATACCGTGCCCCGATGTATTATCAACCAAGGTGTCGATGTGTGGTAATGGAAAGTCATCTTTAGGACTGGCTCTATTCAGATCACGATAGTCTACACACATGCGTACCTTTCCGTCTTTCTTTGGTACATGAACGACATTAGTGAGCCACTCAGGGTAAGTGGATACTACGAGAAATCCTGTTTGGAACTGCTTCATTACTTCATCCTTGACCTTAAGTGTCCACTCTGGTTTCAACCTTCGTAATTTCTGCTTGATCGGCTTGCTTCCTGCTTTGATAGGTAATTTGTGAATGACTAGATCTGTGTTTAAATCGGGCATATCTTGGTAGGACCATGCGAAGATAACTTGGTACTGTTGTAAGAACTTTGTCATCTCTTCTTTCTACTCAATTGTTAATAGGGCTCCGATTTTAACGATCTGTGGGTCATTTTCGGTGCCTAGGTTCACTGAGTTAGTATCCTCTATATTTCGCTGAACACCTTTCTCGTGACGTTCTATGAGTTCTTTGATTTCTTTCGAAGGATATTCAACATCTTCCTCTAACTCTTCTTCAATCCCCATGAGATCAAAGTCGACCTCGAGGTCAAAGTCGTATTCATCTCTTTCATACTCTGTTCTGTCACAAGATTCATTCAACTGAGGAAATTCTTTGGAAACCTTAGGTATTTTGAAGATTTCTAATTTTTTTGAATTTTTGAAAATATTTGAATTTTTTGAATTTTGGATAGTTTTTGATTTTTTTTGAATTTTGAAAGATTTTTAATTTTTTTGGATTTTGCGGACTATCCGAATGCCTGAAACAAGATGAAGAAAAATCATGCAAATTCATTAGCAACGAAGGTGAGCCCCAAAACAGTCTTGTCTAGAGGACGAGGGCTCATTATGGTTCGAGTAGATGAGATTTTGTTAATGGCGTTTTGTTTTGGAGGCCGTAGGGATTCTGGACCCCATGACGGTCTCATAAGTGATTGAGTATTCCTCCAAATTCTTGAAAACTTGTCCTTCTTCTGCAGGGTAGATATGTCGGGAGAGTGACTCACTTGATGGTTCAAATATGACCATCACTTCTGAATGACTGTCGTCAAGTCCGGGTACTTGTAGGGTGGGTGGAATTACGACAGATCCCCAATCGATTTGAAAGGGGGACAGTGATCTTTCTTCTTCGCATATTGCGACTTCCGCCTTAGCGGGCTCTCTTTCTTCTTCCTCTTGACTTCGTTCGGAATCCCTTCCGAACAAGATGTCCATGCCATCTGTAAAGGAATTTGGGGACTCAACGAATGAGTCTTCTTGCAATTGAATGGGCTCGATACTTACAATACTTGGTTCTCCTGTGTGGTTTATCGGTGGTAGTTTTGATAAGTCATCTCGCTTCTTCAAGGATTGTGAAAAGCTGATGCTGATGTGTGGTACTTTGCCCAAGTTCCATACATTAGGCTCTCGGTTCTATCTTTGTGCAAGTCGAAGCTCCCTCTTTTTATCATTCATATTAGAGATGTCTTTCCTCGTAGGCTTGAAACCAAGACCAAAGTAGGGAGTGTGTTTTTGCATGCTGATCAAAGTGGCCTTGCCTTTTCCTTTAGGCCCTAATCCTTGTTTCGGACGATATCCCGCCTTCTTCATCACTCGTTC